>NW_012102543.1:256882-264052 GCF_000951045.1 Mandrillus leucophaeus | reverse complement strand
TAGCCAGGATGGTCTCGATCTCCTGACCTCGTGATCCGCCCGTCTCGGCCTCCCAAAGTGCTGGGATTACAGGCTTGAGCCACCGCGCCCGGCCACAAATTTTATTTTTAAAATGGATGATGGTAGTTATCAAACTGTATGGCATTTAGATTCAAATGGATGCATTTAAATTCAGTTTTGAACTTAAAATATCAATATATAAAGCTGGAATATATGTTTGAAATTAAACTCTGCTTCTATTTAAAATGAAAACATTTCAGATGTCAATTTTTTTTTTTTTTTTAAAGACAGAGTCTCGTCTCTGTTACCCAGGCTGTAGTGCAGTGGCTCGATCTCAGCTCACTGCAACCTCCGCCTCCCAGGTTCAAGTGATTTTCCTGTCTCAGCCTCCCGAGTGTCTGGGATTACAGGCATGCAGCACCATACCTGGCTAATTTTTCTCTATTTTCAGAAGAGACAGGTTTTACCATGTTAGCCAAGCTGGTCTCAAACTCCCGACCTCAAGTGATCCATCTGCCTCAGCCTCCCAAAGTGCTGGGATTACAGCCGTGAGCCATTGTGTCTGGCCTCATTTTAGATGTCAATTTAAGAAGGTAAAGAGGTGACATCGTTTTTCAAAATTATTTTATAGGTTATATGAACAAGCAAAAAAGTTGGAAATTCAACATCCTAGATAGCATCTTTTATGATATAGCAGGACTCAGCCAACTTGTTCTGTAAAAGGCCAAATAGCAGATATTTCAGGCTTTTGGGTCCAGATGGCCTATTCAAACTGTGATTTTTTTGTTTGTTTGTTTGTTATTGAGATGAAGTATTGTGCTGTTGCCCAGGCTGGAGTGCAGTGGTGTGATCTCGTCTCACTGCAACCTCTGTCTCCCGGGTTCAAACAATTCTCGTGCCTTAGCCCCCTGAGTAACTGGGATTACAGGTACATGCCACCACACCTGGCTAAATTTTGTATTTTTTAGTAGAGAAAGGGTTTCACCATGTTGGCCAGGCTGGTCTCAAACTCCTGGTCTCAAGTGATCTGGCCGCCTCCGCCTCGCAAAGTGCTGGGATTACAGGCATGAGCCACCACACCCAGCCTAAGCTTTATATTAACATCCTAAAGTTAAACAAGAAAGTTCTTCTATAACAAATAATTCCATTACCCAGAGGGAAATTCTGTCTTCAGTTTGGTTTATATCTTTCCAGATATAACACACACAGTTGTGTGTGTGTGTGTGTGTGTGTGCAGGCAGACAAACACACACACACACACACACAAAACATACATGGTTTCAAAGAAATTATATATAATGTAGGCTCATGCCTGTAATCTCAGCACTTTGGAAGGGTGAGGCAGGTGGATCACCTGAGGTCAGCAGTTTGAGACCAGCTTAGCCAATATGGTGAAACCCTGTCTTTGCTAAAAATAGAAAAATTGGCTGGGCATGGTGGCAGGCGCCTGTAATCCCAACTGCTAGGGAGGCTGAAGCAGGAGAATCACTTGAACCTGGGAGGTGGAGGGTGCAGTGAACCAAGATTGCACCACTACACTCCCACCTGGGTGAGAGAGGGAAACTGTCTCAAAAAGGAAAAGAGAAGAAAATGAAGGAAAGGGGAGGGGAGGGAAGGGGAGGGGTGGGGGGAGGAGAGGGAAAAGGAAAAAAAGTAAAAGAAATGATATATAATGTATATGGGCTGCATTTTTTAGCAAAAAATGGGACAACATATTGTTCTATAATTTGATTTTTTAACACATTATAGACATTTCCTTGTCATTCTTTTAAATAACTGCCAATTGGTACATATTTGAGTAATTTCCAGTTTTGAAATTATAAGCAACAAGCATCTATGTATAAATATCTTTGTACACATGGGTGACTTTTTTTGTTTGTTTTTTTGAGACAAGGTTTGGCTCTATTGCCCAGGCTGGAGTGCAGTGGCAGCATCTCAGCTCACTGCAACCTCTGCATCCCAGGCTCAAGTCATCCTCCCACCTTAGCCTCCCTAGTAGCTGGGACCACAGGTGTACATCACCATGCCTGGCTAATTTTTGTATTTAAAATTTTTTGACTTGGCATGGTGGCTCATTCGTGTAATCCCAGCACTTTGGGAGGCCAAGGCAGTTGGATCACTTAGGGCCAGGAGTTCAAGACCAGCCTGGCCAACATGGCAAAACCCTATCTCAACTAAACATACAAAAATTAGTTGGGCATCGTGGCACATGACTGTAATCCAAGCTACTCAGGTGAGGTACAAGAATCACTTGAACCTGGGCAGGCAGAGGCTGCAGTGAGCCAAGATCATGCCACTGCATTCCAGGCTAGGTGACAAAGCAAGACTCTGTCTCAAAAACAACAAAAAAAGAAAGATAGAAAGAAAAAAGTGCTGATTTTTCATAGTGACGGCATCTCGCCATGTTGTTCAGGCTGGTCTGGAACTCCTGAGCTCAAGCAATCCACCCACCTCAGCCTCCCAAAGCATTGGGATTATAGGTGCCAGCCACTGCATCTGGCCAGTGAATATTTTTTAAGGATAGATTTCTAGATGTAGAATTACTACTGGGTCAAGGATATCAAAATTTTGTATTGATGAATTGCCATCTGAAAGTTTTTATTGACATTTGGGGCCAGATAGTCCTTTGTTATGACATTTGGGGCCAGATAGTCCTTTGTTATGGGACTTCATTGTACATTGTAGAATGTTTTACAGCATCCCTAGATGCCAGTAGCATCCCCACTGTTGGACAACCAAAAATATCTCTAGATATTGCTAAATGATCCCTGGGGGTGCAAAATAGCCCCAGGTTCAGAACCACTGCCTCAGACATTTGCTTTCTTTTACTTTCCTTTTATTTCTTTCTCACCATCTCCCTTTCAACAACTCATGCTATCCTTCCTTCTTTAAGAAAAGACACTTAAAGGAATTTATGAGGCCAGGCGCGGTGGCTCACACCTGTAATCCCAGTACTTTGGGAGACTGAGGCGGGTGGCTTGCCTGAGCTCAGGAGTTCAAGACCAGCTTGACCAACATGGCGAAACCCCATCTAGTGAAAATACAAAAATTAACCAGGCGTGGTGGCGTGCACCTGTAATCCCAGCTACTTGGGAGGTGGAGACAGGAGACGGGAGAATCGCTTGAACCCAGGAGGCGGAGATTGCAGTGAGCCGAGATCGTGCCATTGCACTCCAGCCTGGGTGACAGAGTGAGACTCTGTCTTGAAAAAAAAAAAAAAGGAACTTATAATTTAGTATGTATCACCCTTCCCAGTATATTTACATTTTAGATATAGATGAAGTGAAAGTGACAATGACTAATTCAAGAATAACTATCTAATGATGGGATGAATTTTGATGGGAGAGATAATTTGGGGTACTTTCCTGATAGGCTTTAAATCATACTATGTATACTTTATTTTATTTATTTATTTTTATTTTTTTGAGACGGAATCTCACTTTGTCGCCCAGGCTGGAGTGCAGTGGCACCATCTCGGCTCACTGCAAGCTGCGCCTCCTGGGTTCACGCCATTCTCCTGCCTCAGCCTCCGAGTAGCTGGGACTACAGACGCGCACCACTACGCCCAGCTAATTTTTTGTATTTTTAGTAGAGACGGGGTTTCACCGTGTTAGCCAGGATGGTCTCGATCTTCTTGTGATCCGCCCGCCTCGGCCTCCCAAAGTGCTGGGATTACAGGCGTGAGCCACCGCGCCCGGCCCCCATACTATGTATACTTAAACATACTGTTGGCTCTTCTTTTCTGTAGCAGTTTCTCTGAATAACAATGATTAACATCTATATTCAGAATGCCAAGTTCCTTTGATTTTTTAAAGGGAATTCTGTTGATTCAAAACAAAAAACAGAAGAGTAAGGCAAGCACAAGAAAAATGAGATGAATTAGAGAAAGTAAAGTTTATTGTTTAAAAAATACTGTATTTTGGCTGGGCGCAGTGGCTCACGCCTGTAATCCCATCTCTTTGGGAGGCTGAGGCGGGCAGATCACCTGGGTCAGGAGTTTGAGACCAGCCTGGCCAACATGGGAAACTCCGTCTCTACTAAAAATATAAAAATTAGTCAGGTGTGGTAGGGGGTGCCTATAATCCCAGCTACTCGGGAGGCTGAGGCAGGAAAATTGCTTGAATCTGGGAGGCAGAGGTTGCAGTGGGCCAAGATAGCACCACTGCACTCCAGTCTGGGTGACAGAGCAAGACTCCATCTCAAAACAAACAAACAAATAAAGCCTATATTTTTAGCAGGGCATGGTGGCTCATGCTTGTAATCCCAGGGCAGTGTGCTAAATGCAAGACAGGATAGAAAAAGGCATAAGGAAGTCTTTTCCTTGAATTTAGGAAGGAATATGACAAGAGCACGAATTATCAGCACAATGTGTTAAATTCATGTGAAAGAGTCAAAATTCTCTTGAGGTGAAGGCGATGGTAGGGCCTTTGGAGAGGAGACGGAATGTGAAATGGGCTTTAGTTAGGGTTTTGACAAAAGATAACTGGAGGACAGCATGCAGAGGAAACAGCCTGAGAAAACATATGAAGGACGATATAGGTAAGCAACAGCAAACAGTCTATCTTGTAGAAGTAGAGTTTATAGGGGTTGGGGATGATAGGCTGTAACGTTCTGTGACTTCAGTACCTAGCTGAGGAACTTGGATTAGTCAATGGGGCACATGGGTAGATTTTGAGTAGGGTGACGACAAGCTTGGGGCCTCAACTTGAGAAAATTAATCTTGCAGCTATCTGTGGTATAAATTGGCATGGGAGATGATATGGTTTGGCTCCAGGTCCCTACCCAAATCTCATGTGGGGATTTGTAATCCCCAATGTTGTGGGAGGGACCCGGTGGGAGGTGATTGGATCATGGAGGCAGATTTCTCCCTTGCTGCTTTCTTTTTTTTTTTTGAGACGGAGTCTTGCTCTGTCGCCCAGGCTGGAGTGCAGGGGCGCGATCTCGGCTCACTGCAAGCTCCGCCTCCCGGGTTCACGCCATTCTCCTGCCTCAGCCTCCTGAGTAGCTGGGACTACAGGCGCCCGCCACCGCGCCTGGCTAATTCTTTTTGTATTTTTAGTAGAGACGGGGTTTCACCGTGGTCTCGATCTCCTGACCTCGTGATCCACCCGCCTCAGCCTCCCAAAGTGCTGGGATTACAAGCCACCGTGCCCGGCCCTTGCTGCTTTCAATGACGGTGGTTGAGTTCTCACAAGATCTGGTTGTTTTTGTTTTTGTTTGAGATGGAGTCTCGCTCTGTCACCCAGGCTGGAGTGTAGTGACGCGATCTGGACTCACTGCGACCTCCACCTCCTGGGTTCATGCAATTCTCCTGCCTCAGCCTCCAGAATAGCTGGGACTACAGGCGTGTGCCATAATGCCCGGCTAATTTTTTGTATTTTTAGTAGAGATGGGGTTTCACCGTGTTAGCCAGGATGGTCTTGATCTCCTGACCTCATGATCCACCCACCTCAGCCTCCTGAAATGCTGGGATTTCAGGCGTGAGCTTGCTTCCCCTTCACCTTCCACCATGATTTTAAGTTTCTTTAGGCCTCCCCAACCATGCTTCCTGTACAGCCTGAGGAACTGTGAGCCAATTAAACCTCTTTTCTTTATAAATTACTCAGTCTCAGGTAGTTCTTTATAGCAATGTGAGAATGGCTAATATAGGAGCAATTAACGGTAAAGAGATGACTGGGCACCGTAGCTCATGCCTGTAATTCCAGCACTTTGGGAGGCCGAGATGGGTGGATCACCTGAGGTCGGGAGTTTGAGACCAACCGGACCAACATGGTGAAACCCCATCTCTACTAAAAATACAAAAATTAGCTTCGGTGGTAGCAGGTGCTTATAATCCCAGCTACCTGGGAGGCTGAGGCAGGAGAATCACTTGAACTTGGGAGGCGGAGGTTGCACTGAGCCAAGATTGGGTCATTGCAACACAGGGGTTGGGGCAACACAGCAAGATCCTGTCTCAAAAAAAATAAAATAAAATAAAAAATAAAGGTAAAGAGACTAGTTGGGAGGCTATTTGTAATAAACCAGGATTTCTCTGTCTCAACACTACACTACTGACATTTTGCATCGGATAATTATTTGTTGTGGGAGGGTCGTCCTTAGTATTGTAGAATGTTTAGCAGTGTCTCTAGTGTCTATTTACTAGATGTTAGACAACCCCTCGCCCCCATATGACATTGCCAAATGTCTCTATGGAGGCAATATCACCCTCAGTTGAGAACTGTGTGTAACAGACCATGTGAGAAATAAAAAAGGGTGGATGTTAGACATGGGTAAGGGCAAAATCTAAAAGCCTTGGCAAGTGTTTGGATAGGCGTGCAACTCAGAAAGAGGGAGTGTTGAAAGCTCAAACAGAGAAAGGTCCTAGAGGCCATGTACTGTAGTCTACTATGCTTATCATTGCTTGAAACATTGTAAACCCTCTTGGAAGGCAGTTTGGTAAAACCTATTAATAATCACAAAAAGTATCTTACTTTTTGACCCAGCACTTTTATTTCTTAAAAGATTCAAATGAAGACAAGGAATCTTTATGTACAAAGCAATTAGTTGCATGACAGACAGTGACCATGTTCTCAAAAATTACACCCTCATGCCACCACATTGCCTGTTAAATTAGAGGCCCAGATTTAAGAACTCGAATTTAAGAGCCAGAGAAGTTGCAGCTAAAGAAACAAAATCCTAGAGGGGCAGGAAGGGCAGATATCAAGAATGCAAGTAGAGGAAAACATAACTTCTTTTTCGGAGAGAGGACAATGAATTTGAGAATTTGTATTGGAGAAAGGAGGGAGAGAAGTTAGGTGGAGGAACTCCTAGATAGGGCTTCAGTCAGCGAATTCATCTGCAGAGCAGAAGTTTATGCGGAACTCAAACTGCCTGAGGGCATTCCTTGAAAACAAGAATTCTGCACTTTTTGGTGAGAAGTTGCCGGTGGAACATCCTGTTCAGAAATGAGGACATCTAAGGAACACTGCAATATGCAAAGACTAGAAGGAAAGAACAGTCAAGTAGCCATTTCTCCTGGGGAGTCTCTAGTAACTTGATTTTGTGCTTCGTGTTGTTTTTTGAGACGGAGTGCGGTGGCGCGACCTCGGCTCACTACAACCTCCACCTCCCGGGTTCAAGCAATTCTCCTGTATCAGCCTCCCAAGTAGCTGGGACTACAGGTGCAAGCCA
>NW_012102543.1:252431-255282 GCF_000951045.1 Mandrillus leucophaeus | reverse complement strand
GCCCGCCGCCGCGTGGTCCCTGTACCAGGCCGGCTGCTCCCTGCGCCTCCTCTGTCCGCAGGCTTTCTCTACCACTGTGTGGCAGTTTTTGGCTGTGCTTCAAGAGCAGTTTGGAAGCATGGCAGGCTCCAACGTTTACCTCACGCCACCTAACTCGCAGGGCTTTGCCCCCCACTACGACGACATCGAGGCCTTCGTGTTGCAGCTGGAAGGTAGGAAACTCTGGCGTGTATACCGACCCCGAGTCCCAACCGAGGAACTGGCTCTGACATCCAGCCCCAACTTCAGTCAGGATGACCTCGGTGAGCCGGTGCTGCAGACCGTGCTGGAACCTGGAGATTTGCTGTATTTTCCTCGGGGCTTCATTCACCAAGCTGAATGTCAGGATGGAGTCCACTCTCTGCACCTCACCTTGTCCACGTACCAGCGCAATACCTGGGGTGACTTCTTAGAGGCCATACTGCCTCTGGCCGTGCAGGCTGCAATGGAAGAAAATGTGGAGTTTCGGAGGGGTCTGCCCCGAGACTTCATGGATTACATGGGGGCCCAGCATTCAGATTCTAAGGATCCGCGAAGAACCGCTTTCATGGAGAAGGTGCGGGTCTTGGTTGCCCGCCTGGGACACTTTGCTCCTGTCGATGCTGTGGCCGACCAGAGAGCCAAAGACTTCATCCACGATTCTCTGCCCCCTGTTTTGACTGATAGGGAGAGGGCACTAAGTGTTTACGGGCTTCCAATTCGCTGGGAGGCTGGAGAACCTGTAAATGTGGGGGCCCAGTTGACAACAGAAACAGAAGTCCACATGCTTCAGGATGGGATAGCTCGGCTGGTGGGTGAGGGGGGCCATTTGTTTCTCTATTACACAGTGGAAAACTCCCGTGTGTATCATCTGGAAGAACCCAAATGCTTGGAAATATACCCCCAGCAAGCTGATGCCATGGAACTGTTGCTTCGTTCTTACCCAGAGTTTGTGAGAGTGGGGGACCTGCCCTGTGACAGTGTGGAGGACCAGCTTTCCTTGGCAACCATGTTGTATGATAAGGGGCTGCTGCTCACCAAGATGCCTCTAGCCCTAAATTAGTTTCTTGCTGATTGCTGGAAACAAGGCAGTAGTGATTCTCCCCTGCCACTGCTACTTTTTTTTTTTTCTTTTTTTGAAACTCATGTTCTTACCTTGATAACCATCAGTGTGCTCACATTTACCTTTATGACTGCTTCAATGTCACAAACCTCAGAAGGTCTTCTAGGAAGAACCATCTCATCTAGGTACAAAAGGAAAAGGAGAAGTTGGAGGTGGAAAAAAACCCTTGATCCGTGATCATTTCAGAGCACCAACTTCATCACCCTCAGGCTTCAGTGTACTGGGTGGCACTGATCATGTCATTCTGCTTGAGACCGACATTAGATTTTTTTTGGAATTTGGATCTTTCATCTGAGTTCTTTTTCATTGTTTGGAGGGAGGGTTGGGGTCAGTATCCTGTTATTGTTAAATTTGTATGAACCTTAGAAAAGTTATTAAAGTGCCAAAGAATGTTTCCCTTTTCTAATGCTAGATTATTATGTGGGATGGTTTGAAGAAATGCAGGAGCAGGAGGAAGATAGGGAAAATCTATAATGGCTGAAGTGAAAAGCAACTTGGGGTGGTTGTAGAATGTAAAAGGAGCATGTTAATCTCTTAAGGAAGAGAATCTCAGGCTAGGTGCGGTGCTCATGCCTGTAATCCCAGCACTTTGGGAGGCCAAGGCAGGTGGATCACCTGAGGTCAGCAGTTTGAGACCAGCCTGGCCAACATGGCAAAACCCCATCTCTAGTAAAAATACAAAAATTAGCCAGGCATGGTGGCACGTGCCTGTAATCCCAGCTACTAGGGGGCTGAGGCAGGAGGATCACTTGAACCTGGGAGGTGGAAGTTGCAGTGAGCTGAGCTCGTGCCACTGCACTCCAGCCTGGGCAACAGAGCGAGACTCAATCTCAAAAATCTCATCTGATTGGGACCAATTCACTAACTTTGGGGATAATTTATGCTATTTAATTATGTAACCCAATTCTAATAGAAAAATTATTTCATACTAGCTAGTTCAGTTTTAAGAGCATGGTATGTTTTTGCTCACTGTTTGCTTGCATCCATGGCTGGCACTGCTGTCATAAGGGCAGCATGTCACCTAGTTGTGCCTTCATGGACCTTCGGCAACCAACTTTTAGCAAGCTGGCCATGAAGGAAGGCTGGTGTTCAAGTTACTTTCCACTCTCATTTTTATTCTGGCAGTTGGAAGAAACTTCCCCAAATCTGACAAGTGAATATTCTCATGGTTGGCGGAAAAGTGCCTGATGTACCAGAAAGAGCACTGGACTTGGAACCAGAAGACCTGGGTTTGGGGTGGTAGCTGGTAGGCAGCTGGCTGAGTGACCTGAGGTTGCTGCTGTGCTCGGACACACAGATTTTCTAAGTATATTTTGGTACAGCTTGATTTCTGCACCTTCATCATTTAGGTTGTGTCTGGGACTCTTAAGAGTCTATCACCATAATGGATAGTTTTCTGTTGTTTAAGGTTGAGAACTGTATAAGGTCTTTTTTAAAAAGTTACAAAAGCATAGACATACATTAAGTAAGAATGATAGTTCTCCCTCCAACCCCACTTTCCAGAGATAAGCACTATTTTTTGTTTGTTTGAGACAGGGTCCCACTGTGTTGCCCAGGCTGGGGTGCAGTGGTGAGATCTTGGGTTACTGCAGCCTCAACCTCCTGGGCTCAAGCAATCCTCCCACCTCAGCCTCCTTAGTAGATAGGACTTCCGGTGTGTGCCACCACACCCAGATAATTTTTATTTATTTATTTATTTATTTTTGTAGC
>NW_012102543.1:247513-250787 GCF_000951045.1 Mandrillus leucophaeus | reverse complement strand
AAAAAAAAAAGAAAGAAATGTTGCTTGGTGTGAAGTTGGTTTCTTGAATTACCTTTTCGAAGTCCTTTCTCCTCTATTCCTTCATCTCATCTAACAGGTTTGAAAAATTAAAACAATCCAGGCCAGGCGTAATGGCTCATGCCTGTAATCCCAGCACTTTGGGAGGCTGAGGCGGGTGGATCACTTGAGGCCAGGAGTTCAAGACCAGCCTGGCCAACATAGCAAAACCTTGTCTCCACTAAAAACACAAAAAAATTAGTTGGGTGTGGTGGCACATGCCTATAATCCCAGCTACTTTGGTGACTGAGCCACGAGAATCACTTGAACCCAGGAGGTGGAGGTTGCGTGAGCCAAGATCACACCACTGCACTCCAGCCTAGGCGACAGAGCGAGACTGTCCCCACCTCCAAAAGAAAAAGGAAAAATTATATTAATCCTTTCAGCTAGAGATTTTCTTTGGTGAGAGAACCCAGATTAGGAATTCAGAAAAATTAAGAAGAAAATCTAGGGGGCCAGCTCCTGTCCCTTATTCCTTCTCTATGCCTATTTGCAAAAAAGGAAAAATAAACAACTTGGGTTTGGGGATGATGGGGAGAAAACAGGAAGGGAGGGAAATAGTATTTCTGAAACAATAACAATAAACTGATTTTTGAGCGCTACTTGATAAGACTAATAGGATTTTTGTTTTGTTTTTGTCTTTACTAGTAGGACCTTATAACCCAATCTTGCACAGGTGCTTTGCATCTTCAAATGATGCGGCATCTGTGTCTGGGGTTTTTGAAAGTATTTCTATGGTGGGAAAAAGGGTATGTACATATTTGAGGAGGACAGGGTCTGAGGAACTCTTGAGAGCCCTGAATTTTCTCTTGAAAACAGAGCTTGCACTTATTTACCCTGTTCTTGATCTCCTGAAGCATTTCTTGGTTTCCTTCATTTCCTAAGTTGAGTATCTTCATTGTCTGGTACATTTCTCTGAAAGATAAGAAGGACTTCTTAGATTATTCTACCCTGCCCTTTAAAGAAGTATGGGGATAGAAAATATAGGACTTGGAATCAGTTAAGAATCCCAAGTTCCAATCCTAACTGTGCAGTTTTCTGAGCCTTATATGCAAAAATGGTGTAATGCTTAGCTTATAGGAATACTATACAGTTTTTGAGACAATATACTTGTGGGTTTTTTTGTTTGTTTTTTGTTTTTCCGAGATGGAGTCTTGCTCTGTTGCTCAGAGCTGGAGTGCAATGGCGTGATCTCGGCTCACTGCAACCTCTGCCTCCCAGGTTCAAGCGATTCTCCTGCCTCAGCCTCCTGAGTAGCTGGGATTATAGGTGTGCACCACCATGCCCAGCTAATTTTTATATTTTTAGTAGAGATGGGGTTTTACCATGTTGACCAGGCTGGTCTAGAACTCCTGACCTTAGGTGATCCACCCACCTTGGCCTCCCAAAGTGTTGGGGCTATAGGCGTGAGCCACCGCACCTTGCCATGCCTGTCTAATTTTTGTATTTTTAGTAGAGACGGGTTTTGCAATGTTGGCCAGGCTGGTCTCAAACTCCTGACCTCAGGTGATCCATCTGCCTCGGCCTCCCAAAGTGTTGGGATTACAGATGTGAGCAACTGCATCTGGCCAAGACAATATATTTGAAGGTGCCAATAGGTAGCATTTACTGAACACCTTTATGACAGGCGCTAAACATGTCATCTCATTACTTGTCACCACAACTCTATAACGTAGACTATCACTTGCATTTGATAGATTGAAAAAAATGGGCTCATAGAGTTTAAATACCTTACACAGGCTCACATAGCTCTTGCATGCCAGAGCTGGAATTCAAACCCTGGTCTTTTTCACTCTAAAACTTGTTGTCCCAATAGGCACTTGATAAATGTTAGTTGAATGTATGAATAACTTAAAACCATCCTGGTGGGGAGAAAAGATGCATGAACTACGTAAGTTTGACTTTCAATCTAATTTAGGCCAGTTTTTCTGTTACCTACGTGGGTGAGTGGTGAATGTGCAGGTGAGACTGTGCTTTTACTGCCATTAGGCAGCCTGGAAAGGCAGGAATATATTCAATGAGCAAAGATGTGAGAGTTGGCCGTATAAGGTCATGGTGGGAGCCAGAGGTTTAGTGCTTACTTTAGAACAGCATCGTGGTTCTCCAGGAGCAGCACGTCTAGGAAGGTGTCCCTGACCTGGTCCCCTTGAAGTTTCAGGGCTAGGATGCTACGGCAAGCTTCCAGCCGTACACCTGGTGACTCTTCATAGTGAATAGCCCAGAGCAGAAGATCCGTCAGCTTGGGACTTACTTGCCCAATCTGTCCCAAAGCTGCAGAGATTAGAGGGGAGCATGTCCCTGAAGACTGAGCTTACTATATTCTAGCATCCAGAAATAAACTGAGTTTTGCAAACAGTACTTTCCCTTTTGGATGGTAATCACCATTATAATTTTAAGGGTAGGTTAGAGTGGGACATTACCTCCAAAGAATTCCTAGAAGAGGGATGTTCCATCCCATCCTTGCCCATTAGGATATTTGCCTATTTCGGGGATGAAATATAGAACAGATAACATGGAAGATCCACCTAGTCCCAGCAGGGTGATGGGGAAAGGAGGCACAATTATTTATCTATGTCAAAAAGAGAAGCAATGCCAAAGATTCTAAAAAGAAACTAGGCTGATTAAGGGGCAGGGTTTTAGGATTGTAGCAGTCTTGAAACTGATCTGCCTTATAGAGCGTAATAGTTGAGATATCCAAGGAAAGCAAGATGCATCCAGCAGTGGATACATACTTGGATCTTATCCTTAATTCTGTTGGCTGGGACTGTCTTGTCAGCCCTGTCTTTAACTTAAGATTGACATATACCTAGACTCAGGATCTTTCACTAAAAATTGAAGAAGAAAATTATCTTTCTCTTCTCAGACAAGGAACTTCTGAAAAGCTAAGATCATTACCTCTCCTGCACTTCACCCCTTTATTAGAGAGTTTCTGGGGATCATTTATACTTGCATAGGGAAAGGTATTTAAGGTTTAAGAGTTTGGGACACTACTTCTATAATACCTCGAATAGCAAAGGCCTTGATTTTCCAGTAAGGATCTCTCTGCATCAGGTTCAGGAGGCATTCAAGCACCTGGGATGGATAAAAGGCAGTGTTAAGTGGGGAGGACCAGAGCAAGAATGAACCAGAAGCAACTGGGTGCAGTGGCGCACACCTGTAATCCCAGCATTTTGGGATGCCAAGGTGGGCGGATCACTTGAGGTCAGGAGTTTGAGAC
>NW_012102543.1:245249-245973 GCF_000951045.1 Mandrillus leucophaeus | reverse complement strand
ATGGAGGGGTCTTGCTATGTTGCCCAGACTGGTTTTGAACTCCTGGCCTGGGGTGATCCTCCCATTGTGGCCTCCCAAAGCACTGGGATTTCAGGTGTGTACCACCATGCCTGACCACCAGCCACTACCACTGTTAAGGTTAAGCTCATAAGGCTTTTTTGGGTGCTTAATCAAACATACATGGTAGTATTGTTTTATAAAGACTTGTGTTTTTCTGATATGTCCTTCTTTAAATCAGTTCAAGTAGAGATAACTTTTTTTTTAAGGGAGAAAATATAGGAATAAAAACCTGGGGAACAAAAAAAAAATAACAAAGACTGAGTGGATGGTAGCCAAGAGGGAAGGACCCTTTCCTGACTCTTTCTTCCTCCAAGCCTTGCTACTAAGTCGCAAAACATCCAGATCCTGGAAGAGGCTTATTAAAGGAATCAAGGCATAGAACTCACCCCTAGGAAACCTACCCTGAAAAGTTTCTTGGAGTAAAGTTTGGAGTGTTAGTGGTTCTTGTTCTCCTTTGGGTTTCAAGTAAACACGTTTTGCTTCTTCCCTCACTTTTCCCATGACTATCTCCAGCTTGAGTATTTTCTGTATCAGCAAGTCCTTTTGGCTTAGTGTTTTAATCTGAATTAGAACAAATAATGCAAAACAAAACACCTGTACTAGGCAGCAAATTATCAAAAAACGAACAAATAATGCAAAACAAAACACCTGTACTAGGCAGCAA
>NW_012102543.1:244757-245199 GCF_000951045.1 Mandrillus leucophaeus | reverse complement strand
GAACAAATAATGCAAAACAAAACACCTGTACTAGGCAGCAAATTATCAAAAAACGAACAAATAATGCAAAACAAAACACCTGTACTAGGCAGCAAATTATCAAAAAACAAAAAAAATTAATAAAATAATTGTGGGAGGCTGAGGAGGGAGGATCATTTGAGCCCAACAGTTCAAGGCTACAGTGAGCTGTGAACATGCCACTGCACTCCAGCCTGGGCAACAAAGTGAGACCCTGTCTCTAGAAAAAAAAGAAGTAACTAATTGCATATGCTTATCAGTAGTAGGCGGTACATAAATGCCTGAGAACATTGTTCTCTTATGATATTAGTTGGAGATATTTTATACCTGTTCATGAGAATTTTACCTCAGGGCTGGGTGTGGTGGTTCAAGCCTGTAATCCCACCACTTTGGGAGGCCGAGACAGGCGGATCACGAGGTCAGG
>NW_012102543.1:236228-244220 GCF_000951045.1 Mandrillus leucophaeus | reverse complement strand
AGCCTGGCCAATGTGGTGAAACCTTGTCTCTACTAAAAATACAAAAATTAGCCAGGCATGGTGTCACACGCCTGTAATCCCAGCTACTTGGAGGCTGAGGCAGGAGAATTGCTTGAACCCGGGAGGTGGAGGTTGTAGTAAGCTGAGATCGTGCCACTGTACTCCAGCCTAGGTGACAGAGCGAGACTCCATCTCAAAAAAGCAAAAAAACAAAACAAAGCAAAATAATGAATCAGAAACAGGGACACCACTTATCTCTAAAAGGAGCTATAATTGAAAAATGACCTATCAATTCTGGTGACAAATGAGCTGGAGCCTAAAGTACCAACCTGTATGCATAGTGAGTAGATTAGCTGAATTATCTGCTATTGATTTTCTCAGTCTACAGATCTGTGGCCATATGGCTTCTCTTGAACACTTCAAATAGATTTTTCCCTAATAACGGAATTATAACTCCATTTATGGGAGTTGATCCTAAAGCCCATCAGCACCCAGGTAATGAGAAGCTAGTTAACTGAGGTGAGAACAGGATTCAGGGGTGTGCTCTAGAACTGAAGTCTGGGCTGGCTGGGAGCTAAACCAAGCTTGTCCAATATGTGGCCCGGAACGACCTTGAATGTGACCCAACACAAGTTCGTAAACTTTCTTAAAACATGAGATTTATGCATGGACCTTTTTTTTTTTTAAGCTCATCAACTATCGTTAGTGTTAGTGTACTTTATGTGTGGCCCAAGACAATTCTTCCAGTGTGGCCCAAGGAAGCCAAAAGATTGGACGCCCCTGAAACGGTCCTGTTTGAAGTGGCTTATGTACCCCCTTCCCAGTTCCGATCTCTCATTCTGTGTCCCTGCAGAATGTTGAGCATACTGTGCACAACCAGGGAAGGTAATGCCCTCTTCAGGTCAATCAGGTACGATAAGAATATGTTTCCCTGACTCACCATCTTGTCGCGGATTTGCAGGGCACCAGCTGCCAAACAGGCTGCCCGCCGAACTGCTGTGAAGTCATCAGAGAAGCAGTGCAGGAAGCTTGGGAGAAGCTTGGCGGTCATAAGCTTGAGCTCACCTATCAGGGAGAGAGCTTCCACACGCTCCTGGGAATTTCCTTGACCCAGCTTGACCCTGTAAGGCACAAGTTGCTTTTCTTTCGCTTCCTTAAACTTTCAGTACCTAACTCCCAACCCCAATGTATGCCCTCCTGATAAAATCCGAGTTCTGTAGGCTGTCAATCCCAGTTAGCCTTACGCTCGTAAGATAAGTTTTACTGGGTACAGAGCTCGATTGTCTTCTTTACTTGAATCCCTAATTCATAGCTATTCGGTAATTAGGTAATGCAGGGCTTTCAGTTACATTGAATGACTGAATAAAGGAAAATGTCAACCTGCACCTCTTTTCACAGTCAAGTTCTCTTCTCCACCGCCCTCACGTGTGCCATGATTATTTCTGCATTTGGCTTCCAGCCTAGAATGCCTATGTAGTCTTTTTGTTTGTTTAAATTATTTTTATTTATTTTATTATTATTATTATTTGGAGACGGAGTCTTGCTCTGTCTCCCAGGCTGGAGTGCAGTGGTGCAATCTTGGCTCACTGCAAGCTCCACCTCCTGGGTCCACGCCATTCTCCTGCCTCAGCCTCCTGAGTAGTTGGGACTATAGGCACCCACCACCACGCCTGGCTAATTTTGTTTTTCTTGTATTTTTAGTAGAGACAGGGTTTCTTTTTCTTTTTCTTTTTCTTTTTCTTTTTTTTTTTTTTGAGACAGAGTCTTACTCTGTCGCCCAGGCTGGAGTGCAGTGGTGCCATCTCGGCTCACTGCAAGCTCCGCCTCCCGGGTTCACGCCATTCTCCTGCCTCAGCCTCCCGAGTAACTGGGACTACAGGTGCCCACAACCACGCCCGGCTAATTTTTTTTGTATTTTTAGTAGAGACGGGGTTTCACTGTGTTAGCCAGGGTGGTCTCAATCTCCTGACCTCGTGATCCTCCCGTCTCAGCCTCCCAAAGTGCTGGGATTACAGGTGTGAGCCACCATGCCCGGCCTTAAATTATTTTTAGAGATGGAGTCTTGCTATGTTGCCCAGGCTGGTCTTGAACTCCTGACCTCAAGTGATTCTCCTGCCTCAGCCTGAGTAGCTGGGATTATAGGCATTTACCCACTCTGCCTGGCTCCTATGCAGTTTCTCTCTTTTTTTTTTTTTGAGATAGGGTCTTTCTCTTGCCCAGGCTGGAATGCAGTGGCATGATGATGGCTCATGACAGCCTTGGACTTCCTGGACCCCGGCAATCCTCTTGCTTCAGCCTCCCAAGTAGCTGGGACTACAGGCATACACCACCACACTGGCTAATTTATTTTTATTTTTTTTTTATTATTATTTTTGAGACGGAGTCTCACTCTGTCGCCCAGGCTGGAGTGCAGTGGCACGATCTCCGCTCACTGCAAGCTCCGCCTCCTGGGTTCACACCATTCTCCTGCCTCAGCCTCCTGAATAGCTGGGACTACAGGCGCCCACCACCATGCCATTTTGTATTTTTAGTAGAGACGGGGTTTCACCATGTTAGCCAGGATGGTCTTGATCTCCTGAGCTCATGATCCGCCCGCCTTGGCCTCCCAAAGTGCTGGGATTACAGGCATAAGCCACCGCGCCCGGCCAATATTTTTTTTTTTTATTTTTAGTAGAGACAAGGTCTAGCTATGTTGCCCAGGCTGGTCTCGAATTCCTGGGCTCAATTGATCCTCCTGCTTCGGAGTCTCAAAGTGTTGGGATTATAGATGTGTGCCACTGGGCTGGCCCTCCTGTGCAGTCCCTCTGTGAAACTTGGTCTTACACCTCTAGCCACGCTAAGTATTCCATTTTTCTGCTCCAGCAGTTATGGTATACGCCATTTGTTCTAGTTTTTAATGATTTGCTATTTTTAATTAGGTGTTTGTATATTTTGCATGTGGTCATCAGAATTGCATCATACTTTAGAACACCCTCCAACATCCAAACCATTGCCTCACGCCTACTGGGCACTCAATGATTCTTTCCCTAGTCATGTTGTTAGTTTGTAGGGACTGTTAATTTTTTACAGTGGGACCTGGTCCAGGGTCTGTACAGAGGAGCTCAACAAATGCTGGGTGGCTGAATCCCAGGCCTCCTAAGCACTTTTTCCTTTCTTTCTTTTTTTTTTTTGAGATGGAGTCTTGCTCTGTCACCAGGCTGGAGTACAGTGGTGCTATCTCTGCTTACTGCAACCTCCGCCTCCCGGGTTGAAGTGATTCTCCTGCCTCAGCCTCCCAAGTAGCTGTGACAACAGGTGTGTGCCACCATGCCCAGCTAATTTTTTTGTATTTTTAGTAAAGACAGAGTTTTACTGTGTTAGCCAGGATGGTCTCCATCTCCTGACCTCGTGGTCTGCCATCCTCAGCTTCCCAAAGTGTTGGGAGCCACTATGCCCGGCCTGCTTCCTAAACACTTCTAAGAATTTAGAAGAGTGTCTCCTCATGTTGACTGGGTCTTACCTGATTATGTCGTGCACCTCTTTCCCAAGGCTCATTTGCCCCAGCGCCTGTGCAGCTGCTCGCCTCACTTCCTTATTCCAGTCATTCCACATCAGCTGGATCAACTTATGTTTCATATCCTATAAGTAGATATGATCGTTAGCTATCACTTACTGAACATTAATTTTGTGCTTGGCGTTGTGCTGTTTTTTCTTTTTTTACCCATCACTGTACTAATGAGGATTGTCGTGAGTGTTTTTTCCCATCCCTTACTCTCCCAAAGAATCCAGCGGGGCAGATATTGCTACCATTTACAGATGACAGAATGGAGGCTTTGATCAACTTGTCCAAGGTTAACCTGGTGAGTGCTGGAACCAGGACTCAAACCCAGCTCTCTCTCCCAAGCTCATCCTTTAAACTATATAGTATCAGTGCAAACATAATCTGTACCTGGGAGACTTAAATTTTGAAAATGATACTTGATGAGGTGACCAGCTCATTGCAGTTTGCCTGGGACTTTCCTGGTTTTGCTACTGAAAGTCCCATTGCCTGGACAAACCAGAATAGTTGGTCACTCTATAAGTGCACTTCTCTCAGAGAGGAATGGGCAAAGATTACTACACGATGATTGCGTAAACATGCCCATGCTGTTCTCCCTGCTAGAAGTATCTCCCTTCTCTACTCCTACCTGGTACTTGATGTCTTTGTACTCTTCCTTTACGATTTAGCTCAAAAGCATCTCCTTCCTATCACACTGATCTTTTATTAAAAATTTTAAAAAATAAAAACATCTCGTTAGTGAAGTCTTCTTTGCCCCTTGTAAGCACAGGAAATCCCCACAACACCTCACAGCTGCTTCTGTTCTAGCTACTTATGACATTTACTAAGGGAAGACTTAGTCCTGCACCCCAGTGGTAGCATAGTGCCTAGCGCGCCAGACGTGGTCAGAAACTGCATGCTTACTGAATGAGTGAAAAGACTTATAGACATACTGCCTTTCTTAGCTCCAGCAGTCTGCCATGAAGTCCTCATCATCTTTACCTCAGCCCCTGCTAGCTCTGCATGTCTTTTTACTTTCAGTTGACAATTCTAAGTGCCAAGTGCCAAGGAGGTGAAGGTACAGATGAATCAGATGTTGTTAAAGTGATATTGTTAAGATGCAGTTTCGGATTGAGCTGGCCTAAGATGAGATTTTTGCATTTCTTTTTTTTTTTTTTGAGATGGAGTCTCACTCTTGTTGCTTAGGCTGAAGTGCAATGGCACGATCTTGGCTCACTGCAACCTCCACCTCCAGGGTTCAAGTGATTCTCCTGTCTCAGCCTCCTGAGTAGCTGGGATTATGGGCATGTGCCACCACGCCTGGCTAATTTTTTTTTTTTGAGACAGAGTCTCGCTCTGTTGCCCAGGCTAGGGCACAGTGGCGTGATCTCAGCTCACTGCAACCTCCGTCTCCTAGGTTCACACCATTCTCCTGCCTCAGCCTCCCGAGTAGCTGGGACTATAGGCGCCTGCCACCACGCCCAGCTAATTTTTTGTATTTTTAGTAGAGACAGGGTTTCACTGTGTTAGCCAGGATGGTCTCGATTTCCTGACCTTGTGATCCGCCCGCCTTGGCCTCCCAAAGTGCTGGGATTACAGGCGTGAGCCACCGCGCCCAGCCTGTTTTTTTAGTAGAGACAGATTTTCTCCATGTTAGTCAGCCTGGTCTCAAACTCTCAACCTCAGGTGATCTGCCCTCCTCAGCCTCCCAAAGTGCTGAGATTGTAGGTGTGAGCCACTGTGCCTGGCCGATTTTTGCATTTCTAATAAGCTCCTAGGTGATGCCTGTGCTGCTGGTCCAGGACTTTAGCAGCAGGGTGCTATAGCACTTGAGACAGGACTAACCCAAGTCCAAAACGTTTTCAGGTGATTACTCTATTGAGTGGCCAGATTTTGTGCTTCCCATATCAAAATGTCAGGGTTACAGAGTGGAGGGTGTTCACTTATCATGGAAATGCCAATGTTTTAGGCTATTCTGGAGATACCCAAAGTTATAAGGAAAAGATGAAGTAGCACATAGGAAGAAGGGAAAGCGCCCATTTGGACACCTGAAGATGATTGGGAAATAATGGCAAAAACAAAGTGTTGCCTGGAATTCCCTCTACAGTTCTAGCTGAGCCCCACCATCTTCACCGATAGTTGGTTTTTTTTTTTTTCAGATGGAGTCTTACTCTGTCGCCCAGGCTGGAGTGCAGTGGCGCGATCTTGGCTCACTGAAACCTCCGTCTCCTAGGTTCAAGCGATTCTCCTCCCCAAGTAGCTGGGATTATAGGCGTGTGCCACCATGCCCAGCTAATTTTTGTATTTTTAGTAGAGACGGGGTTTCGCCATGATGACCAGGCTGGTTTCGAACTCCTGGTCTCAAGTGATCCACCCGCCTCAGCCTCCCAAGGTGCTGGGATTACAGGCATGAACCACTGCACCGGACCCCTTCACAGAACTTTAAGCAATAAATTTAACCCAAACTAATCTCTCTCTCTGAAAAGTTTTAAAAGAGTACCTTATATTTATTGCTTGTTCTTGGATCATCTGTATATATGAGTCTTATTCCTACCATAGTGTTAATTTTGTGAAAGCTGGGATGATGGTTTTTTGTCTGTTTGTTTTTTGAGACAGAGTCTCGCACTGTCGCCCAAGCTAGAGTGCAGTGGCACGATCTCGGTTCACTGCAACCTCTCCCTTCCAGGTTCAAGCAATTCTTGTGCCTCAGTCTCCCAAGTAGCTAGGATTACAGGTGCCAGCCACCACACCTAGCTAATTTTTGTATTTTAGTAGAGATGGAGTTTCACCATGTTGGCCAGGCTGGTCTCAAACTCCTGAGCTCTGATCCACCTGCCTTGGCCTCCCAAAGTGCTGGGATTACAGGTGTGAGCCACCGCGCCCAGCCGGGACTGTGTTTTATATGTGTGTGCCAAACACTCAGAGAACCACCACAGACACTCATTTAGATGGGTTTTTGGGTAGTTTAAGTCAGTGCTTCTCGAATTATCTTTGATGAAGAACCAATTTTGGGAGGAGGAAAATACGCCATTGACTGATAAAGTCTGTTGATATTGAGGCAATATCAAATTACTGTAAACGTTTTTTTTTTTTTTTTTTTTTTTTTTTTTTTTGAGATGGAGTCTCCCTCTGTCACCCAGGCTAGAGTGCAGTGGCACGATCTCGGTTCACTGCAACCTCTCCCTTCCAGGTTCAAGCAATTCTTGTGCCTCAGTCTCCCAAGTAGCTAGGATTACAGGTGCCAGCCACCACACCTAGCTAATTTTTGTATTTTAGTAGAGATGGAGTTTCACCATGTTGGCCAGGCTGGTCTCAAACTCCTGACCTCGTGATCCCCCCGCCTTGGCCTCCCCAAGTGCTGGGATTACAGATGTGAGCCACCACACTCAGCCTACTATAAACGTTTCTAATCTCCTGTCAGTTTTTGTGCTATTTCATTGTGGATCAGTTATCAGCAGTTTGTGGACCACCACTGCACTGAGAAGCATTGGCTTCTAGACAGACATGCTGGCATTTGAAGATAATTCTGGGCTAGAAGTAAGAAGTAGTGATGTGGGAACAGAGATCTGTTTGGTAAGAATGGGATACTACATAGCAGCAAAAAGTAGAAGGCCTCTGTAGCTCAGCCTCTTTTAGGCTTTCTGTCCTGGAGGAAAAGAAAGAGGTTTACCAAGCAGACGTTTCCACTGATCCGGGAGAAAACCTGGCAGGCCACAATCCGGTTCTTCCATTGACAGCTGTTCAGCTCCACAGCAAGCATGGTGTGTATCAGGGTCTGAGGAAATGGAAGACTTGTATGGATATTCACAATCACTTTTAGAGATACTAGAATCTTGAAGTACATTCTGACCTGGCATCTTGCATAATTAATGTCACCAGTGGACTCACAAGAGATGGGGCATGTTTCCGTCTCAGCCAACTGACTCTGGGATCATAAATTGGGGAACAAAATACAAATTTAATAACCTAAACAGAAAACTGGGACCTTCCTTTCCTGACTTTGTTTTTACTACTAAAATGATTTTTATATACCTCAAGCTTATGACTTTCACATTACTATTGAAAGTAACTAAACACAAATGTAGGTCTCTGCAGTTTTCAATGGTAAACTTCTAGCAGAAGCAAATTCTACATGTCACAACTCTTCTTGCATATGCAAATAGAGATCATTTGCAACCTAATTCTGACTTTTCTCTCAGCTAACTGTTGTGACTTCCCCTTGTATACACCTCTACACCCAGGTTTACTCATGCTTATTCTACCTTATGCTTGAGATCATCAACCAAACCGACTGCATTTTATCTAATTAAGTAATTGTTTAATTAATTTTTTGAGACAGGGTCCTGCTCTGTCACTCAGAATGGAGTACAGTGGTGTAATCTCAGCTCGCTGCAGCCTCAACCTGCCAGGCTCAAGTGATCCTCCCACCTCAGCCTCCTGAGTAGCTAGGATTACAGGTGCCAGCCACCACACCT
>NW_012102543.1:221921-236178 GCF_000951045.1 Mandrillus leucophaeus | reverse complement strand
CCAGGCTCAAGTGATCCTCCCACCTCAGCCTCCTGAGTAGCTAGGATTACAGGCACACACCACCATGCCTGACTAATTTTATTTCTTTTTTTATAGAGACAGAGTCTCACTATATTGCCCAGGCTGGTCTTGAACTCCTGGACCGAAGGGATACTTCCACCTCAGCCTCCCAAAGTGCTGGGATTAAAGGCGTGAGTGACAATGCCCAGCCCAGCTGCATTTTATTGTATTTTATTTGTTTGAGACAGAATCTTGTCATATCACCTAGGCTGGAGTGTAGTGGTGTGATCTCAGCTCACTGCAACCTCCACCTCCCAGGCTCAAGCGATTCTCATGCTTCAGCCTCCCAAATAGCTGGGACTACAGGTGTGTACCATTGCACCTGGCTAATTTTTGTATTTTTAGTAGATATGGGGTTTCACCCATGTTGGCCAGTCTGGTCTCAAACTCCTGACCTCAAGTGATCCACCTGCCTCGGCCTCCTGAAGTGTTGGGATTACAGGCATGAGCCACTGCCCCGGCCCCAGCTGCATGTTAGATGGCTTACATTCACTGACCTCAAAGACCTAATTGTTCCCCAAAACTGTTTCTTTCTCTGACCCGGTAATGGACACATACTGTCTTCTCACTCAGATGGCTCAGGAGGATATAAGACTGTTCCTCAGTGTCCTCATTCCTCTTTGTAAACAGCTGGTGGAGGATCCTCTTAATCACAGGGTAAGTGGCAGTACCTTCCAGAGCCAAGCACTGAGCTGCAGCCCAGCTATCCACACTGTTACCTGCCACAGTTGGGTGAAAAAGAGTTCAGAATGGTGATGTTTTCCCCCTAGAGAACAGCCTTTGGATTGATACCCAAGGCTGCTAGCCACCTGATATCTCACTTCCTTGTACCCCACTCAGTCTAGAAATACAATTCCTTATTTAAACCATATTTAGAAGAATCATATTGGCTGGGCACGGTGGCTAACACCTGTAATCCCCACACTTTGGGAGGCCAAAGTGGGTGGATCACCTAAGGTCAGGAGTTCGAGACCAGCCTGGCCAACATGGTGAAACCGCATCTCTATTAAAAATACAAAAATCAGCTGGGCATGGTGGCACGTGCCTGTAATCCCAGCTATTTGGGAGGCTGAGGCAGGAGAATTGCTTGAACCCAGGAGGTGGAGGTTGCAGTGAGCCAAGATCCCACCATTGCACTCCATTCAGCCTGGGCAACAAGAGTGAAACTCTGTCTAGAAAAAAAAAAAAAAAAAAATTTAGTCCAGCTACCACTTGGTGGCAGTATATCTGTTTTGTTAAAGTACCTTGAAAGAAAAATTTTCTTTTTTTCCTTTTTTTTAAGAGACAGGGTCTTGCTCTGTCACCCAGGTTGGAGTACAGTGGCACCATCGTGGCTTACTGCAGCTTCAACCCCCTGGGCTCAAGCTGACTCTGATAAGCATGTATACATAGGTCTGCCTCAGCCTCCTAGGTAGCTGGGTCTACAGGAGCACACCACCACACCTGGCTAATTTTAAAATTTTTTATAGAGATGGGGTCTTCTTATATTGCTCAGGCTGGTTTAGAACTCCTATGCTCAGGTGATCCTCTCACCTTGGCCTCCCAAAGTGTTGGGATTACAGGTGTGAGCGACAGCGTCTGGCCTTAATTTTCAAATGGTCTGACATAAATCTAAACCCAATATAGCAGACATTGCAAAGCATGACAGTGGAGAGGAAAGGACTGGGAAAGCTGATAGTGAGATATCTATCCCATATTTCCAAGTCAGAAGTAACGGAGTTACTCACCCTTCAGAAGGGCAGTCTGCATGATGTTCTGGGCAAGGGGATTATGTGACTGTATGGCATATTGGCATATTGCTGCTGCCATCCGCACATTGGCATTCTTGTCACAAAGAGCAGTCTCTAGGGCAGGCAGTAGAACCTCCGGCAAGTCCTGGATGGTCTGGTCTGTGATCAAAAGAGCCAGGTAAGAGAGTACTAGCCCCTTTGCTTTTCTCACACACAGCTTCCTTTCTACAGCCACGTGGTGGCCAACCTCAGTCCCAGTTGCAGTTGCTTAGTGCTATATAATATAATTACAGTTTAGCTGAACCCTTGAGATGGGCAGGATTTTATGCTCAAGGTGTTAAAGCTCAACTCTGTGCTGGTATGCCAGTTCCCAGTGCTTCATCATCTGGCCTCTAAACAGCTATATTCAACCTGAAGGAGAATGTTTCCAGCTATGCTACAGTGAACTACACCATTAGTTTTAGTGATTAAAAGCAACCAGTTTGCCCCATGAGCCTTTATATAGATAGATAGATAGATATAGATATTTATTTAATATATTTTTTGAGACGGAGTCTCGCTCTGTCGCCTGGGCTGGAGTGCAGTGGTGTGATCTCCGCTCATTGCAAGCTCCGCCTCCTGGGTTCACGCCATTCTCCTGCCTCAGCCTCCCGAGCAGCTGGGACTACAGGCGCCCAACACCACGCACGGCTAATTTTTTGTATGTTTAGTAGAGACGGGGTTTCACGGTGTTAGCCAGCATGGTCTCAATCTCCTGACCTTGTGATCCACCTTCCTTGCCCTCCCAAAGTGCTGGGATTACAGGCGTGAGCCCCTGCGCCCAGCCAAGCCTTTATATTTGTAAGAACAATTATATTTAGGTAGTGCTTTATAATATAGTGTTTTCACATTGATTATCTCATTGTCTTTCAATGTTGGTTGAATTAGGCAAGGTAGGTATCGTAGAGCTCACCAGGGAGTCTTTTTTGGTTCAACTAAACATTAAGGTTCATAAGACTGTCATGGGCCATGCATGGCACCAGAAGGATATGGGACAGGAGCATAGTTTGTCAACAGGGCAGCAGCATCAGGCATCCCTATTGGCTGGAGTTGTTTTTTTGTTTTGTTGTTGTTGTTGTTGTTGTTTTTTGAGATAGAGTTTTTGCTCTGTTGCCCAGGCTGGAGTGCAATGGCACAATCTTGACTCACTGCAACCTCTGCTTCCTGGGTTCAGGCGATGCTTCTGCCTCAGCCTCCCGAGTATCTGGGACTACAGGCACCTGTCACCATGCCTGGCTAATTTTTGTACTTTTAGTAGAGACAAGGTTTCACCATGTTGGCCAGGCTGGTCTTGAACTCTTGACCTCAGGTGATCCACCCGCCTCGGCTTTCCGAAGTGCTGGGATTACAAGCGTGAGCCACCACGCCTGGCCTTGGCTGGAGTTCTTAAGGCTGTCTTGAGCATTCCACAGAGTCTTGGGGACAGCACAGGAGCATATTGTTTATTCACTGGGTGAAATTATGCTTTACAGGAACTAATATCTCTTATAAAAATTCCATAGACACAATTCTAGGGTCCACAAAGGGCCGGCCTGTTATAAGTTATAGTATCCAGGGAGGCCCAAACTATAGTGTTCCTATCAAGTATTTATATTTCACTTATAACTCTTCTCAGTCCCAATGTAATTTATCAATCAGGGTTTATATCATAACCAATGTTGCCTATAAAGGTGTTCTTATCCGGGTTTTAGGGGAACAGGTGGGCATTTAACTGAAGTTCAAATTCTCAAGTAGGAAGGGGAAAGGTTTGTTATCCCTTTGTCTGCCACTACTCTCATTTTATAGATAAGGAAATTGAAGCTCAGAGAGGTTAGCTAACTGCCCAAGGAATGGCACAGCTGAGCCTGTGAATCATATTTTAAGATTTTGTCAGGCGCGGTGGCTCATGCCTGTAATCCCAGCACTTTGGGAGGCTGAGGTGTGTGGGTCACTTGAGGTTAGGAGTTCGAGACCAGCCTGGCCAACATGGTGAAACCCTGTCTCTACTAAAAATACAAAAAAATTAGCCAGGCATGGTGGCATATGCCTGTAGTCCCAGCTACTCGGGAAACTAAGGCAGGAGAATTGCTTGAACCTGGGAGGCGGAGGTTGCAGTGAGCAGAGATCGCGCCACTGCACTCCAGCCTGGGCGACAGAGCAAGACTCTGTCTCTAAATCAATCAATCAATCAATCAGTCAATCAATAAAGCATGGGATCTTGGCTGGGCACAGTGGCTTATGCCTGTAATCCCAGCAGTTTGGGAGGTTGAGGTGGGAGGATTACTTGAGGCCATGAGTTCAAGACTAGCCTGGTCAACATAGCAAGACACAGTCTCTACCAACAAAAGAAAAGAATGGGATCTTCAAGGTGGGAAATGTTAACTTCCCTGCAGGCCACTGGGCAAACAAAAGGTGATGAAATGTAGTTCAAAAATTACTGGACCAGAAGTCTGGAATTTTAATCTCATGTCTATTGCTGATAAGCATGTATATATAGGCCAGTCTCTGAGTCTTGGTTTCCACATTTGTAAAATAATCTCAGATAAGCCCTGGGTCCCTACCAGTCCAGATGTTCCATGGCTTTATGAGTTGCTTATGTTCTCAAGCAGTTCAGCTTTAGCTCTCACCTGAGTCCCTCTGGCTGGTGGCAATCCGGGGCCGTTCCAAAGCAGCTGTGGCACATGTGGTGATAGCTTGGATCCGAACGTCATCATGCAGGTCTCCCAAGCTCCGAAGCAGGTTCTCCACTGTCTCATGGTGCCACTCTATGACTGAGCCACAGTGAGGGAAATGAAAAGAGAACCACCTAGTTAGGATTAGATATTGCGCTGCAGGCAGGTGACAGGAAGTCTGCCCTTCACCCAGAATAATTCAAGCAAAACATTAGGTCAGAAGAATAAAGGGCCCAGAGATGGGGTCTTTAGGGAGTTATTTCTCTGATGATCCATGTACCCTCTTCAGGTAAGTTCCCAGACAAAACTTCTCCCAACCCCATCGTATCTATCTCGCTTTCGTTAAATAAGTTTTTGTTGTAACCATCTGGGAAATAAAAGGGACAATAAAACAAAGTAGTTAAGAGTACTTTGTTTTCAGACATACCTGGTTTGGGATCGCAGTTATTAGCTGTGTGACTGTGGATAAGTTACTTAACCCTGAGCCTGAGATTTCTTATTTGTAATACGGGCATAATACTAGAATCCACATATTGAGTTACTCTTAGTGTTAAATGAGTTAACTAGACAAAGTGTTTAGCAAAATGCCTGACAAGATAATGTGTTATAAGTGTTAATTATTGTGGTTTTCATTAGGTTCTTTGTCTTTGAGGGCACTTCCATTTGGCTTTCGACATCTTCTTCATTTTAGTTGCTAACTACTCTTTTGGCAGGTATCAGACTTTTATTTCAAAGCTCCTACTATCTGTAGGTGCTTCCTTCAGTCTTTTTTGTTGTTGTTTATCTGATCCAGTTTACCTAATGGATCGCCTCTCTTTTTCCTGCACTAACTAAACTTGTCTATCATGTTCTGAAAGCCAACAGCTGTTGAGTTCTCAAATACCATAGCTTTCAACAGTCCTTGCCAGGCCATTACTTTGTCCCAGGCACTCAGACTTCTACTCTCCTATCTTTGAAGGCAAAGTAAGTATAGGATAGGCCCAACTCTACGAATGAATTTTGGAGAGGGGTTACTGATACCACAGTCAACTACAACATGGACAATGGTTGGACAGCATATTTTGTTCTTCCCTTCATGCATCATTTACATAAAGTTTGGAAATCAGTAAGATAGGGTCGCCTGGGTGTAGTGGCTTACGCTTGTAATCCCAGCACTTTGGGAGGCCAAGGCCAGGAGATCACCTGAAGTCAGGAGTTCGAGACCAGCCTGGCCAACATAGTGAAACCCTGTTTCTACTAAAAATACAGAAATTAGCCAGACATCATGGCACATGCCCATAGTCCCAGCTACTCGGGAGGCTGAGGCAGGAGAATCGCTTGAACCTGGGAGGTAGAGGTTGCAGTGAGCCAAAATCAAGTGCCATTGCACTCCAGCCTGGGAGACAGAGTGAAATTCCATCTTGGAAAAAAAAAAAGGGCTGGCACGGTGGCCAAGGCAGGCAGATCACCTGAGGTCAGGAGTTCGAGACCAGTCTGGCCAACATGGTGAAACCCCATCTCTACTAAAAATACAAAAAGTTAACCAAGTGTGGTGGTGGGTGCCTATAATCCTAGCTACTCAGGAGGCTGAGGCAGGAGAATCACTTGAACCCAGGAAGCCAAGGTTTCAGTAAACTGAGATCCCACCATTGCATTCCAGCCAAGGCAACAAGGGTGAAACTCTGTCTCAAAAAAAAAAAAAAAAAAAAAAAAAAAGATAGGATCTTTGCCTCTGAAGAGTCTTCAGTGTAATGAGTTTCTACAAATTACTGAAGTAATACCCACCCATGCAAAAAGCACCCAGATATATGTCAACTGAAGTTCATCTAACACCCAATGTGTGAACCAGATTTTTACATTTCACAAAGGAGGGATGGATTTTTCAAAGACTGAGAAAGCCTAGTCCCAGATGAGAACCACTTCTCACAAACATACAGTATCTCAGGACCTCCCTTCACTCACTCAGAGCCCAGGCAGTCTTCCATTCCTTCAGCATCCTCCGCAGGACCACCAGTTCCCAGGTGACATCCTCCTGCAGTGATTTTGCCTGCTTCTTCAATCTCCTGGTCTTCATAGGCACATCCTCCTCACCCACCTGCTGCAGCATATCCTTGGCGGGGGTGGGCAAAGCAGTCCAGCGCAGGGCTCCTTGCACGGGTCTGCAAGCTGTGCAACATGGCAGTGTGAGGTCTTCTTACCCCACTGCCTTAGGCCCTGCCACACAGTGGCCCCAGCTTGCATCCCATTCTCATTCCTGACTAATACCAAAGCAAAACCCTCAAGAGTGAATTTCCCCATAATTATATGGGGAACTGAGTACAAACACACAGGGAATTATGGAAAGTCCTGACTACAGACATGGTAAGCCATGATGATGATGGGGGCGAGAGATTTGTGGGGGGAAATTGAGATATCTACAAACCTTTTTATAAGTTTAAGGGTTATCTTTAGAAACCTAAATCTTTAGGAACATAAATATGTTTATACGTAATGAGATTTGCTCATAAAATTCAATATTTGATACATTGCAATTTAGTGTCATTGGCCATTATTTCTAAAGTATTAAGTTTTCCTTTTAATGTTTTTAATTTGGGGAGAGTAATGGTGCTATAAGCTGTGAAAATTTAAAGATTTTAACATCTCCGAGTTTTTCCTCATGACAACAGAAATTTGAGAACAGAAAAAACCATAAATATTAAATATAGTTAGAAAAGCTATAGTTGGCCGGGCGCGGTGGCTCACGCCTGTAATCCCTGCACTTTGGGAGGCCGAGGTGAGTGGATCGTGAGGTCAGGAAATCGAGATCATCCTGGCTAACACAGTGAAAACCCTGTCTCTACTAAAATACAAAAAATTAGCCGGGCGTGGTGGCATGTGCTTATAGTCCCAGCTACTTGGGAGGCTGAGGTAGGAGAATCGCTTGAACCCGAGAGGCGGAGGTTGCAGTGAGCCAAGATCATGCCACTGCACTCCAGCCTGGATGACAGAGCGAGACTCCATTCTTAAAAAAAAAAAAAAAAAAAAGCTATAGTTACATTTTCTGAACTTAATGTTTTTCATGGTGTCAAATTTAGAAAGCCTCTTTCTCAGAAAAAAAAGCTGTAGGGAGAAGAGGAAGGGAAAATGATAAAAACATTTCCAGACATACTAAATTCATTATTCACACTGCCTATTAGTCTCATGTTCTAATCAGTCACTATCAGCCATTCCTGGTTTTTTCCAAGATTTCATTCCAACTCTTAACACGTTTAGATTTGCTCTGAATCAATTCTTTCCTTTGAGCAAGGAAGGCATAACATTTCTTTCTTCTAATGTAAAAAGAGTCCTGTGAGGCGTGGTGCAGTGGCTCACGCCTGTAATCCCAGCACTTTGGGAGGCTAAAGCAGGTGGATCACTTGAGGTCAGGAGTTAGAGACCAGCCTGACCAACATGGTGAAACCCCATCTCTACTAAAAATACAAAAACTTGCCAGGCGTGGTGGCGGGCACCTGTAATCCCAGCTACTTGGAGGCTGAAGCAGAAGAATCACTCGAACTGGGAAGGCAGAGGTTGCAGTGAGCTGAGATTGTGCTCCAACCTGGGTGACAAAGAGAGACTCCATCTCAAAAAAAAAAAGAAAAAAGAAAAAAGATTTCTGTGAGACTCCAGGGCAGTTTAGCAAAGATGCCCATATAGTGCATCTCCTCCACATGGTCCCCACCAGCTTGGGACATGCTGGGGGACTCAGCCACTCTACTGAGGCCTCCCTCCTTTGTGAGGTAGGGTATGTGCAACTAGGAGCTGTGGAACCACCTCTGACAGGCCAGCTCACACTTTGCCATGTGACCCTCCCCGACTTCTCTCAGCCGACTTGAAATCCCTCCTGAAGAGGTGACAAATAGCTGAATTAACCCCATTTCTCCTATATCCCTCTGCTCAAGGAGCTAAAATGGATTTGTGGTGAGCAAGTCTTAGATCTCTGATATTTAACCCATGGGAATAAAAAATACAACTGCCAACATTTACTTTAGTTCCAGTCCTTTGGGTTATAGATGGATAGAAACACATCCACTAGCCACCTTCCACATCAACAGTCATCTAAAGCCGGGGTCCCTAACTCCCAGGCCATGGGCCTATACCAGTTCATGGCCTGTAAGGAACCGGGCCACCACAACAGGAGGTGAGCGGTGGGCAGGCAAGCATTACCGCTGAGCTCTGCCTCCTGTCAGATCAGCAGTAGTGGCCTTAGAGTCACATAGGAGCATGAACCTTATTGTGAACTGCACATGTGAGGGATCTAGGTTGTGCACCCTTTATGATAATCTAATGCCTGATGATCTGAGGTGGAACCGTTTCATCTTGAAACCATCCCCACCCCGCTGGTCTGTGGAGAAATTGTCTTCCCCGAAACCAGCCCCTAGTGCCAAAAAGGTTGAGGACTGCTGATCTAAAGGGAGCACACAAAGTAATGACTCTTGGCGGGGCACAGTGGCTTGTGCCTATAATCCCAGATCTTTATTTGGGAGGCTGAGGTGGGAGGATCCCTTGTGGCCAGGAGTTTGAGACCAGCCTGGGCAACATAGTGAGACCCTATGCCCTGATCCTCCTGCATCAGCCTCGCGAGTGGCTGGGACTCCAGGTGTGTGCCACCACGCCCCACTAATTTTTGTAGTTTTTCGTAGAGACGGGGTCTCACCTTGTTGCCTAGGCTAGTCTTAAACTGCTAGGCTCAAGTGATTTGCCTGCCTCATCAAATTGTATGGTTTGACAGGATTAATTTTATAGTATGTAAATTCAAGCCCAATAAAGCTGTTATTGAAAAGGAATCCCCTGGCTGGGAGAGTGGCTCATGCCTGTAGTTGCAACACTTTGGGAGTCTGAACAGGGTACATCACTTGAGCCCAGAAGTTTGAGACCAGCCTGGGCAACACAGTAAGACCTTGTCTCTACAAAAATTTGCTGGGTATAGTGGTGTGCACCTGTAGTTCCAGCTACTCAGGAGAGTGAGGTGGAAGGATCGCTTGAACTCAGGCAGGTAAAGGCTGCAGTGAGCCATGATTGTACCACTGCGCTCAGCCTGTCAAGAAAAGAAGAGAAGAGGGAGAGGGAAGGGGAGGGAGAGGGAGAGGGGGAGGGAGGAGAGGACAGGAGAGGAGAGGGAGACAGAGAGAAAGGAAGGAAAGGGAGAAGGGAAGGAAAGGAAGGAAGGAAGGGAAGGAAGGGAAGGAAGGAAGGAAGGAAGGAAGGAAGGAAGGAAGGAAGGAAGGAGAAAAGAAAAAGAGGCTGGGCACAGTGGCTCATGCCTGTAATCCTAGCACTTTGGAAGGCCGAGGTGGACAGATCACGAGGTCAAGAGACCGAGACGATCCTGACCAACATGGTGAACCCCGTCTCTACTAAAAATACAAAAATTAGCTGGGCATGGTGGCGCGTGCCTATAGTCTCAGCTACTCTGGAGGCTGAGCCAGGGGAATTGCTTGAACCAGGAAGATGGAGGTTGCAGTGAGCCAAGATCACGCCACTGCACTCCAGCCTGGGCAACAGAGTGAGACTTTGTCTCAAAAACAAACAAACAAAAAAAGCCAGCTTGTGTGGAAATCCTGTGGCTATCCACAGCTGTCTGGCGGGGCAGAATGTGCCTGTGCCTCCAAGGGTAGACTGGGCCCAGGGAAGGACTTCTTGCCAAGTGGGTGCAAAGGCACAGCTAGGAGGCCAGGCAACCCTGTCAGCCAGGCGTGGTGGCATGCACCTGTAATTCCAGCTACTCTGGAGGCTGAGGCAGGGGAATTGCTTGAACCAGGAAGATGGAGGTTGCAGTGAGCCGAGATCATGCCACCGCACTCCAGCCTGGGCGACAGAGCAAGACTCTGTCTCCAAAAAAAGAATGGGTGACAACTGCTGTTAGTTTCTGCACACCACTGGGCCCATCTGAACAGTAATCCTGCAAAGAGTTATGGGAAATGGAGTCTTGTGGAGGATGTGCACATTTTGTTTCTTAAGCTAATTTCTTGGCCACCTTCTTTCCCTCTTTGTCTTACAGAGTGAAGAATGATGAACTTGTGAAAGTTCAGGTATGGGTGGGCTGAGTGTGGAGTGGGAGGGTAAAGCCAGCCCCAGGGAAAAGGGCAGAATGCTGGCTCAGGAGTTTGATGCACTTCCCCGTTAGCTGCACTTTCCCTGTTAGCATTGAGATAGGAGCTGCCTTATTGGTAACTATTGGCCCTAAACCACTCGGTTATACCTAAGTTATATCAGATCTCAAATGATTGTATGTTCCTGTGAGGCTCTTCCTAGTTATAGTTAGTATTTTATAATTTCGTGAGATTATTTTTAGTACGTAGAAAGGGGATTGCCTAGATGCTAATGGTGCTTCAGCCCATGAAGTGGAAACTCTAGCACATGAATAGTGGGTAATGATGGGAAGCAGCCCCATTCCCATTATTAACCCCTGCCTTCCCTGTTAGCTTCCTGCTTACGTGCTTCAGGAATTGCCTGGGCACTCCACTTTTCTGGAGTTTCAGGGAAGACCTTAGATAGCTGCTTATTGTACCGATTTAGGTTTTCCAGGACAATCTGGTCTCTCTTTGCACCAATCTGGTGGATGATCTGGACTTCATCTGTGAACAGACAAAGAAACAATGAGTCTCCTGTGACCTCCCTCTTTCCTTTCTCCCCGGGTTCCCAATCACCAGGATCAGACCCAACTTCCATTTGCACTAATCTAAGCCCCTGGGATCCATGACTGCCATACTCTGGGGCATCCCTTGAAGGTGACCATTGCTTGGAAATATCACAGTGATAAGTCACCGTAGTGTCAGTGGGGAAAAAAAAAAGAAAGAAATGTCATAGCTAGTCACCTCATTAGAGGCCTAGGAGCCAAGGATGGTGCTTTCCTTCCTAAGGCAGAACCTATGGCTGGGTGCGGTGGCTCACACCTGTAATCTCAGCACTTTGGGAGGCCGAGGTGGGTGGATCACATGGTCAGGAGTTCAAGACCAGCCTAGGCAACATTGTAAGACTCCATCTCTACAAAAATACAAAAATTAGCTGGGTACAGCTACTCGGGAGGCTGAGGCAGGAGAATCAATTGAGCCTGAGAGGTAGAGGTTGCAGTGGAGATAGCACCACTGCACTCCAGCCTAGGCAATGGGAGTGAAACCATTTCAAAAATAAGAAAAGAACCGGCCAGGAGCGGTGGCTCACGCCTGTAATCCCAGCACTTTGGGAGGCCGAGGAGGGCAGATCACAAGGTCAAGAGATTGCGACCATTCTGGCCAACATGGTGAAACCCGTCTCTACTAAAAATACAAAAATTAGCTGGGCGTGGTGACGCGCACTTATAATCCCAGCTACTTGGGAGGTGGAGGCAGAGGTTGCAGTGAGCCAAGATTGTGTCACTGCACTCTGGCCTGGCGACAGAGCAAGACCCTGTCTCAAAAAATAAAAAAAGAAAAAGAAAAGAGAAGAACCTATGTAACCACTTAGAGGCCTTATCCCTTATGAAAAGCTAGATACTAAAAAAGAGGCACCTAATTAATCCCATCAGTGATGAATACCTTAAGAGTAATTTTGTTAAACACTTTGAGAAGACTTTCAGCTGCAGCAGTTTAGGAACAAGATGGGGCTTGGGAAGAAGAAACAGCTAGGAACACAAAGACCTAGATTGGGTATCCCGGAAGCCCAGGCATCTAAGGGACAGCAGTAGCGAAGGAGAAGGTGGCGAACATTTACTGAACACCTTAAACAGACACTGGGCAAGAAACATTACAGATGCTTTCTCATCTACTCTACTCAAAGTGCATTTTTCTTAACATCACTTCACAAATAAGGTACTTGTGGCTGAGAGGAATTATGTAATTTACTGAAGTTTACTAAAAAAATACTGAGCCAGGATTTAAACTCAAATGTGCCTGACTCCAAAGCCCTGATTTTTTCCCAACATCGCACCTTGGTGGGATCATACCTCGAAGTGAGAGAAGGGAGAAGGGTGGACAGAGAAGAGATGGATTGTTCCCAAAGTCTTGCCTACTTTACAGTTCCACCCTTCATTGCCTCTTCAGTAAGATGGAGGGATAGAGAAAGCAGGGAGAGACAGCAGTGCCCTCCCTATTAGCTATCACTCCCCGACCCAACTCCTGTGCTGGTGTGGGTGTGGGTCATGACATGAAAACCTGGGTCATCCAGGGCCTCTCCATACCCACAGCTGTTTCCAACTCCCAGTGATCTTCCACCTCCCTGGCCCATGTCCCCCTGCGCCCCTACCACAGGGGCCCAGCTCTATTACCAAAGTAAATCTCCTGTTCAAAGGTGTTATCTGTGCAGTAGGCAAACTTTCCAGCTCGGGGAGTCACCTGGCGAAAGTGGCTCTGGGTTTGGGGCTGGGAGAGGCTCCTCTTTTCATGGATATCCTCCGTGGTCTTGTTGTCAGGCATGATTTCAACTGTCTCTGCTTGTTGGAAGTAACTGGGCAATCTTGGCAGGGGTGAGAAAGGAGGGAAAAGGGGGAAAGAGTAGGAGGTGGATCCCCCTTTCCATTAAATCCACAGCTTGTTCCCTTTCCTCTTTAAGCTCTGCTCTTACACACGTGAGCATCGCAGAACACCAATGTTTAACTTTTAGCCTTGTCGCCATGGTGCCAGTTGAATGTGGAGCTGTCAGAAGGGCTTGTCTACAGCCGCCCTGCCTGGCTCCTGAAGGATCCACACCTTCTGCATCCACCAAGCAGCATGGCAGAGTGGCTGTGCTCCAGCATAACCCTTTTTAAACATTCATACCCTTAGAGGCGGCATGGCCTTGGGGAAAGGATCCTACCTCCTTCGTCATCTCACTCTGTCTATTCTGTGTGTGGTTATTTAATGTCCATCTACCTGGTGGTGAACAGGCTGTAAGCTCCTTAAAGGTACATGTCTGTGTCTATTGCTTTTACATTGTATTCCCAGCACTTTGCAGAGTACCTGGAAAGTAGCAAGAACATAATTTATATTTGTCCAATAAATGAATAAATAAATGGATTTCCACTGATTTTTCATTCACTCTTGGAAATCAGGTGTTTCCTCTAGCTCCGGTGTTTCCTCTAGCTATAAATGAGGTGGAAGCAATCTAAGAAACATGTAGTCATCTTCTTCTCTCAGGTTGTCTGGTTCTCTGTCCTGCAGCTAGTCAGTGTTTGAGTCAGTGACACACTGGTTCCTTATTCAGAGTGAGGCAGGACCAAACCTCAGTGCTATGAGGTTCCTGCCTTCCTCAATCCACCAAGGATACATTTCTGGGAGCACTTGGTTGGTAACTACACCAGCAGTCTGATGACAAAGTCTGCTGGAGAAGGTTGAGAACCAATCCCTTTAAGAGCAGTGGTTCCCAGCTGGGAATGACTTTGTCCCTCTTGGAGACATTTGGCAGTGTCTGAGACATCTTTGGTTGTCACAGCTAGGAGGTTGTGCTCTAGTGGGTATGAGCCAGGGATGCTGCTAGCATCCCATAATGAACAGGGCGGTTCCCACAACAAAAATTATCCAACCCAGAATGTCAGCAGTGCAGATTGAGAAACCTTACTTTGCAGAGCTCTCAGAGAGCAGGCCGGTGGTGGAGAACATGAAATTGATGGGAGAGTGCATTCTAAAATCGGGAGTGTGAGTCCCCCTGGGAGTCCCTGAAGGGGAGTCAGGGATTATCAAGGGTGCACTTGAGGCCCTGGCCAGTATACCTGTAGTAAACAGGAAGCAGCAGTTCTGGCTTCTTCTTTTCCTGTGGGGGCAGGATGACACTTTGATCCTCAAACTCTGCTGCCTCTTCTGCCTCCAGCTGTTTCAGGAGCTCCAG
>NW_012102543.1:218640-221871 GCF_000951045.1 Mandrillus leucophaeus | reverse complement strand
GGCGAAAGTGGCTCTGGGTTTGGGGCTGGGAGAGGCTCCTCTTTTCATGGATATCCTCCGTGGTCTTGTTGTCAGGCATGATTTCAACTGTCTCTGCTTGTTGGAAGTAACTGGGCAATCTTGGCAGGGGTGAGAAAGGAGGGAAAAGGGGGAAAGAGTAGGAGGTGGATCCCCCTTTCCATTAAATCCACAGCTTGTTCCCTTTCCTCTTTAAGCTCTGCTCTTACACACGTGAGCATCGCAGAACACCAATGTTTAACTTTTAGCCTTGTCGCCATGGTGCCAGTTGAATGTGGAGCTGTCAGAAGGGCTTGTCTACAGCCGCCCTGCCTGGCTCCTGAAGGATCCACACCTTCTGCATCCACCAAGCAGCATGGCAGAGTGGCTGTGCTCCAGCATAACCCTTTTTAAACATTCATACCCTTAGAGGCGGCATGGCCTTGGGGAAAGGATCCTACCTCCTTCGTCATCTCACTCTGTCTATTCTGTGTGTGGTTATTTAATGTCCATCTACCTGGTGGTGAACAGGCTGTAAGCTCCTTAAAGGTACATGTCTGTGTCTATTGCTTTTACATTGTATTCCCAGCACTTTGCAGAGTACCTGGAAAGTAGCAAGAACATAATTTATATTTGTCCAATAAATGAATAAATAAATGGATTTCCACTGATTTTTCATTCACTCTTGGAAATCAGGTGTTTCCTCTAGCTCCGGTGTTTCCTCTAGCTATAAATGAGGTGGAAGCAATCTAAGAAACATGTAGTCATCTTCTTCTCTCAGGTTGTCTGGTTCTCTGTCCTGCAGCTAGTCAGTGTTTGAGTCAGTGACACACTGGTTCCTTATTCAGAGTGAGGCAGGACCAAACCTCAGTGCTATGAGGTTCCTGCCTTCCTCAATCCACCAAGGATACATTTCTGGGAGCACTTGGTTGGTAACTACACCAGCAGTCTGATGACAAAGTCTGCTGGAGAAGGTTGAGAACCAATCCCTTTAAGAGCAGTGGTTCCCAGCTGGGAATGACTTTGTCCCTCTTGGAGACATTTGGCAGTGTCTGAGACATCTTTGGTTGTCACAGCTAGGAGATTGTGCTCTAGTGGGTATGAGCCAGGGATGCTGCTAGCATCCCATAATGAACAGGGCGGTTCCCACAACAAAAATTATCCAACCCAGAATGTCAGCAGTGCAGATTGAGAAACCTTACTTTGCAGAGCTCTCAGAGAGCAGGCCGGTGGTGGAGAACATGAAATTGATGGGAGAGTGCATTCTAAAATCGGGAGTGTGAGTCCCCCTGGGAGTCCCTGAAGGGGAGTCAGGGATTATCAAGGGTGCACTTGAGGCCCTGGCCAGTATACCTGTAGTAAACAGGAAGCAGCAGTTCTGGCTTCTTCTTTTCCTGTGGGGGCAGGATGACACTTTGATCCTCAAACTCTGCTGCCTCTTCTGCCTCCAGCTGTTTCAGGAGCTCCAGTTCGCTGGCAGAGGTAAGTTCATCCCGGATGTGACTCCAGTCGTACTGCTGTCGCAGGAAACTCTGCCACTTGTTGGGGGATGCCCCAGGCCTTTGAGGACGCTTGTTCTGAATCCATCGGGCTGTGCGCTTGTTCAGCTTTTCCAGCACAGTGGCCTCCCACGCTCTGGCCTCCTTCTCAGGAGGCGGAAGCCAGGCTTCTCTTTCCTCCAGGTTCACATCTGGAGAAGGTGGCCGACCCAGCATATCTGGATGCATGCAGGGATGATGGATGAGAGGGCAGGGTGCTTCCCGGATGGTGCTGGCTGGCTTTGATTTCTTCAGCTTCTTTTCAGGATTGGCAGAGCTTTCTGTCTTCACAGCCAGGGAGGTGTCTTCTGTTAAGAGACTTGAGGAACTCAGGAACTTGAGGCGAACAGGTTTCCGAGGCTGGGCCTTCCTGATCCGGGGAGTATGGATGATGTCATTGGTGTTGTAGAGGTGGTCAAAGCTGTACTGGCTATAAGGAATGCTGGGCAGTCCTCGCTGCCACACCACCTCCTGAGAGAAGCTGAGGTTTGCAGCAGCCATTTTCAAATATTGGCTCTTGCGGTGTAGACAGTACTGTGAGCTGGAGAAGACCATAGGCACATTGGAGACAGAGGCACACTCCTCCTTGCCTTTCAGTTTTGAGTAGTTTAAAATCATGCCCCATCCCAGCCGTGGGGGCAGTGACTGATAGAAGCAATGGGGGAGAAAGATCTTTCCCTTCTGGGTCCTGGTCATACTGCGTTGCAGCAAATGCTTCCTTCCACGCTGCCTGGCCTAGAGGCAAGGCCTGGAGATGAGACCTGGCACCTGTTAAGGGAATGGGAGGAACTGATGAGAGCTCTAGGGCAGCCGAAATTGGTAGCCCATAGCAGTTCAGCAAGAGAATAACTTGAAAAACAGATGGAAAGGGGGTAAGGAAAAGCCATGTGAGTTAGAAGAACAAAAGAAGAAAATGGTACAACATCCTAAATATTTCATGTATCAGACCCTTGTTTCTGGTTCTTACACTTGTTCCCAAAGCTCAGACCCTCATCTCCGTGTGAGGGATGACTGCTTTTCAGCAGTGTCCCATGCTTCCAGTTTGTCTTCAAATGTTGCTTTCTTTGTCCCATGCTTCCAGTTTGTCTTCAAATGTTGCTTTCTTTGTCCCATGCTTCCAGTTTGTCTTCAAATGTTGCTTTCTTTCGTTCAAAAGGCTTATAGCATAAAGTTCAGACTATTCAGCATGGCATTCAGTGTTCTGCATGACTTTGGCCTCAGTTTATGACTTTGTCCTGGCGTATAACCTCTGCTTGAGCCAGTCCAGTCTCCTGGCTGTTCTCTGAGTATCCTCTCTCCATATAATGGAGCTTCCTTCTGTGTCCTCCACATGAAATGGCCTTTCATACTTGACACAAATTCTATCCAATTTCCAGGCCCAGCTCAATTTGTCCTGCTCCATAACTCTTTCTTGACCTATCCAGGCCACCAGGTCATACCCAAGTTTATAAATTACTCCTGTTCTGTACCACTTACTTTAACTGTTAATCCTATGACACCTTGCATTGTTAAATATTTGAGACTCTAACTCCATTGCCCAGTGACCATGTCTCCCATGTCTTCTGTCTTTCAGAGTCATCCAGCACACCTATTGCTACATAGTTTTTATTGTTAAAATATTTAATAGCTGTAGGCCGGGCACAGTGGCTCACGCCTATAATCCCAACACTTTGGGAGGCCTGAGGTCTGGAGTTTG
>NW_012102543.1:215164-218190 GCF_000951045.1 Mandrillus leucophaeus | reverse complement strand
TATGTATGTATATATTTAATAGCTGTAACGTATTTTATCAAATAGGTAAATGATTTTGACTCTTCATGAATTATTGGATGGGTTGTTTCCAGATTTTAGCTAGCATGGCAAACATTGTAGATAACAAATGCTTAGATTTAATGTTAGTTTAGTTTAGTTTTGTTTTCCTTTTGAAGCATTCGCTTGGCCTAATCATGATAGTTTTGGAATACCTCGCTGAGGGTTTTATGTAGGGAAGATATTATGATCTTCATTTCCTATTTTAAGAAGCTGAGGTTCAGAGAGGTAGGTAAATTGCTTCAGATCACATAGCCCGTAAGCAGAGGAGTCAGGTTTCAAACCTAGCCTGCTAAATCACATCTCTGGAGCACTTAACCTCCATGCCACACTGGCCATGGCCCAAGCACCACTCCCTACCACTCACTTTGTTGGCCTTGCCTCTCCAAGGAGCAGGTAGGCATCCTTACGTATAAGGATGAAGGAGAGACCATTATTCCACGTCTTTCTATCCTGCTAGTGTCAGCTCCTGCCCTGCATCCAAGGTGCCCACACAGACCAGATCTGACTTGTTTCTCTTTCCTCCTTAACACCCAGCACATAGCCTCTCTCCCTAGGGCATGATTTCTCTTATTGTCTTCCATGTGTAAAAGTGACCATATTGTATTTCTTTCTGTTAAGGGCAAGTTCTTTTTTTGTGTGTGTGGTTTTTTTTGTTTTTGTTTTGTTTTGTTTTTTTGAGACAGGCTGTAGTTCTGTCACTCAGGCTGGAGTGCAGCACTGGCATGATCATAGTTCACTGCAGCCTCAACGTCCTGGGCTCAAGTAATCCTCCTACTTCAGCCTCCCAAGTAGCTGGGACTACAGGTGCATGCACCACCACACCCAGCTATCTGTTTTTTATTTTTAATAGAGATGGGGTCTCACTATGTTGCCCAAGCTGGTCTCAAACTTCTGGGGTCAACAATCTGCTTGCTTTGGCCTCTCAAAGTGCTGCAATTACAGGCGTGAGCTACAGTGCTCAGCGAAGGCTCAACTTTCATCTAGATGCTATTAGGCCAGAATCGATAACCTCCCTCAAATTAAGTGACACATGATTAATATGCTATCACTCCAGGACTTTTTGTACATAAGGCTAAATGTAATTGCTTCATCTCTTCACAACCATGAAGGCAATGTCTTCATGAAGGCAAGTTAAGAGAAAGAGGGTGGTCACAAAATGATGTTTTCTCCTGAAACAGTGGCTACTCCCACTGGCTAAAAATGGAAAGGCTGGAGCAAGATGGCCAAACAGACCCCTCCGGTGATTGTCTCCATGCAGGAACACCAAACTGAACAACTGTCCCTGCAAGAAAAGTACCTTTAGGCTGGATGCTGTGGCTCACGCCTATAATCCCAGAACTTTGGGAGGCTAAGGCAGGCGAATCACTTGAAGTCAAGAGTTCAAGATTGGCCTGGTCAACATGGAGAAACCCCATCTCTACTAAAAATACAAAAATTAGCTGGGTGTGGTGGTGGGGGCCTATAATCCCAGCCATTTGGGAGGCTGAGGCAGGAGAATCACTTGAACCTGGGAAGCAGAAGTTCCAATGAGATGAAATAGTGCCACTGTGCTCCGGCCCGGGCAACAGTGAGACTCCTTATTTTTTTTTTTTAAAAAAAAAGCATCTTCATAAGAAACAAAAAATGAGTGATCACAGTACCTGATTTTCACATCGTATCAAGAAAACAGGCACCGAAGAGGGTGGGAAAGACAGTCCTGCATCGCCTATGCCCCCCTCCCTCACCCCTGGCACAACAGCTTGGAGAGAGAATCTGTGCATGTGGGGGAGGGAGAGGAGTGTGAGATTTTGCATTGGAACTCACTGCTGCCCTGTCACAGCACAGCACTACACTGAATAGAATTCTGCTGGCTCCCACAGAGGATGCATTTAGATCAGCTCTGGGCCAGAGGAGAATCCTCAGCCGGAGTGGGACAGACCTGAGTCCTCAGCTGGTTCTGCCACCAGCTGACCAAAGTGGCCTGGGGCCCTGAATACACGAGTGACAGTCAGGTCACAAGACTATATTCCTTAGGCAAACCCTGGAGCTGCACTGGTCATAGAGGCAGGGGACTTTGGGTGTGTATGACCCCAAGTGACACCAGCTGTGGTGGCCAAGGGAGTGCCTGCATCATTCCTCCCCCAACTTCAGGCAGGGCAGCTCAGGGACAGAGTCCTTCCGCTTGGGGAAAGGAGAGGGAAGAGTACTCAAGGAGTACAAACTCAGGAGACTTTGTCTTGCAGCCTGAGTAGCAACTCAACCACAGGAAAATAAAGCACCAGGCAGAATCCTGAGGCTCCTGATTCCAGGCCTTTGCTCCTACACTACGTTTCCAGACCTACCCTGCGCCAGAAGTGAATCCACTGCTCTGATGGGTCAGATTTATCCTGGCAGGATTCACCACCTGCTGACTAAAGTGCCCTTGGACTTTGAGTAAATATCAGTGGTAACTAAGCAGTTCTGGCCACAGGTCTTGGGCAGGATCCAATACTGTACTGGTCTGCAAAGCTTCAGGTGTGACTCAGTGCACTACCATCTGTGGTGGCCACGGGAGTGCTCATGTCACCCCTGCCCCAACTCCAGGCAGCCCAGTGGGGGGAGAGATTCCTGATTGGGGGAAAGACAAGAAAGAGAGAGATGTTGCCTAGGTAACCAGGGAATTCTCCCTTATCTTACCCAAGGCCACCAAGGATCCAGGAGTATCTAGGAGTTGGCAACAGTTGCAGGGGTCATAGGCTGAGGGCACCCCCTGGTACACATCAGCTACGGAGACCATAGGCTTAAGTCACAACACTTAATCCCCTTTGAATATATAGAAAGCCTTCTCAAGGAGGATGGGTACAAATAAGTCCAGACTGTAAAGACTGGAATAAATACCTAACTCTTCAATGTCCAGACATTGATGACCATCCACAGCATCAATGGACTAAATAATCCAGGAGTGACAGAGATATGTGAGCTTTCCAGACAGGGAATTCAAAATTGTG
>NW_012102543.1:213143-215114 GCF_000951045.1 Mandrillus leucophaeus | reverse complement strand
TTTTCACATCGTATCAAGAAAACAGGCACCGAAGAGGGTGGGAAAGACAGTCCTGCATCGCCTATGCCCCCCTCCCTCACCCCTGGCACAACAGCTTGGAGAGAGAATCTGTGCATGTGGGGGAGGGAGAGGAGTGTGGGATTTTGCATTGGAACTCACTGCTGCCCTGTCACAGCACAGCACTACACTGAATAGAATTCTGCTGGCTCCCACAGAGGACGCATTTAGATCAGCTCTGGGCCAGAGGAGAATCCTCAGCCAGAGTGGGACAGACCTGAGTCCTCAGCTGGTTCTGCCACCAGCTGACCAAAGTGGCCTGGGGCCCTGAATACACGAGTGACAGTCAGGTCACAAGACTATATTCCTTAGGCAAACCCTGGAGCTGCACTGGTCATGGAGGCAGGGGACTTTGGGTGTGTATGACCCCAAGTGACACCAGCTGTGGTGGCCAAGGGAGTGCCTGCATCATTCCTCCCCCAGCTCCAGGCAGGGCAGCTCAGGGAGAGAGTCCTTCCGCTTGGGGAAAGGAGAGGGAAGAGTACTCAAGGAGTACAAACTCAGGAGACTGTGTCTTGCAGCCTGAGTAGCAACTCAACCACAGGAAAATAAAGCACCAGGCAGAATCCTGAGGCTCCTGATTCCAGGCCTTTGCTCCTACACTACGTTTCCAGACCTACCCTGCGCCAGAAGTGAATCCACTGCTCTGATGGGTCAGATTTATCCTGGCAGGATTCACCACCTGCTGACTAAAGTGCCCTTGGACTTTGAGTAAATATCAGTGGTAACTAAGCAGTTCTGGCCACAGGTCTTGGGCAGGATCCAATACTGTACTGGTCTGCAAAGCTTCAGGTGTGACTCAGTGCACTACCATCTGTGGTGGCCACGGGAGTGCTCATGTCACCCCTGCCCCAACTCCAGGCAGCCCAGTGGGGGGAGAGATTCCTGATTGGGGGAAAGACAAGAAAGAGAGAGATGTTGCCTAGGTAACCAGGGAATTCTCCCTTATCTTACCCAAGGCCACCAAGGATCCAGGAGTATCTAGGAGTTGGCAACAGTTGCAGGGGTCATAGGCTGAGGGCACCCCCTGGTACACATCAGCTACGGAGACCATAGGCTTAAGTCACAACACTTAATCCCCTTTGAATATATAGAAAGCCTTCTCAAGGAGGATGGGTACAAATAAGTCCAGACTGTAAAGACTGGAATAAATACCTAACTCTTCAATGTCCAGACATTGATGACCATCCACAGCATCAATGGACTAAATAATCCAGGAGTGACAGAGATATGTGAGCTTTCCAGACAGGGAATTCAAAATTGTGGTCTTGAAGAAGCTCAAACTTTGAGATAACACAGAGAAGGAATTCAGAATTCTGTCAACTTCAAAAAGAGATTGAAATCATAAAAATCAAGTAGAAAGGCTGCTCTGCCTATGGAGTAGCCTGTAATCCCAGCACTTTGGGAGGCCGAGACGGGCAGATCACAAGGTCAGGAGATCGAGACCATCCTGACTAACTCGGTGAAACCCCGTCTCTACTAAAAAATACAAAAAACTAGCCAGGCGTGGTGGCGGGCGCCTGTAGTCCCAGCTACTCAGGAGGCTGAGCCAGGAGAATGGCATAAACCCGGGAGGCGGAGATTGCAGTGAGCTAAGATCCGGCCACTGCACTCCAGCCTGGGTGACAGAGCAAGACTCCAGCTCAAAAAAAAAAAAAAAATAAATAAATAAATAAATAATAATACTCTCATCTTTACCAACAGATTTGATTCTAAAGTTCTGAGGTGGAGTCCAAGAGTGTGCAGTCAGCTTCTGGGGTGGTGTTTGTTAGATATAGTTTTTTGTTTATTTATTTATTTTTGAGACAGGGCCTCACTCTGTCACCCAAGCTGGAGTGCGGTGGCACAATCATGGTTCACTGTAGCCTTGCCTCCCAGTGTCAAGCAATCCTCCTGCCTCAGCGTCCTCAGTAG
>NW_012102543.1:209137-213093 GCF_000951045.1 Mandrillus leucophaeus | reverse complement strand
GTAGTCCCAGCTACTCAGGAGGCTGAGGCAGGAGAATGGCATAAACCCGGGAGGCGGAGCTTGCAGTGAGCTGAGATCCGGCCGCTGCACTCCAGCGTGGATGACAGAGCAAGACTCCGTCTCAAAAAATAATAATAATAATAATAATACTCTCATCTTTACCAACAGATTTTGATTCTAAAGTTCTGAGGTGGAGTCCAAGAGTGTGCAGTCAGCTTCTGGGGTGGCGTTTGTTAGATACAGTTTTTGGTTTATTTATTTATTTTTGAGACAGGGCCTCAATCTGTCACCCAAGCTGGCGTGCGGTGGCACAATCATGGTTCACTGTAGCCTTGCCTCCCAGTGTCAAGCAATCCTCCTGCCTCAGCGTCCTCAGTAGCTGGGACAACAGGTGCCCACCACCATGCCTGGCTAATGTTTTAAAACTTTTTTTTGTAGAGACAGGGTCTTACTATGCTGTCCAGGCTGGTTTCAAACTCCTGGACTCAAGCGATCTTCCTGCCTTAGCCTCCCGAAATGCTGGGACTGCGCCTGGAATAGATATGGGTAAAGAACCTTTTGCATCAGACGTTTGTGTCCTGCTCCTAGAATGTTGATTCAGTACGCTGCAAGTGAGACCTAGAAATCTGCATTTTCACAAGCTCTCAGGTTTAATACACATTACATTTAAAGAAAGCACAGCCCAAAGGGTGTCAGTGGGGTGTATGAAGGAAGCCTGGTTAGTGGAGAGAGTGGGATTAGGGAATAGCTGCTTAACCTGGCTTGTTTCAAATTCCCCTTTCTCCATTTTATGCCCTCAAAAAGTTCCCCTCATTTTCCCCCTCTACTTTCTAATGTCTCACCATGCACTCACACAGCTATACGGCTGTGTCTAGAGATTGCTCTGGAAACTCTGCTATAAAGATGACTTGGTCTAATGCTTTGATTTTTTTTTTTTTTTTTTTTTTTGAGACAGGGTCTTACTCTCCTGGAGTACAGTGGCACAATCAGGGCTCACTGCAGCCTTGACCTCCTGGGATCAAGCGATCCTCCCACATAGCTGGGATTATAGGGACATAGCACCACTCTCGGTTAAATTTTTTTTTGTTTTTTTTTTTTTGTAGAGATGGAGTCTCACTATGTTGCTCAGGCTGGTCTTGAACTCCTGGACTCAAACGATCCTCCCACCTTGGCCTCCCAAAATGCTGAGAATATAGGCATGAGCCACTGCACCAGGCCTAATGTCCCGATTTTATAAATCCCAAAACTGGGGCCCAGAGAGAAGAGACAAAATTAAGATCACCATACTGGTTAGTATCTGAAGTAATACTGACTCTTTTCACACCTAATCCAAAGGTTTTTCAGCTACCTCAGGTTGCCTCTCATCTTCCAGTGGACGCCATCCAGCACCTTTCAGACACTGGCAAAGGAGCAGTGTTTCAAAATTACTTTCCAAATGGCCTCCTACAAGGCAGTCCTCAGAGAGAAGCAAGGTTCTGCATCTTAAGCCTTCCTTGGTTTCTTAGGTTCCAAAGCTGTTTCTATCAGTCTCCAAGCAACCAACTCTTTAGAATTCCATGAGTCTACTCAGAGAACTTGTGCGTTCAGTCAGGGGTATCTTCAACTATTTATTAAATATCATTCTTTGTAAACTGAGCTTTGAGAAATTGCATCTTATTTATTGATTATTTATTGAACGGCGGTCATGGATTTTTTGGTTTTTTTTTTTTTTTTTTGAGACGGAGTCTCACTTTGTCGCCCAGACTGGAGTGCAGTGGTGCGATCTCAGCTCACTGCAACCTCTGCCTCCCGGGTTCAAGCAATTATTCTGCCTCAGCCTCCCATTTCAGGCCACACCACCATGACCCACTAATTTTTGTACTTTTAGTAGAGACAGGGTTTCACCATGTTGGCCAGGCTGTTCTTGAACTCCTGACCTCAAGTGATGCGCCTGCTTTGGCCTGCCAAAGTGCTGGGATTTACAATTGTGAGCCACCGCACCCAGCCGCTTGGTCATTCTTTGAAAAATAAACTTCAGCCAGGCGCAATGACTCACGCCTGTAATCCCAGCACTTTGAGAGGCTGAGGCAGGCAGATCACCTGAGGTCAGGAGTTAGAGACCAGTCTGACCAACATGGTGAAACCCCGTCTCTACTAAAAATAGAAAATTTAAAAAGAAAATCAGCTGGGTCTGGTGGCGCATGCCTGTAATCCCAGCTACTCAGGAGGCTGAGGCAGGAGAATTGCTTGGACCCAGGAAGCAGAGGTTGCAGTGAGCCAAGATCATGCCATTGCACTCCAGCCTGGGCAACAAGAATGAAGCGTAGTCTCAAAAAATAAAAATAAAAAAACCCTCTGGATATATGCAGCTCCATATTCTCCCACCACAGGGGTTTAAAAATCCGGAGAAAGAAGCAAAGCAGGGAACACATGACCACATAGCTCTGGCAGGCATCAGACTACCAGGCTGATAGTACAGATGGTAAAAGTAGAAGTTGTCCGTGGACTTTTCCATTCCCCTTTCGTCTGCTCCAGTGCTACTTAATCTCCTTTGTCCACACAGTTCAATCCCATTTTCCCTGATCTCCAAATCCTGGCTAGATTATTAGCCATTAACACTAGTTTTTACAAGGAGACTCTTGAATCTTGTATTTCTAATAGTATAATTTCACACGTACAGAAAATCTTTGAGTTATAGAAATCTTACAGACACAGAAATTCTGATCTTCAGGAGTCCCGTTGTGAACAAAGTAATTTATCCTGACAGCAGGAAAGATTTCCGGGCCTAAGGCTCTGTCTCGTTGACCCAGGTCGTGCTAGTCAGGTGGTCCGTCTCTTGGTTCCAGGCAAGACTGATGCTGCTGACTAACCTGAATACGGACTTTAGCACTTGGGCTCAAGCTGCACTCAGACGATTGGACCCCTATAAAAGAGCAAGAGGGTACGTTTTCTGGTATGAAAAGTAAACACTAGGCTGGGCGCAGTGGCTCACGCCTATAATCCCAGCACTTTGGGAGGCCAAGGCAGGCGGATCACAAGGTCAGGAGATCAAAACCATCCTGGCTAACACGGTAAAACCCCATCTCTACTAAAAATACAAAAAAATTAGCCAGGCGTGGTGGCAGGCGCCTGAAGTCTGAACTACTCGGGAGGCTGAGGCAGGAGAATGGCGTGAACCCAGGAGGTGGAGCTTGCAGTGAGCCGAGATTGGGCCATTGCACTCCAGCCTAGGCAACAGAGTAAGACTCAATCTCAAAAAAAAAAAAAGAAAAAAGAAAAGAAAAGTAAAGACTAAAAAAATAAAATATTATAACCCTGCTGAGGCAGGAGGATCATTTGAACCCAGGAGTTTGAGGCTGCAGTGAGCTATGATGGCACTACTGCACCCCAGCCCAGGTGACAGAGGGAGACCCTGTCTCTAATAAAATAAATCAAAACCTTGTTGAAGGTTCCTCAAAAAATTAAATATAGAATTACTATGTTATCCAGCAATTCTACTTCTGGGTATATATCCAAAAGAATTGAAAGCAGGGACTTTAACAGGTATTTGTATACCCATGTTCATAACAGCATACTCACAATAGCCAAATGGTGGAAACAATCCAAATGTCCATCGATGAATGAATGGATAAACAATATGTGGAAGATACACAACAGAATGTTATTCAGCCTTAAAAAGGAATGAAATGGGCCTGGTGCAGTGGCTCACGCCTGTAATCCCAGTACTTTGGGAGGCCGAGAGGGTGGATCACCTGAGGTCAGAAGTTCAAGACCAGCCCAGTCAACATGGGGAAACCCCATCTCTACCAAATATACAAATATTAGCCAGGCGTGGTGGTGGGCGCCTGTAATCCCAGCTACTCGGGAGGCTGAGGCAGGAGAATCTCTTGAACCCAGGAGGTGGAGGTTGCAGTGAGCCAAGATCATGCCATTGTGGTCCAGCCTGGGTGACAAAGCGAGACTTCGTCTCAAAAAAA
>NW_012102543.1:206074-208924 GCF_000951045.1 Mandrillus leucophaeus | reverse complement strand
AAAACCATCATCAGCACCAAGATCAAAACGACAAGAATCCTTCAAAAAACAGGAAAAAACTCCTAAAACACCAAAAGGACCTAGTTCTGTAGAAGACATTAAAGCAAAAATGCAAGCAAGTATAGAAAAAGGTGGTTCTCTTCCCAAAGTGGAAGTCAAGTTCATCAATTATGTGAAGAATTGCTTCCAGATGACTGACCAAGAGGCTATTCAAGATCTCTGGCAGTGGAGGAAGTCTCTTTAAGAAAATAGTTAAAACAATTTGTTAAAAATTTTCCATCTTATTTCATTTCTGTAACAGTTGATATCTGGCTGTCCTTTTTATAATGCAGACTGAGAACTTTCTCTACCGTGTTTGATAAATGTTGTCCAGATTCCATTGCCAAGAATGTGTTGTCCAAAATGCCTGTTTAGTTTTTAAAGATGGAACTCCACCCTTTGCTAGGTTTTAAGTATGTATGGAATGTTATGATAGGACATAGTAGTAGTGGTGGTCAGACATGGAAATGGTGGGGAGACAAAAATATACATGTGGAATAAAACTCAGTATTTTAATAAAGTAGCACGGTTTCTATTGGGGAAAAAAAAAAAAAAAGAAATCCCTAGATGTGGAACTGTGAGTCAGAGAGAATGGATCTTTTAAATATTTTTGCATAGATTGCCATGAAAAGGTCATACCAGTTTATACATCCACCAATATATGAGTTTCTTTTCCAACCTGTGAGAGACAGTTAAAGCATAGTTGTTCAGAGTCCAGGCTTGAGAATCAGATTTCAAAGGTATGAATCCTCTCCCTTTTTCTTTTCTTTTTTTTTTTTGAGACAGAGTCTCACTCTGTCGCCCAGGCTGGAATGCAGTGGGGCCATCTCAGCTTCCTGCAAGCTCCATCTCCTGGGTTCACACCATTCTCCTGCCTTAGCTTCCCAAGTAGCTGGAACTACAGGCTCCTGCCACCACACCCGGCTAATTTTTTGTATTTTTGTTTGTTCGTTTGTTTTGTTTTAGTAGAGACGGAGTTTCACCGTGTTAGCTAGGATGGTGTTGATCTCCTAACTTCGTGATCCGCCTGCCTCGGCCTCCCAAAGTGCTGGGATTACAGGCGTGAGTCACCACGCCTGGCCCTTTTTTCTTTTTAGAGACAGGGTCTTATCCAGGTTGGTCTCAAACTCCTGGCCTTAAGCAACCCTGCCACCTCAGCCTCCAAGTAAACTGGGATTACAGGCGTGAGCCACCTCGCCCAACTTCCACTTTCTAGCTGTATGATCTTCAGAAAATCAGTTAAATTCTCCGGGCCTTAATTTACTAATAGGGTTCTTGTAAGTATTAACAATTAGCTACTATTATATTTACCTTCTTTAGTTCCTGAGACTTCTATGCACAGAATATACTTGATGTATGCCACAGAACCTATACAAAGGTAATTAGAACTAACAGGGAATTGTATGATAATGACATGGGACATGAGAGCATTTGGAACGAGATAAAAAGGCTTACCTCCAGGACAGCCTTATTAGGAGCAGAGGCAAACACAGGTTTTGTGGGTTTGAAACTTATGCATTTGTAGGTTTCTCTAATTATAAAGATAGGAAATCATAAAATCAGGTACAAGGGCTTGGGAGGGGTCTAAAGCTTAAGCCTGATGGAAAAAAACAAAACAAAACAAAACAAAAAAAACCCATCTCTGGTTGGAACCAATAGCTTATGAAAAAGTAGAAAAAAGTCCGATGCATGGGGAGCGCCGGTAGTCCCTTGAGGTGTTTGAGAGGCTGAGGCAGGAAGATGGCTTGAGCCCAGGGAGTTTGAGGCTTGTAAGTGTGCAGTGATGGTAAACCGCCGCTGTACTCCAGGCTGGCAACATAGTGAGACACTGTCTCTTAAAAAAAAAGAGTCAACACTTGCCTGACTGGAACAAAAATGAGAAACCAGTGTAAGAAAATAACAACTATTTGCCGGGCGCAGTGGCTCACGCCTGTAAATCCCAGCACTTTGGGAGACCGAGGCGGGCAGATCACAAAGTCAGGAGTTCGAGAAATTAATAACTATTACCTCATTTGACTATTTTTACACCTGTAGGGAATGAAGCTCAGAGGTCACACAGCTAGTAAGAAGTCAACACCCTTCGGTGTGGGATTGATGTGGAGGATAGGCATATACAGAGAACACACAAGCAAAACACCATGGTGCAGATTTTGACAGAAAAGCCCTATGATTAGTAATGAGTGTGAATTCTTCAACAAAGTGATCAAAACCAACTTCAGTCCTGCATTCCTCTTCGCCATCAGGAGTTTGGCGCCTGGAGGCTGCTAGCTGCCTGGTTCTTTTTTTTTTTTTTTTTTTTGAGACAGACTGTCACTCTGTAGCCCAGGCTGTAGGGCAGTGGTGTGATCTCGGCCCACTGCAAGCTCCGCCCCCCGGGATCACCCCATTCTCCTGCCTCAGCCACCCGAGTAGCTGGGACCAACTAGCCCTGGTCCAGCTCATTCCGCGAGACAGCAAGCTTCTGAAAAGCAAAACTAGGAAGCTGCTTTCCAACATAAAGTGGAGGTTTCAACACAGGAGACTTTAAGCAAGTTCAAGTGTGTCTGTACTTGGTATGGCTGATCGGCAGGACTCTGGCCGATCCGTTGGACTCTGGCCTTCCCAGCTCACATTAACGGACAGTTCTGCCCTAGGGGGCGCTTAGCCTGCGACTGCAGTCCTGGAGGAAGAGTTGGGCGCAGTTGCTGGGGTCTCCACAGATGAGGCAAGTTGACCGGGTCATTTAGGGTCCTGCTCCGATGGCAGCGACGCTGATCCTGGAGCCCGCCGGCCGCTGCTGCTGGGACGAGCCGGTGCGAATCGCCGTGCGCG
>NW_012102543.1:202923-205749 GCF_000951045.1 Mandrillus leucophaeus | reverse complement strand
GGAGGTTGCAGTGAGCCAAGATTGTACCACTCCACTCCAGCTGGGGCAACAAGAGTGAAACTCTGTCTCAAAAAAAAGGAATGAAATGGCTGGGTGAGGTGGCGCATGGCTATGATCCCAGCACTTTGGGAGGCTGAGGTAGGAAGATTGCTTGAATCTAGAAATTCAAGACCAGCCTGGGCAACAAAGTGAGACCCCCCATCTCTACAAAAAACTTAAAAAGTATCCAGGTGAGGTGGCACATGTTTGTAGTCCTAGCTACTGGGGAAACTGAGATGGGAGGATTACTTGTACCTGGGAGGTTGAGACTGCAGTGAACCATGATCTTGCCACTGCACTCCAGAGCCTGGGTGACAGAGCAAAATTTCTGGGGAGAGTGAAGTTATGATATGCTGTAAGTATATGGAAGAACCTTGAAGACCATATGCTAAGCAAAATAAGCCAGACACGAAGGGACAAATACTGTATAATTACACTTTATGAGGTACCTAAAGTAGTCAAATTCAGAGACAGGAAGTGGAATAGTGGTTGCCAGGGGCTGGTGGCAGGGGGGAATGAGGAGTTATTGTTTAATGTTGCGGGAAGTCAAGGACCCTGAATGGAAGGACTGGCTGAAGCTGTGGCAGAGGAACATAAATTGTGAGGATTTCATCTTAATATGGACATTTATCAGTTCCCAAATAATACTTTTATAAATTCTTATGCCTGTCTTTAATGTCTTAATCCTGTTATCTTCGTAAGCTGAGAATGTACATCACCTCAGACCACTGTGATAACTGTGTTAACTATACAATTGATTGTAAAACGTGTGTTTGAACAATATGAAATCAGTGCACCTTGAAAAAGAACAGAATAACAGCCATTTTTATGGAACAAGGGAAGGCAACCATAAGGTCTGCCTGCGGGGCAGGCAAAAAGAGCCATATTTTTCTTCTTGCAGAGAGCCTATAAACAGATGTGCAAGTATGAGAGATATCGCTAAATTCTTTTCCTAGCAAAGAATATTAATATTAATACCCTGGGAAGGGAATGTGTTCCTGGGGGGAGGTCTATAAATGGCCGCTCTAGGAATGTCTGTCTTGTGCTGTTGAGATAAGGACTGAGATACGCCCTGGTCTACTGCTGTACCCTCAGGCTTACTAGGGTTGGGAAAACTCCACCCTGGTAAATTTGTGGTCAGACTGGTTCACTGGTCTCAAACCCTGTTTTCTGTTGTTTAAGATGTTTATCAAGACAATATGTGCACTGCTGAACATAGACCCTTATCAGTGGTTCTGCTTTTGCCCTTTGCCCTGTGATCTTTGTTGGACCCTTATCAGTGGTTCTGCTTTTGCCCTTTGCCCTGTGATCTTTGTTGGACCCTTATCAGTGGTTCTGCTTTTGCCCTCTGCTTGTGATCTTTGTTGGGCCCCTATGAGTGGTTCTGCTTTTGCTCTTTGTCCTGTTCCCTCAGAAGCATGTGATCTTTGTTAGACCCTTATTAGTGGTTCTGCTTTTGCCTTTTGAAGCATGTGCTCTTTGTACCTACTCCCTGTTCTTACACCCCCTCCCCTTTTGAAACCCTTAATAAAAGCTTGCTGGTCTGAGACTCAGGCAGGCATCACGGTCCTACTGATATGTGATGTCACCCCTGGCAGCCCAGCTGTAAAATTCCTCTCTTTGTACTGTCTCTCTTTATTTCTCAGCCGGCTGACACTTATGGAAAAGAGAAAGAACCTACGTTGAAATATTGGGGGTGGGTTCCCACAATAGATTAATGGGTAAAGAGTTTCATTGTGGAATGATGTAAAAGTACTGAGCCAGGCCTGGTGGCTCACGTCTATAACCCCAGCACTTTCGGAGGCCGAGGCAGGCAGATCACTTGGGGTCAGGAGTTCGAGTCCAGCTTGGCCAACACAGTGAAACCCCATCTCTACTAAAAATACAAAAATTAGCTGGGTGTGGTGGTGGGCACCTCTATTCCCAGCTACTCGGGAGGCTGAGGCAGGATAATCATTTGAACCCGGGAGGCGGAGGTTGCAGAGTGCCACTGCACTCCAGCCTAGGGGACAGAGTGAGACTCCAAAAGTTCTGGAACTGGATAATGGTGATAGTTGTACAACAATGTAATGTACTTAATGTCACTGACTTGTACACTTAAAAATGGTTAAAATGGGCTTGTTCCAGTGGCTCCTGCCTGTAATACTAGCACTCTGGGAGGCCAAGGCAGAAGGAATACTGGAGGCCAGAGTTCGAGACCAGTCTGGGCAACGTAGCAAGACCCTGTCTCTGGAAAAAAAAAAAAAAAAATGTTAAAATGAGGCCATGCATGCCTGTAATTCCAGCACTTTGGGAGGATGAGGTGGGAGGGTCACTTGGGAAGAGGAGGTGGGAGGATCCTTTGAACCCAGGAGTGCAAGGCTGCAATGAACTATCATGGTGCCATTGCACTCCAGCCTGGGTGACAGAACAAGACCTAGTCTCTAAAAAAATAAGAGTTAAGGCCAGACACGGTGGCTCATGCCTGTAGTTCCAGCACTTTGGGAGGCTGAAGTGGGCAGATCACAAGGTCAGGAGTTCAAGACCAGCCTGGCCAACATGGTGAAACCCCATCTTTACTAAAAATACAAAAATCAGCTGGCTGTGGTGGCACGTGACTATAATCCCAGCTACTCAAGAGGCTGAGGCAGGAGTATTGCTGGAACCTGAGGGCCACAGGTTGCAGTGAGCTGAGCTCATACCACTGTACTCCAGCCTGGGCGACAAAGCAAGACTCTGCCTTGAAAAAAGAAAAACGAATTAAAAAAAGAAACACGGCCGAGTGTAGTGGCTCATGTGTGTAATTCC
>NW_012102543.1:199897-202873 GCF_000951045.1 Mandrillus leucophaeus | reverse complement strand
TATTCCCAGCTACTCGGGAGGCTGAGGCAGGATAATCATTTGAACCCGGGAGGCGGAGGTTGCAGAGTGCCACTGCACTCCAGCCTAGGGGACAGAGTGAGACTCCAAAAGTTCTGGAACTGGATAATGGTGATAGTTGTACAACAATGTAATGTACTTAATGTCACTGACTTGTACACTTAAAAATGGTTAAAATGGGCTTGTTCCAGTGGCTCCTGCCTGTAATACTAGCACTCTGGGAGGCCAAGGCAGAAGGAATACTGGAGGCCAGAGTTCGAGACCAGTCTGGGCAACGTAGCAAGACCCTGTCTCTGGAAAAAAAAAAAAAAAAATGTTAAAATGAGGCCATGCATGCCTGTAATTCCAGCACTTTGGGAGGATGAGGTGGGAGGGTCACTTGGGAAGAGGAGGTGGGAGGATCCTTTGAACCCAGGAGTGCAAGGCTGCAATGAACTATCATGGTGCCATTGCACTCCAGCCTGGGTGACAGAACAAGACCTAGTCTCTAAAAAAATAAGAGTTAAGGCCAGACACGGTGGCTCATGCCTGTAGTTCCAGCACTTTGGGAGGCTGAAGTGGGCAGATCACAAGGTCAGGAGTTCAAGACCAGCCTGGCCAACATGGTGAAACCCCATCTTTACTAAAAATACAAAAATCAGCTGGCTGTGGTGGCACGTGACTATAATCCCAGCTACTCAAGAGGCTGAGGCAGGAGTATTGCTGGAACCTGAGGGCCACAGGTTGCAGTGAGCTGAGCTCATACCACTGTACTCCAGCCTGGGCGACAAAGCAAGACTCTGCCTTGAAAAAAGAAAAACGAATTAAAAAAAGAAACACGGCCGAGTGTAGTGGCTCATGTGTGTAATTCCGACACTCAGGGAGGCCAAGGTGGGAGGATTGCTTAAGCCCAGGAGTTTGAGACCAGGCAACATAGGGAGACCTCATCTGTACAAATAATCTAAAAAATTAGCCAGGTGTGGTGGTGCATGCCTGTGGTCCCAGGTACTCGGGAGGCTGAGGTGGGAGAACTGCCTAAGCCTGGGAGGTTAAGGTTGTAGTGAGCTATGATCGCACCACTGCATTCCAACCTGGATAACACAGTGAGACACCCGTCTTAAAAAACAAACAAACAAACAAATACTAGGCATAAAACCACAAGGCTCAAGGAATAACAGTTTGAAGTAGTTAGATGTGTGTTTTTTAATTTTCATGTCTTATCTTTCTTTTCTGCTTTTTTTTTTTTTTTAGAAATGAGGTATTGCTCTGTTGCCCAAGCTGGTATTGAACTCCTCCTGGGCTCAAGCAATCTCCTGCCTAGGCCTCCCTCCTAACAGCTGGAACTACAGGCATGCACCACTGCACCCAGCTACTGGGGTAGTGTTTGACTAGTCTTTTTAAAAAATATGTTAATATCTTGGTAAAAAGTATATTTACACTGTTCTCTAACCGGCTTTTTCCATCAGTTTCATGGAAAAATGCTCATCATATATTCTTCTGCTATATAACTTTAAATGGCTACACTGCTTTCATTTATGACATCACAATTAAACTGGTTAAACCAAATTCATATTGCCAACTTGTTTCTAATTTTTTCTCTATTAAAATGATATGATAACCATCCTTGTAGCCAAATATTTACACACATTCGTGAAGCTTTACTTAAAAGAAATTCCTAGGGTATGATTCCATCCTGCGTGGCTGTTCTCTGGAGCAGCGTTCGTTTATCTCCGTCCGCCTTCTCTCCCACCTAAGTGCGTGCCGCCACCTGATGGAACATTTGATGGACATGGACGTGAGCCCCTGAGGACCCAGAACTATCTTGTCAGTTATGAACTAAAGGCTGACAAAGATGATCACTTTAAGGTGGATAATGATGAAAATGAGTACCAGTTATCTTTAAGAACGGTCAGTTTAGGGGCTGGTGCAAAGGATGAATTGCCCATTGTTGAAGCAGAGGCAATGAATTACGAAGGCAGTCCAATTAAAGTAACACTGGCAACTTTGAAAATGTCTGTACAGCCAACGGTTTCCCTTGGGGGCTTTGAAATAACACTACCAGTGGTCTTAAGGTTGAAGTGTGGTTCAGGGCCAGTGCATATTAGTGGACAGCCTTTAGTAGCTGTGGAGGAAGATGCAGAGTCAGAAGATGAAGAGGAGGAGGATGTGAAACTGTTAAGTATATCTGGAAAGCGGTTTGCCCCTGGAGGTGGTAGCAAGTTTCCACAGAAAAAGTAAAACTTGCTGCTGCTGAAGATGATGATGATGATGAAGATAAAGATGGTGAAGATGATATGATGATTTTAATAAGGAAGCTGAAGAAAAAGCACCAGTGAAGAAATCCATATGAGATACTCCAGCCAAAAATGCACAAAAGTCAAATCAGAATGGAAAAGACTCAAAACCATCATCAGCACCAAGATCAAAACGACAAGAATCCTTCAAAAAACAGGAAAAAACTCCTAAAACACCAAAAGGACCTAGTTCTGTAGAAGACATTAAAGCAAAAATGCAAGCAAGTATAGAAAAAGGTGGTTCTCTTCCCAAAGTGGAAGTCAAGTTCATCAATTATGTGAAGAATTGCTTCCAGATGACTGACCAAGAGGCTATTCAAGATCTCTGGCAGTGGAGGAAGTCTCTTTAAGAAAATAGTTAAAACAATTTGTTAAAAATTTTCCATCTTATTTCATTTCTGTAACAGTTGATATCTGGCTGTCCTTTTTATAATGCAGACTGAGAACTTTCTCTACCGTGTTTGATAAATGTTGTCCAGATTCCATTGCCAAGAATGTGTTGTCCAAAATGACTGTTTAGTTTTTAAAGATGGAACTCCACCCTTTGCTAGGTTTTAAGTATGTATGGAATGTTATGATAGGACATAGTAGTAGTGGTGGTCAGACATGGAAATGGTGGGGAGACAAAAATATACATGTGGAATAAAACTCAGTATTTTAATAAAGTAGCACGGTTTCTATTGGG
>NW_012102543.1:197570-199847 GCF_000951045.1 Mandrillus leucophaeus | reverse complement strand
ACTAAAAATACAAAAAATTAGCCGGGCATTGTAGCGGGAGCCTGTAGTCCCAGCTACTTGGGAGGCTGAGGCAGGAGAATGGCTTGAACGCGGGAGGCGGAGTTTGCAGTGAGCCGAGATCGCGCCACTGCACTCCAGGCTGGGCGACAGAGCTAGACTCCGTCTCAAGAAAAAAAAAAAAGAAAGAAAAAAAGAAAAGACATTGTAAGGCAAGGGAAAAGACACTTATAATATTAAAAACAAACAAAAAACAGCCCGGGCGCAGTGGCTAACGCCTGTAATCCTAGCACTTTGGGAGGCCGAGGCAGGCGGATCAAGAGTTCTAGACCAGCCTGGCCAACATGGTGAAACCCACTCTCTACTAAAAATACAAAAATTAGCCAGGCGGGGTGGTGCACGCCTGTAGTCCCAGCTACTCAGGAGGCTGAGGCAGGAGAATCGCTGGAACCCGGGAGGCAGAGGTTGCAGTGAGCTGAGATCACGCCACTGCTCTCCAGGCTGGGGGACAAGAAAGAGTGAAACTCCATCTAAAAAACAAAACAAAACAAAGTAAAACAACAACAACAACAAAAATTTTCAAGTTGTTTCAATTTTTTAATGTTCTTATGTATTGACCAGGAAGCCATTTTTTTAATAAAAAGAATTCCGACTGCTTTTCTCATTGTATTTCCATGGCAGCCAGGAGGTGCCAGGTGGCTGGGCCTGTGAGGGCACGGAGGTTACGGTGCCTGCCTGCCCGCCCTTGCTCCAGCTGCAGATGCTGCCCCCTGCAGGGCCTGTTCGTTCCTGCTGCCTAGCTCCCCGCTGCCTGTCTATGATCTCCCTCCTGTTGTCACCCCAGGAGGGCAGCCACCACCTTGTGCAGGGTAGGACCAGGTACTGATTGTGGCCTCTCCTCTTGGCCTCGAATGGTATCGTTGTCATCAGTGAGCAAGTCCCCAAAGACCACGGTCTTGTCCATTGTCAGGATAATTTGCTCCACAAGCTGGGGCTCCAGGTGCTGCCCTACCCAGCGGTGCTTCTCACCCACACAGTGGTCATACTTGGGCAGGGGCTGATGCAGTATGTAGACCTCTGTGTTTTGCATGTGCTTCATCTCTCGCAAGGCCCTCCGGGATTGGGCTCCGCGTCTACGCAAAAGCCTAGGGCTTCACACCCATGGGCCTCTTTATCCACCAGGTCCGGCAGCAGGGTGCGGTACTGCTTCCAGACCAGGAAGCTGCGGCGCTGCTGCAGTGTCACAGGCAGCTCCCTGAGGAGGGGCGGCTGAAGCCCCGCAGGAGGCCGTCTGGAAGCTGCCAGCACGGGGGTCCCTGTCCATCAGCACACGCCTGGGCTGTGCTCATGGCTGCTGGGGCACTGGGGTTTCTCGGGATCCTAGGGACATGGGGCCCACAAATGCTCTTTTAAAAGTTTCTCATTTTTGCAACTTTTCTTTCAACTCCCACAGTATGTTCAGGTTTATGTAAATTAGCATTTACAATAGGAAGGCCTCTTGCTGTCCAGTGGAAATTGAGGTTACTGGATACTTTTATTACATAAAGAGCAATCAGCCAATGTAAAAATGAAATGATGCTTATCCTTATTAATAATCAAAGAAATGCAAAATAAAACAACAGAGTACATTTCACACCCTCAGAGGCGGCAGACTTTTAGAAGCCAGCATTACCAATTGCTGACCAGTGTGTGGAGGAAATGAAACTCCACGCTGCTAGAAGGAGTGAACATGTTCATCTACTCTGGGAAACAATGTGTCTTAACTTACACAGTTAAGTATCTTATTCTACTGGTACATGTGCACCAGGAGGCATATTCCTTATAAGAGGAAAGCCATTGCAGATTAGCAGTCTGGATTAATTTTAAAAAAGAGCAAAGCCAACTGGAAGCAGCCCAAATGTCCATCAACAATAGAACAGATTAATAAACTGAGGTATATTTCCAGCAGTCAAAGTGATGGAACTACAGCTACAAGAATCAACATCTATCAAGATATACAAAATAAAAGAAGGAAAAAAAGAATCGACATGGATGAATCTCCAAACCACTGTTGAGTGAAACAGTCAAACCCTAGAAGAACACATTCATTATCATTCCATTTAGATACAATTCAAAAAATAGGCAAAATACAATATTGTTTAAGGTACATATCTAAGTAGTAATACTATAAAGAAAACCAAGAGAGTGATACACAGAAAGTCCAGGATACTGGAAAGTAAGGAAAGGGCACAGGGGTCTGTGGGACTTTGATAGTTTGAGGGTATCAGCACTGAACTGTTT
>NW_012102543.1:193864-194359 GCF_000951045.1 Mandrillus leucophaeus | reverse complement strand
GACAGCAAGATACTGTCTCAAAAAAAAAAAAAAAAAAAAAGAAAGACAATATTTATATTACTTGATATAAATAGTTCTATAATAAACTTCATTTTTCTTAAACCTTAGTTGTAATTAAAAGAAAAAAAGCCTGAATTTATTATTCTTTCCTTTCTGGTTTTTTTTTTTTTTTTTTTTTGGAGGCAGGGTCTCACTCTGTTGCCCAGGCTGGAGTGCAGTGGCACAGTCATGGCTCACTGCAGCCTCAACCTTGTAGGTTTAAGCTATCCTCCCACCTCAGCCTCCCTAGCAGCTGAGATCACAGGCATACACTAGCATGCCTGGCTAATTTTTAATTTTTTGTACAGATGGGGTCTCCCAGTGTTACCCAGGCTAGTCTTGAATTACTGAGCTTAAACATTCCTCCTGCCTCAGCCTCCCAAAGTGCTGAAATTACAGGTGTGAGCCACCGCTGCCAGCTTCAGGCACCTTTTTTCTGAAGGAATTAATGGTTTT
>NW_012102543.1:176270-191014 GCF_000951045.1 Mandrillus leucophaeus | reverse complement strand
TAAATGGTAAAAATATTCAGTAGGTGGAGTCATTTGGAATGAGTACCGTTTTGAGTCTGTCTCCGTTGAATAAGTGCATTCTGTTGAGTGCACTGGAGAGGCATTTGTGCTCTTGTACGTAGCAGTCTTTCTTGCTGTTTCTTGGTGGTACACCATTAAATGGATTCATTCACCAGTCAAAGGACATATGGGTTGTTTCTAGTCTTTGGCTGTAATGAGTAAAGTCACTATCAACACTTGCCAGAAGTTTCTGGATGAACACAGGTTTTCATTTCTCGTGGGAATATAACCTAGGAGTGGGATTGCTGGGTCACATGTATGGTAAGTGTGTATTTAACTTGATAAGAAACCATCTAAGCTGTTTCAGGAATAGCTTAGCTTTGCATTTTGTTTTGTTTCTTCCCAAGAACCTGGGCCCTTTCCTGGGATTGTGGACATGTTCGGAACTGGAGGTGGCCTGCTGGAGTATCGGGCTAGTCTGCTGGCTGGGAAGGGTTTTGCTGTGCTGGCTCTGGCTTATTATAACTATGAAGACCTCCCCAAGACCATGGACATCCTCCATCTGGAGTACTTTGAAGAAGCCGTGAACTACTTGCTCAGTCATCCTGAGGTTAGTTCTTCTCTCAGATTTATGGGCTATGATGTATCAGGTCTCTTCTTGAATGGTCTGCGTGTTCACAGAAGTTCGCTCATTCATGACAGCCATTCCCTACCCCAACACACACTACCTTTTTTGGTCACTTCTTATAGACAGTTTCTCTCTTTCTTTCTTCTTTCTTTCTGACTTTCTTTTCTTTTCTTTTCTTTTCTTTCCTTTCCTTTTCTTTTCTTTCCTTTCTTTCAGATGGAGTCTCACTCTGTTGCCAGGCTGGAGTCCAGTGGTGCAATCTTGGCTCACTGCAACCTCCACCTCCCAATTACAAGTGATTCTTGTGCCTCAGCCTCCCAAGTAGGTGGGATTACAGGCACCTGCCACCATGCCCAGCTAATTTTTTGTATTTTTAGTAGAAGTGGGGTTTCACAATGTTGGTCAGATTGGTCTTGAACTCCTGACCTCAAATGATCCACCCGCCTTGGCCTCCCAAAGTGCTGAATTACAGGCATGAGCCACTATGCCCGGCCTAATTTTTGTATTTTTTTTTTTAGTGGAGACAGAGTTTCACCATGTTGGCCAGGCTGGTCTCAAACTCCTGACCTCAAGTGATCCACCCGCCTCAGTGTCCCAAAGTGTTGGGATTACAGGCGTGAGCCACCATGCCCGGCCTTGAGATGATGTACTTCTTGATGATGACTCAGTTTAGTTATGACAGTGGGAATGGGTGACTCAGGTGGGAGAGAGAAAAAGATCATGGGAGATATGAGATTAAGGAACTGAGAAACCAGAGTAGTTAGCTGATAGATCTTCCACATGGTTATCACCAAGAGTGGTGATGGAGAAATTGTGGAAAGGAAGAGATAGAGGGGAGGTAAATTCCCAAAGCTGCAAATCTGGGTAAATGGTAGAACCCAGATTCAGACTCAGGTTCAAGTAACTTCCAGGGTGGGCACAACTCACTGTGTTTCACTGTTTGTGGAGTCATTCTTCTTCTTTTTCCTTGTGCCTTTCTCAGGTAAAAGGTCCAGGAGTTGGGCTGCTTGGAGTTTCCAAAGGGGGTGAGCTCTGCCTTTCCATGGCCTCTTTCCTGAAGGGCATCACGGCTGCTGTCATCATCAACGGCTCTGTGGCCAATGTTGGGGGAACCTTACACTACAAGGGTGAGACCCTGCCCCCGGTGGGCGTCAACAGAAATCGCATCAAGGTGACCAAAGATGGCTATGCAGACATTGTGGATGTCCTGAACAGCCCTTTGGAAGGACCTGACCAGAAGAGCTTCATTCCTGTGGAAAGGGCAGAGAGCACCTTCCTGTTCCTGGTAGGTCAGGATGACCACAACTGGAAGAGTGAGTTCTATGCTAACGAGGCCTGTAAACGCTTGCAGGCCCATGGGAGGAGAAAGCCCCAGATCATCTGTTACGCAGGGGCGGGACACTATATTGAGCCTCCTTACTTCCCGCTGTGCCGGGCTTCCCTGCATGCCTTGGTGGGCAGTGCTATTATCTTCGGAGGGGAGCCCAGGGCTCACGCCATGGCTCAGGTGGATGCTTGGAAACAACTCCAGACTTTCTTCCACAAACACTTGGGTGGCCAAGAGGGGACAATCCCAGCAAAAGTGTAAATTGTATTGATCATGTGGCCTCTCTGTTGCTAATCTCTCCTGGAAACATCGGCCACATTTAGTGTGTGTATGTGTATTCATTCTTTTCTTTTTAATAACTACTTAAAGTCTCTCCCCCTCATTATTAAAATGAATTTACCAGTAAGAATGAGTTTTTAAGATTTTTATATACTGTACACTTGATCAGTTTGGGAAGGGAGTAACTGTAGAAAACAGAAGAAGTGGAAAAAGTCTCTTCTTCCTATCTGAACACACAACTGATAAGGCTTTAGTTCTGAAAGGAAAAGTGAGTAACATCTACTAACAGTGTCTGGTACATAAATGGAGTTCAATAGTTATTTACTGAATGAGTATAAATGAGCCAGGCATGGTGGCTCACACCTGTAATCCTAGCACTTTGGGAGGCCGAGGTGGGCAGATCACTTGAGGTCAGGAGTTTGAGACCAGCCTGGCCAACGGGGCGAAACCCCATCTCTACTAAAAATACAAAAAATGAGCCACGCGTGGTGGCGTGCACCTGTAGTCCCAGCTACTCGGGAGGCTGAGGCAGGAGAATTGCTTGAAGCCAGGAGACAGAGGTTGCAGTGAGCCGACATTGCGCTCTTGTCCTCCAGCCTGGGCAACAAAGGAAGACTCTGCCTCAAAAATTAATTAATTAGTTAATTAATTAAATGATTACCTACTGTGGGAGAAAAGCACATAATATAAAAAGTATATCAGATTTGAGTTTCTCCTTTAAGAATGGAAGTTAACATCTTGCCTATAAACTGATTACTAGTTAGATATAAAACTACTAAAAATTTTCAAAACAAATACTTTTTTCTTTGATATCTTCTTGGATTAATAAGGATTCTCCTAGTGCAAATAAATTTTACGTTCCTGTTTATACATACGGACCTTTAGGATTTAACTGTTTCAAAAGCTGATAAAACATTAGTTAGAGGAATTACATAAGTGATTTTTACAATGATAAATGTGAAATTAAATAACAATTTAGGCTTGGTGTGGTGGCTCACACTTGTAACGCCAGCACTTTGGGAGGCCAAGGCCAGTGGATTGCTTGAACTCAGGAGTTCAACACAAGCCTGGGCAACATGGCAAAACCCAGTCTCTACAAACAAATAGCCAGACACGGTGGCGCATGCCTATAGTCCCAGCTACTTGGGAGGCTGAGGTGGGAGAACTGCTTGAGGCTGGGTGGCAGAGGTTGCAGTGAGCCGAGATCATGCTACTGTGCTCCAGCCTGGGTGACAGCAAGATACTGTCTCAAAAAAAAAAAAAAAAAAAGAAAGACAATATTTATATTACTTGATATAAATAGTTCTATAATAAACTTGATTTTTCTTAAACCTTAGTTGTAATTAAAAGAAAAAAAGCCTGAATTTATTATTCTTTCCTTTCTGGTTTTTTTTTTTTTTTTTTTTTGGAGGCAGGGTCTCACTCTGTTGCCCAGGCTGGAGTGCAGTGGCACAGTCATGGCTCACTGCAGCCTCAACCTTGTAGGTTTAAGCTATCCTCCCACCTCAGCCTCCCTAGCAGCTGAGATCACAGGCATACACTAGCATGCCTGGCTAATTTTTAATTTTTTGTACAGATGGGGTCTCCCAGTGTTACCCAGGCTAGTCTTGAATTACTGAGCTTAAACATTCCTCCTGCCTCAGCCTCCCAAAGTGCTGAAATTACAGGTGTGAGCCACCGCTGCCAGCTTCAGGCACCTTTTTTCTGAAGGAATTAATGGTTTTGTAGCAGTAGAATATAACCAGATCTACAGTAGAGAGCTGATATCCTGAGATGAAGCTACCTCCTGTGGTACTCTGCAACCCACGAATGCAGCTGGTGCCACGTCTGTCCAAACTTCCACAAGAATGCCAGTGCAGGGCACGGAGCCCCATTTAGAGTACACATGACCCGAGGCTCTGAGAACTCTTAGAGATGATGCAATCTGGGACAGTTCCTCATAGCTGGCCTGGCCAAGTTCCACCCCAAGATGCCAGGGCACAACACAAAATTTCAGTTCATACTGTTTTATCTTTTCTCTTGCAATTATATGTGACTCTTTTAGAAAAGTGCAATAGTTAAAACCTGTTTTAGTAGATGCTGGATCCCAGACTTGAGTCTGCTGAAGCCCTTTTGAGACCTTAGGGACCCTATTGCCCATTCTTAGAAATTTAGGCTGGTGAATATTAGATTCAGAAGCACCACAGATGAGCCAGTGGGTGTAGAAGCACATGCCTGTAATCCCAGCTACATGGGAGGCTGAGGCAATAGGATTGCTTGAGCCTAGGAGTTCAAGACCAGCCTGGGTAACATAGTGGGACACCATCTTATAAAAACAATTTTTTTTGAGACGGAGTCTCACTGTGTTGCCCAGGCTACACTACAATGGCTTAATCTTGGCTCACTGCGACCTCCACCTCCTGGGTTCTAGTGATTCTTCTGCCTCAGCCTCCCAAGTAGCTGGGATTACAGGCGCCCACCACCATGCCCAGCTAAATTTTGTATTTTTAGTAGAGATGGGGTTTTGCCATGTTGGTCAGGCTGGTCTTGAACTCCTGACCTCAGGTGATCCACCCGGCTTGGCCTCCCAAAGTGCTGGAATTATAGGCATGATCCACCGTACCTGGCAAAAAAATGTTTTAATAACATGAAAAATTTTAAAAAGCACCACAGGGGTTCACATTACCTATCAGCCTCTTGACATTTCGTCGTCTTTTTTTTTTTTTTTTTTGAGGCAGGATGTAACTCTGTCACCTAGGCTAGAGTGCAGTGGCAGTGACATGATCTTGGCTCACTACAGTCTCAATCTCTAAGGCTCAAGTGATCTTCCCACCTCAGCCCCCTGAGTAGCTGGGACTGCAGACACATGCCACCATGCCCAGCTCATTTTTGTATTTTTGCAGAGATAGGGTTTCACCATGTTGCCCAGGCTGGTCTCAAACTCCTGGTCTCAAGCAATCCGCCCATCTTGGCCTACCAAACTGCTTGGATTACAGGCATGAGCAACCGGGCCCAGCCTAGTTAGTCTTTATTAGTTATTTGACAGGCATCTTTCTTTTCATTTTCAACCCATGCACACTGTGAACTTTGTAAAATACACAGAAAAGGTCATTAAACTCACATGCTCCACAATGATTCATTTATTTATTTTAAAATAGAGGTCGGGTGCGGTGGCTTATGCCTGTAATCCCAGCGCTTTGGGAGGCCAAGGCGGGCAGATCGCCTGAGGTCAAGAGTTGGAGACCAGCCTGACCAATATGATGAAACCCCGTCTCTACTAAAAATACAAAAAATTAGCGGGGTGTGGTGGCGGACTCCTGTAGTCCCAGCTACTCGGGAGACTGAGACAAGAGAATGGCGTGAACCTGGGAGGTGGAGTTTGCAGTGAGCCGAGATTGTGTCACTGCACTCTAGCCTGGGCTGCAGAGCGATACTCCGTCTAAATAAAATAAAATAAAAATAAAATAAAATAAAATAAAATAAAAATTATCCAGGTGTGGTGGCACGCGCCTGTAATCCCAGCTACTTGGGACGCTGTGGTGGGCAAATGACTTGAAACCGGAAGGCAGAGGTTGTGGTGAGCCGAGATCATGCCACCGCACTCCAGCCTGGGCAAAAGGGCGAAACTCAGTCTCAAAAAAAAAAAAAAGAGATGGTGTCTCCCTGTGTTGCCCCTGCTGGTCTTAAACTCCTGGGCTCAGGCAATCTTCCCACCTTGGCCTCTCCCAAAGTGCTGGGATTACAGGCATGCACCACTGCACCTGACCATCATGAATAATTTTAAAGGGAACCACCACGTAACCAATACCCAAGTCCAATGGGCATGGTTTTTAAAAGCATATTTCAAGTGTACAACGTGGACTAGGCACGGTAGCTCACGCCTGTAATTCCATCACTTTGGGAGGCCGAGGTGGGTGGATCACTTGAAGTCAGGAGTTCGAGAGCAGCCTGGCCAACATGGTAAAACTCCATCTCTACCAAAAAATACAAAAATTTGCCAGGCGTGGTGGTGTGCACCTATAGTCCCAGCTACTTGGGAGGCTGAGGTGGGCGAATCACTTGAACCTGGGAAGTGGAGGTTGCAGTGAGCCAAGATTGTTACTGCGCTCTAGCCTGGACAACAGAGTGAGACCCTATCTCAAAAAATAAAGTGTACACAGTGATGGGTGGGGGTGAGGGTTGTTTTTGTTTTAAGAGTCAGGCTCTGGCCAGGCTGGAGTGCAGTGGCACTATCATAGCTTATTGCAGCCTCAAACCCCTGGGGGCTCAACCCATCCTCCCACTTCAGCCTCCTGAGTAGCTGAGACTATAGGCACTTGCCACCATGCCCAGCTAATTTTTAACTTTTTGCAGAAACAGGGTCTTATTATGTTGCCCAGGCTGATCTCGAACTCCTGGCCTCAAGTGATCCTCCTGTAATCAGTAAAAGGGTCCAACTGCTTGCCACTTGTAAAAAGAAGCCAATATAATAAGAGTGAGGTGTGATAAAGAGAGTGAGTTTTATTATCCATGCTAGCAAGGGGAGGAGTGAGTGTAATTATTTGCAAATATTTCCACTCTTCAATTTGTGAAGGGAATCCAGCAGTTTTTGGAGAGTTTGGAGTGCAGAAGAGGCAGCAGAACTAGGAGTTGTCGGGTGGCGTGACCTGCTCCAATGGCTTGTCTTGAAGTATTGTTTCATCTGGTGAAGGAGCCAGTGCCATCATTGTGGCTAGAGGTGTCTGGTCCATATCCAGATCCAGCCCCTGAAGCTGAGGGAAATGTATGACCAGGTAATGGTGTGTACTTAACAAGCATCTAGGTAGATACATGTGCACGAGGCATGAAAGCATAGAATGGGAAAAGAAAGGGCGTGGAGGTTCAGCACATTCCGAGGCTGTATTTCAAGATGAAAGGAAACACGTATGCAGCTGGTCTCAGAGTTATATCTTGAGACTTGTTGGGGGAGGAGAAAGGGGGAAAGGAAAAAAAAAGTCTTAAGATTTGAGGCTAAGCTGCTAACCTGCTTAGTTACACTCCCACGTTGGCCTCTCAAAGTGCTGGGATTATAGGCGGGAACCATTGTGCCAACCCAACATGGTGTTTTGATATGTGTATATGAACACACTGTGAAAGGATTCCTGCAATCCAGGTAATTAACCTATCTGTCACCTCACATCTTTCTCTCTCTCTTTTTTTTTTTTTTTTCCCGGTAGTGAGGACACTTGTCTTAGTCTGTTCAACTGCTGTAACAAAATGTCTTAAGACTGGGTAATTTACAAACAACAAATGTATTGCTCACAGTTTTGGAGGCTAGGAAATCCAAGATCAAGGCACCAGCAGATCTGGTGTCTGGTGAGGGCCTGTTCCTCATAGATGGCAGCATCTTGTGTCCTACCTAGTGAAAGGAGTGAGGCAGTTCTCTTCAACCTGTTTTATAAGGGCACCAATCCCACTAATGAGGGTGCCACCATCATGACAGTCACTTCCCAAACGCCTCGTGATGTGTGTGTGTGTGTGTGTGTGTATCTCAGGGGTCCCAGGCCTCAATTTCCTCATCTATACAATGGGTATAACAACAATCGCATCTTATTGGGAGGAATTAACAATCATGCATCATGCCCTGGGCATCAGGCTTCAATGTGTTAGCTATTAGAGCTAATTATGATTTAATATTTTAAACACCACCAGGAAGTAGAGAACATTCCTGTCACATTCTGCAGAAAAAGAAATTGAGGCAAGGGGCAAAGCCATTTGCCAAGGTCATAGATCCTGCAAGCCAATGGCAAGGCAGGATCTGAACCTGGGGCTTCAGATCCTGGGGTTTTATCTGATTAAATAGCAAGAGAGAGTGCTGAGATTTTTTTGGTGGTGGACAGTCCCTGAGGCAAGTCATTTTGAGAGCATCTGGGCCACTTGGGGAATTGAATCTTTACCAGGGCCTCCCACCTCCTGTTGCCCCTTCTCTGCAGGTGACCCCCCTTCCACAGTACCACCCCAACCACTCAGAATCCCCAAGCCTTCTTCTTTGCACATGCTGAAGCTAGTAGTGCCCTCCACTCCACCCCAGCATCAGGCACCCTGGCCCAAGCCCTTCCCTGGGAGCCCTTCCTCCTCTCATGAGGCCTCCTTCCCAGCCCCTCAGAACAGCCTCCTTTATGAGACTGGCCAAGATCCCACTGAAACCTTCCCTATCAACTTTATAAAATTACTCAGGGAAGAAGGGAGGGGGCAACATGGAAATCAGCCCAGCTTGTTGCACACACAGCATTGGTCATGGGGTCAGCTGCTCTCTGACCCACTTGCTCAGAGTTGTTTGCTGCCTGTTGCTCCAGAGTCACATAGACCCTGTCACGAGGTCATAGTTCCCCTTCACTGCTCTATAGATAACAACTTGAACATTATAAAACGTTAACTTTTCCATTCTAGATATTCTTTCAGGTCCTGCGCACCAGTGAAACTGAGGCAGGATAGGTAGTTAAGGAAGTGACCGTGTTCTCGGGATGCAGCGACCATGGCACCGGCACAGTCAACACAGTGAGCCTCAGCATTCGCATTGTAATTGAGCTCATTCAAGCAAAGCTATCTTCAGTAGAGAATTTCCCCCATAGACAGCATGAGCATTTTGATGTTACCTGTCCTCAAACAGATTATTTTGCTCATTATAATAGTAGAAGACAGCCCTACGTGGAGATGTAATATGCTAGTGAGACGTGACATATGAACAAGCATGTACAGCTACTGCGCATGTGCACCCAAAAGACCACCCAGATCATGCCTACTAGCAACACCTCTTCCCACCACCTTATGGATAATCATGTAAGACTCCCATATAGGGAGTCTCCCTACTGCCAGTGTCTGCTGGCTCACCTTATGAGCAGCCTGCCTTGAATCCTCATATAGGGAGTTTCCCTACTGCCAGTGTCTGCTGGCTCACCCTTATGAGCAGCCTGCCTTGAATCCTCTCTCTCTCATGGTATACCGTCCATTCTGCACGTAACTTTCAAAATATTCTTTTTCCTTTGCAATAAATTACTCTATGCTGCACTTCTTTCGCTGTGTGTCTCGTTTAAATTCTTTTAAATCAAGAAGAACCAAGGTGTCACATCAGCCACCAACGAAACTGCTGATGCCAGCTTGTCAGAAGGACCCCACAGGAACTCACTCACTAAAGAATGCAGTTTTGGCCGGGTGCGGTGGCTCATGCCTATAATCCCAGCACTTTGGGAGATGAAGGCGGGCGAATCACGAGGTCAGGAGTTCGAGACCAGCCTGGCTAAGGTAGTGAAACCCCGTCTCTATTAAAAAATGCAAAAATTAACCAAGTGTGTTGGCATGTGTCTGTAGTCCCAGCTACTTGGAGGTTGAGAGGCTGAGGCAGGAGAATCACTTGAACCCGGGAGGCAGAGGTTACAGTGAGTCGAGATTGCACCATTGCACTCCAGCCTGGGTGACACAGTGAGGCTCCGTCTCAGGAAAAAAAAAAAAAAAGAAAGCAGTTTCCACCTCCTGAAAATTTAATCCCCTTTACCCCAACCAATGAATGACCCCAATTTTCTAGCCCTTCACCCTCCATGATCCCTTTAAAAACCCTGTTACAGGTAGTTAGATAGACATGAGCAGGGAAGGAGAGGGCTTTTCTCCCTCACCCACTAGGAATGTCAGGTGATGGTTCGACAGTTATCCCATTGCCTCTCTAAAAATGAAAACTCACAGTCCATGCCAGAGCACCAGAGTGAGACAATCTCCTGATGATCCACAGCTGTTAACATTAAAGTGTTAGTTGAATGCAGGCACCAGGGAGAAGCAACTTCCTGGGCATGTGCATTAAGAGACAAAATGGCAGGCCGGGCGCGGCGGCTCACGTCTGTAATCCCAGCACTTTGGGAGGCTGAGGTGGGTGGGTCACCTGAGGTCAGGAGTTCGAGAACAGCCTGACCAACATGGTGAAACCCCATCTCTACTAAAAATACAAAAATTAGCTGGGTGTGGTGGCACGCACCTGTATTCCCTGCTACTCAGGAGGCTGAGGCAGGAGAATCACTTGAACGCAGGAGGTGGAGGTTGCAGTGAGCTGAGACCATGCCATTGCACTCCAGCCTGGGCAACAAGAGCAAAACTCCATCAAAAAAAAAAAAAAAAATAGACAAAATGGCAAGGTATGACCTTTCCAGGACACTCCACTGGAAAAGGGAAGAAAGCCTCAGATGGGCATGCATACAACTTCCTAAATACACTGTGCATGCTCTCTTCCCAAGGGTAAGGAGGGCACAGAGCATGAGGGCAGCCCACCCTAAGAGAAGAATCATGAGAAAGAGGCGAGCCTATAAAGTCCTAGGATCACAGTTAAACGGGGCTCTTGACCTTCAGGTGCCCGGTTGGGTCTCTTCCAAGTAAACTTTCCTTTCTTTCATGTTCTAAAGACTTTTTAAATAAACTTCCACTCCTGCTCTGAAACTCAACTCCGTCTCTTTTTCTGCCTTATGCCCCTCAGTCAAATTCTTCTGAGGAGGCAAGAACTGAAGTTGCTGCAGACCTGTACAGATTCGCCACCAGTAACTCAGACGCTTTCCACTGGTAACAACCCCAGCCCAGAATTCTTCAAGGAGATGGATTTGAGGGTCTCCTCCCATCACCTTGCTAGGTGCCCTGTGATCATGAAGCTCTTTCTGTGCTGCAAACACTGCTGTCTCAGTGTAATTGCTCTGCAATGGCACAGCGGGCATTCTGCAGCGTCTTCCTTGCCCGGGGCCTGTTGGGAGCCCCTAGCACTGCCTGTACCATCATAAACCCACCCTGGCCCCTTTCCCAGGCTCCAAGCTCAGAGGAGGCAGAGCCTTCATTCTAACCTTCAGCATCCCCTCCCTCATCCTCATTTGCCTGCTCCTGAGCTTGGGCCCCATTTTTGAGACCCTCCCAGCCCCCATTCCCACAATCCCCTGTGCCTATACAAATAAACCTTTCCACGTCCCAACCACTGTCACCCCCAACTTAGACCAGTGCATCCCACAGCTGTTCTAGCACCCCATAAACACTCCAGTGTCCCCCACTTCCTGATCCCATAACACCTTGGGCCCTCCAGACACCCCCAGCTCCAGCCTGGCAGTTTGTCAACACCCTCACCCAGACCCCCAACACCCCATGCCTGTCTTATGCCATGAGTCTGGGGCCCTGACCCCCACACCTCTTGAGTACCACCCAGGCCTGTCTCTGTGGGCAGCTCCCCCACCAGCTCCCTTCCACCCCGCATGGGCCCTATCCAGGGTTTCCCCACCCGGGCACACACTTTCCGGCATTCCTGACTCCCACTGTTCCTGGCTCATGGCCTGGCCACCTTGTCTCGCTCACTTGCCATAGCCCCTGCCTGGCCCAGCAGGACAGGCCCAGGTCAGGGCAAGGACAGGTCAGCACCAGGGCTGGTGCCCTGCCCCCAAGGACACAAGCCTCCTGCTCAGGACACTTTCTGGGGTCCTGTGCCTCCCCTTGTTCTCCCCCAGGTGCCAAGTCCCCACCTATCACATTGAGGTTAGGCATGGTGGCTCACACCTGTCATCCCAGCACTTTGGGAGGCTGAGGTGGGCAGATTACCTGGGCTCAGGAGTTCAGGACCAGCCTGGGCAATATGGTGAGACACTGTCTCTACTAAAAATCCAAAAAATAATTAGCCGGGCTTGGTAGTGCTCACCTGTAATCCCAGGTTCGGGGGAGGCTGAGGCAGGAGAATCACTTGGAAACCAGGAGGCCGAGGTCCAGTGAGCCGGGATCGCGCCACTGCACTCCAGCCTGGGCAACTGGTGGGACTAGACCTCCAAAAAAATAAAAATAAAAAAGTACTATCACATTGGGTATTAGGTTTGTTAAATAAAAACTATTGCTGTGGAGGATACACTGGAAAGCGAATGAAAAAAAAAGTATAGGAGACCATTGTTTTGCTCTTTTTTTTTTTTTTTTTGAGATAGAGTCTTGCTCTGTCCCCCAGGCTGGAGTGCAGCAGCGCAATCTTGGCACACTGCAGCCTCTGCCTCCCAGGTTCAAGCAATTCCTGTGCCTCAGCCTCCCCAGTAGCTGGGATTACAGGCATGCGCCACTAAGGCCATTGTTTTGGACTAGGCTCTAGCACTAGGCCCCAACAGACAAGACTAAAAGCCAAATTGGCGTCACCCATGCTAAAGTTTCACCCAACCTAAACTGAAGTGTTACCTGGTCTTCTGAGAAATCAGGAGAGAAATAACAGCCCATTTCCCAAACATGCCAGTTTTGATCTTCAATTGTCATGACAATGAGGTTCCCCACTGCTTTAATCCTTACACAAAAGAATTAGCCAGCTGGGCATGGTGGCTCACGCATGTAATACCAGCACTTTGGGAGCCCAAGGCAGGTGGATCACTAGAGACCAGGAGTTGGAGACCAGCCTGCCCAATATGGTGAAACCCTGTTTCTGTGAAAAATAAAAAAAAATTAGCCAGGCATGGTGGTGGGGTCCTGTAATCTCAGCTACTCAGGAGACAGAGGCAGGAGAACCGCTTGAACCAGAGAAGCAGTGGTTGCAGTGAACTGAGATAGTGCCGCTGCACTCCAGCGTGGGCAACAGGGTGAGACTCTAGCTCAAAAAAAAAAGGCCTTGTCCTGCGCGGTGGCTCACATCTGTCATCCCCGTACTTTGGGAGGCCGACTGTTGAGCCCAGGAGTTCCAGACCAGCCTGAGCTATATACAGTGAGACCCTGCCTCTATTAAAAATAAAAAATAACAATAATGAAAAAGTAAAACAAAATTAGCCTGAAGTAACTAATCAGTTACTTTTCTGTTGTTCTGTCTCCTTGATGCCCACCTTACAAGAAAAATAGTTTTGAAATGACCAGGAGGCTCTCTGTTCTTTGCTTCTGCTCTCTTCAGCTCTTCTCTGTCTATAAAAGCCAACTGCTGCTCAGCTCATCTGAAACTTACTCTGTTTTATGGAATGAAGTGTTGCCTGATCTTAGAATCGCAATAAAGCCAATTAAGAATTTTTTTTTTCAATTGAGATTTTGAACTAAATTAATTGCAATTTTGCCCTTTGATGGGTTCTAACATTTGAATTTTGGCTGGGTAGGGGACACCAGCATTTAGACCATAGCAATACTTAAGATCTACTGTCTTAGGAAATTTCAAGTATACAATACACTATTAACTATAGTCATGAGCAAGGAAAAAAAAAAAAGCCGTTTTATCTGAGAAATGCAAGCCCCTTTAAATTATGAGGCCCAGAGAAGCACTTAAAATATGATAGCTGTCACATCTCATTCCTAGTTGAACTAATTATCTCTTGAAACCACTTGCAATGTGGGCTCTAGATTAAGCAATGCCAAAGAGGCATGAAATGCCGTATACCCAGGCCGGGCATGGTGGCTCACACCTGTAATCCTGCACTTTGGGAGGCTGAGGTGGGCAGATCACAAGGTCAGGAGTTCGAGACCAGTTTGGCAATATGGTGAAACCCCATCTCTACTAAAAATACAAAAACTAAGCTGGGTGCGGTGGCTCACGCCTGTAATCCCAGCACTTTGGGAGGCTGAAGATCAGGAGTTCGGATCATGAGGTCAGGAGTTTGAGACCAGCCCGGCCAACATGGTAATACCCCATCTCTACTAAAAATACAAAAAAAAAAAAAAAAGGTCAGGCGCAGTGGCTCACGCCTGTAATCCCAGCACTTTGGGAGACTGAGGCGGGTGGATCATGAGGTCAGGAGTTTGAGAACAGCCTGGCCAATGTGGTGAAACCTGGTCTCTACTAAAAATACAAAAATTAGCCAGATGTAGTGGCCCTCGCCTGTAGCCCCAGCTACTTGGGAGGCTGAGGCAGTAGAACGGCTTGAACCCGAGAGGTGGAGGTTGCAGTGAGCCGAGATCACACCACTGCACTCCAGCCTGGGCGACAGAGCAAAACTCCATCTAAAAAACAAACAAACAAACAAACAAAAATTAGCAGGGTGTGGTGGCGTGCACCTGTAATCCCAGTCACTTGGGAGTCTGAGGCAGGAGAATAGCTTGAACCTGGAAGGCAGAGGTTGCAGTGAGCCAAGACCACACCAACACCGCACCACTGCACTCCAGCCTGGGCGACAGAGAAGGACTCCATCTTGAAGAAAAAAAGAAAAAAAAATTAGCCGGGCGTAGTAGTGCATGCCTGTAGTCCCAGCTACTTGGGAGGCTGAGGCATGAGAATTGCTTGAACCTGGGAGGCTGAAGTTGCAGTGAGCTGAGATCGCACCACTGCATTTCAGCCTGGGCGACAGAGTGAGATTCCCTCTCAAGAAAAGAAAGAAATGCCATACACCCTAGAGTTAAACAGTATATAGCCAATCACTAAATGATGTTATATCTGTAAACTAATGATCATTCCTGACAAACAACTTTTTTTTTTTTTTTTTAGATGGAGTCTCCCCTCGGTTCCCCAGGCTGGAGTGCAGTGGCACGATCTCAGGTCACTGCAACCTCTGCCTCCTGGATTCATGCCATTCTCCTGCCTCAGCCTCCCGAGTAGCTGGGACTACAGGTGCCCGCCACCATGCCTGG
>NW_012102543.1:173875-175250 GCF_000951045.1 Mandrillus leucophaeus | reverse complement strand
CACGCGCCCACCACCACTCCCGGCTAGTTTTTTGTATTTTTTAGTAGAGACGGGGTTTCACCATGTTAGCCAGGATGGTCTCGATCTCCTGACCTAGTGATCCGCCCGTCTCGGCCTCCCAAAGTGCTGGGATTACAGGCTTGAGCCACCACGCCCGGCCAACTTGTACACTTTTAACATTTAAAACTGAGCATAATCTTTCCAGTGAAACAAAAACTTCAAAAATAAACAGGAACAAAATTACAATAGAGAATGTCAATTTCAAATAAGATCCTACAGGTTCTGCTGATTCTCTCATTGAGTGGCAGGGCTCAAGTCATCATTAGGAGAGAATTTATTTTAAAAGTATCATCTTAAACTGCAAGGATGTCTGTCAAATATCACAATTAAACATGCCAAAGGAGAAGCCATATTATCAAAATGCCCACTTAACCCACTCAAACATCTCAAATCCACCCTTTGCTGACCTTCTATAACCCCATTTTTTTACGTTTTTTTTTTTCCTCTTTTAAACAAGAGAAAGTAGACACATACATGTTGGTAAATGCTAACTGTCCACATTCACATAGAGACACAGTGTACTCTCTGAGCCCAACATACAGAGAAAGGAGGAAACAAGCTAGAATTCTATGCACTGCTACACAGGGGCCTAGCACCCTCCAGCTTCCAGCAGAGCGAAGGGAGCAGGGTTTTCTTTCTTCCCACAGAGCTCGGTGGTGTTGATTCCACACAGTTTTTGTTCAGACAGGAAGGGATAAAAATGAACTTCGAACAGAAAGAGGTAGAGACTCTTTTCCCATTGTATTCTGCTCAAGGTATTTCCCCCCAAATAAGTTGAGAACCATGGAGTACAGAAAAGAGACCTCAAGAACTGGGCGACTGAGCACAAGAGGAAAAAAAAAAAAAACACTGCAACTTGCTCCCAGGGACTGGAGAAAATTTAAAAAAAGGAAGGTTGGAATCCATCAGTGTTCTATTAGTCATCTTCTCCTTCATCTTCCTCTCCTTCCTCCCCTTCATCATCATCTTCATCTTCTTCACCTTCATCCTCATCCCCTTCCTCATCAATATCTTCTAATCCTTCCTCCTCTTCATCATCATCATCATCTTCTCCTTCTCCTTCTTCATCATCCATATCAGGAACCAAGTAGTACTGTAATGGGTTTGGCCAAATATCATCTTTGATGACCTCTCCTAACTCATCAGCACCTGCATCAGAATGGTCAGTAAACCAAGTAAAGAAGCTCTCTGGTTCCTCATGCTGCCTCTTCCTGCTGGCTTTATTCTGTGTTTGACTTGAATGTTTAGTCAAATCCTTTCCAGATTTCCATTTGATTTCGGTGGACTTTGAAGATGGACCACCACTCTCATTCAG
>NW_012102543.1:173465-173825 GCF_000951045.1 Mandrillus leucophaeus | reverse complement strand
CAACCTCTGCCTCCTGGATTCATGCCATTCTCCTGCCTCAGCCTCCCGAGTAGCTGGGACTACAGGTGCCCGCCACCATGCCTGGCTAATTTTTTGTAGTTTTAATAGAGACGGTGTTTCACCGTGTTAGCCAGGATGGTCTCTATCTTCTGACCTCATGATCCCCTGCCTTGGCTTCCCGACGTGCTGGAATTACAGGCATGAGCCACTGTGCTGGCTGGTTTTTTGTTTTTGTTTTTTTCGACAGGCTCTCACTGTTGCCCAGGCTGGAGTGGAGTGGCACAATCACGGTTTACTGCAGCCTTGAACTCCTGGGCTCAGGCAATCCTCTCACCTCAGCCTCCCTAGGAACTGGGACCA
>NW_012102543.1:160369-168950 GCF_000951045.1 Mandrillus leucophaeus | reverse complement strand
AAACAAACATTTAAACTGCCAAACCAGTGTGATTTCTTCTTTTCTCACGGAAAACATTTATTTTTTATTTTTACTTAAAATAATTTTTTTAGGCTGGACGCAGTGGCTCACACCTGTAATCCCAGCACTTTGGGAGGCCGAGGCAGTTGGATCACCTGAGGTCGTGAGTTGGAGACCAGCCTGACCAACATGGAGAAACCCTGTCTCTACTAAACATACAAAATTAGCTGGGCATGGTGGCGCATGCCTGTAATCCCAGCTACTCAGGAAGGCTGAGGCAGGAGAATCACTTGAACCCCGGAGGCAGAGGTTGCGGTGAGCCGAGATTGCGCCACTGCACTCCAGCCTGGGCAACAAGAGTGAAACTCCATCTCAAAAAGAAAAAAAAAAAGAATTTTTTTAGAGGTCAGGCTCAGTGGTTCATGCCTGTAATCCCAGCACTTTGGGAGGCCGAGGCAGGCGGATCAGGTGTACTAAAAATACAAAAAATTAGCTGGGAGTGGTGGCGGGCACCTGTAGTCCCAGCTACTTGAGAGGCTGAGAAACAAGAATTGCTTCAACACAGGAGGTGGAGGTTGCAGTGACCCAAGCTGCACCACTGCACTCCAACCTGGGCGACACAGTGAGACGCTGTCTCAAAAAAAAAAAAAAAATTGTTTTAGGGACAGAGTCTTGCTCTGATGCCCAGAGCTGCAGTGCATTGGTGTGATCATAGCTCAACTGCAGCCTCAAACTTCTGGGCTCAAGCCATCTTCCCATCCCAGCCTCCCTGAATAGCTGAGATTGCAGGTATGCACTACCACACCTGCCTAATTTTTTTTTAGAGATGGAATCTTGCTCTGTTGCCCAGGCTGGTTTCAAACTTCTGGCCTCAAGCAGTCTTCCCACCTGGGTCTCCCAAAGTGCTGGGATTACAAGTGTGAGCCACCATGCCTAGCAAAACATTTTATTTTTTAGTTCCATACTGAAGTCCATGAGTGTTCAATTATTTGTTTCAATTTTTGTCTTAGTTTTACGGTGATATTACCAAGCATATTGAGTTTACTCAATTTCCTCCCTAATATAGAAAAATTAGATGGTTCTCTGCCTGGTGTAAAAAAAACAAATAGATCAGCTGCCAGTTATTCTTGGGCATTTTTTTCTCTGCATTAGCTTCAGGGTGTCAAGATAGACTGTTGATTGAGCCTACTGACAGGAGTATTTGCACACTTGTTTGGAGATTTATCAAAAATAGGATATATTTTGACACAGACTTCTTGCTCCCCCCCTCCCCTTTTGGCAACATCCACTTTTTTTTTTTTTTTGGAGACAGAATCTTGCTCTGTCACCCTAGCTGGAGTGTAGTGACGCCATCTTGGTTCACTGCCACCTCTGCCACCTGGGTTCAAGCAATCTTCTTGCCTTAGCCTCCCGGGACATTGCTGGGACTACAGGCATGGGCCACCACACCCGGCTACTTTTTGCATTTTTAGTAGAGACGGGGTTTTGCCACATTGGCCAGGTTGGTCTGGAACTCCTGGCCTCAAGTGATCCACCTGCTTCAGCTTCCCAAGGTGCTGGGATTACAGGCATGAGCCACTGAGCCCGGCCTATTTCTCTAAATATTAAAAGCGTCCTTTCTTGCCCTGGATTTCAAAAAGCCATCAGTACCATCATGAGAAGTTCCTCCGCCACACTCATATTGTCAGGTACCTGCTCAGCATATATTACACTTCTCTCTTTTAGGAGAATTCCTGATTTTATTGCCCCTCCCCCTGCAGCTGTGGGTTCCGGGGAATGCTAACTCCACTCTGATCCCAGGGGCAATGGTGGCAATCTCCATTTGGTTTAAGCCAATTTCAACATTCCATGACAGGAGAAAATATGTGACTTAGACCTTTCTTAGAAATCTGAATCTTCTCCCTCCTACTCAATATGAGCAAAAAAGGATGAGGCCACAATTAGCTGACAGCCACCTTATGATGCTATTAATGGCAGAGAAGACAGAAAGAAGAGGTTCCTGGTGTCATCATTTAGCCATTGGATCAATCAAATGTTAAGCCACACCTACTCTTGATTTTCCATCCAATAAATTTACTTTTCTTTTTTGTGTTTAATTTAATTAAAAAGTTTTAAAAAAGATTAAGGAACACGGACATGAACCCCGGACCCTCAGATTAAGTCCGATGCTCTACCAACTGAGCTATCTGGGTGGTTTACTTATTTTTTTCTTACGTCTTATATTTTAAAGCAGTTTCAGGTTCATAGCAAAATTGAGCAGAAGGTACAGAGATTTCCCATATACTCCCTGTGCCCCCCAAGACATGCATAGTTCCCTCACCTCCACTATGAACATCCCCCACCAGACTGGTCCACCTGTTACAACTGATTAACCTTCACTGACATATCATTATCACCCCAAATCTCTAGTTTGCTTTAGAGTTCCCTCTTGGTGATTGTTCTACATCTATAATTTTGAACAAAAGTATAATGACATGTATCCACCATTATAGTATCATATAGAATAGTTTCACTGCTCCAAAAATTGTGTGTGTTCCGGCCGGGTACAGTGGCTCAGGCCTGTAATCCCAGCACTTTGGGAGGCCGAGACGGGCAGATCACGAGGTCAGGAGATGGAGACTATCCTGGCTAACACGGTGAAACCCAATCTGTACTAAATAATACAAAAAATTAGGCAGGCGTGGTGGCGGGCGCCTGCAGTCCCAGCTACCCAGGAGGCTGAGGCGGGAGAACTGCTTGAAGCCAGGAGGGGGAGGTTGCAGTGAGCCGAGATCATGCCACTGCACTCCAACCTGGGCGACAAGAGTGAAACTCTGTCTCAAAAAAAAAATAATAAATAAATAAAAAATAAAAAAGGAAATACCCAGTCCGAGGAGTAAAAGGAAAAAAAGAATAAAAAAGAAAGCATGCCTACAAGAACTAGAAAATAGCCTCAGAAGGGCAAGTTGAAGTTACAGGTCTTTAAAAGAATGTAGAGGGAGAGATCAATGTAAAAAGTTTATTTAAAGAAATAGTAACAGAGAACTTTCTAAAACTAGAGAAAGATATGAATATTCAGGTATAAAAAGGTCATAAAACACCAAGCCAACTCAGCCTTAATAAGACTACCTCAAGGCATATAATAATCAAACTCTCAAAGGTCAAGTCTAAAAAAGGATCCTAAAATCAGCAAGAGAAAAGAAGGACATGTTAGTAACATCACAAAGGAGCTCCAATATGGCCAGTCGCAGACTTCTCAGCAGAAACTTTACAGGCCAGGAGAGACCGGGGTGACAAAGTGCTGAAGGAAAAAAACTTCCAATCTAGAATATTATGTACAGCAAAAACAGCCTTCAAACATGAAGGAGAAATAAGGATATTTTTAGTTAAAAAAAAAAAGTGAGAGATTTTGTCAACACCAGACCTGTCTTATAATTCTTATTAAGAGGAGTTCCTCACTGGTTGAATATGAATAGTCAAATGAAAACAACATTAATATTCTCCTGCCTTGCATATTCTTCTAAAATATTTTACATTCCTAACACATCAGTGTGTCCACATTTTGCTTCTAAGGCAGGGGGCAATTTGATCCTAAACACTTGAAAAGTGGGATGAGGACTGGTTTAATCCCCAGATGACTACCTATAAGGAGTGACTGGCTAGGTGCGGTGGCTCAGGCCTATAATCCCAGCACTTTGGGAGGCTGAGGCGGGCGGATCACCCAAGGTCAGGAGTTCGAGACCAGCCAGCCTGATTAACATGGTGAAACCCCATCTCTACTAAAAATACAAAATTAGCCAGGCATGGTGGCACACGCCTGTAATCCCAGCTACTTGGGAGGCTGAGGCAGGAGAGTTGCTTGAACCTGGGAAGCAGAGGTTGTAGTGAGCTGAGATCATGCCACTGCACTCCAGCCTGGGTAACAAGAGCGAAACTCCGTCTCAAAAAAAAAAAAGAGTGATTTAGGATGTCCCCAGATAAATGCCCTTTAGCCTGTGACACAAAGAATCTTTAGTTACAATGCAAACATCCCAGAAAAAATACAATATTACCATTATCAATTATTATAAATTCTTAAGGAGGCTGGGCGTGGTGGCTCATGCCTGTAAACCCAACACTTTGGGAGGCTGAGGTGGGCAGATCACCTGAGGTCAGGAGTTCAAGACCAGCATGGCCAACATGGCGAAACCCATCTCTACTAAAAATACAAAAAATTAGCTGGGTGTGGTGGCGGGCGCCTGTAATCCCAGCTACTCAGGAGACTGAGGCAGAATCATTTGAACCCAGGAGGCCGAGGTTGCAGTGAGCCAAGACCGCACCCCTGCACTCTAGCCTGAGCGACAAGAGCAAAACTTCATCTCAAAAAAACAAAACAAAACAAAACAAAAAAACCTTAAGGAATAGTTATTATATCATCTGATATGATGGCTTATTAAGAAGGAAGGGAACACATGATAGGTCTGTTTTGAAAAGGAATGGGGACAGAACAAAATGTTACGAGGGTCTGATCAGAAGAGGCTTGTTCTGGCTTGTCTTTGTCTGTCTTTGAGTCACGGGACAGGTGTAAGGCCAAATTCTGCACCTCCCAGTCATGTTACCTCGGGCAAATAATTTAATATCTGTAGTTTGCCAATCTGAAAATTGAGTCTGATACCTGTTCTAATTTACTGTTGATTGATATGAAGCTCAAAATTAGAAGCACGTATGAAAGTTCTTTGCAAACTAAATTATATGTGTGAGGAATTGTTATTATTAGTTTAGAGGATGGACTGTTGTCCTTAGAAGGCAAGTCTCTGGGTCCCACAGTTAGATGCACTGGGCGCTTTGGGAAGAATTTAGGGGTATGGGGCACTCAGCAATTAAAAGAGAGGGTGCTTAGAGAAGGAAGAAAGGACTTATTAATGGAGTTTGGAGGCTCCTTATTATCTAAACTTACACATTACGTGACCAGCATTATGAGGCAGCACCCCACTCCCAATAAATAGCCCTCTAGAACCAAAAGCAGAGTGCCTGGTCCTGGGTCCTTTTGTACACAGACAGCAGAAAAAATAGAATAAGTCAATCCTGGCATAACTGCAGACCAGGCCCTGGAATGAGCAACCCACCAGCATTATCTGCATTTCTAGGCACTTGGGCTAGAAGGGTAGGAATGGGGTTGGAAGGGTTAGGCCACATGCCTCTAGTTAAAACCTGATGAATTTCCTAGATCTCCAAACTGGAAAACGGAGGAGTTGGACTAAATTCCTCTCCTGCCTCTAATATTTTATGAATGCAGAACTCAACTCAAATGGGTAGTATCTCAGAGATTCCAAATTTCTTTCTACTTTTCTGTTTGCTCATCAGTCCCTTACCCTCACCCTCTGGTCTGATACTTTTATCCCGTACAAGTGGTCAAAGTAGGTTGAGTAATGTATGCTAAAAGGAGTAATATCTTGCATTCTCCCTTGTTATTAAAATAGAGGAAACTGCCTTGAAAGAAAAGACTAAAAAGAAATAAGCCTTAGTATCAGTATCTTCTGAAAGCTTTTTTTAAAAAAATAGTTTCATCTCTACCAACAGATTTTGATTCTGAAGTTCTGAGGTAGAGTCCAGGAGTGTGCAGTCAGCTTCTGGGGTGGTGTTTGTTAGATATAGTTTTTTGTTTATTTATTTATTTTTGAGACAGGGCCTCACTCTGTCACCCAAGCTGGAGTGCGGTGGCACAATCATGGTTCACTGTAGCCTTGCCTCCCAGTGTCAAGCAATCCTCCTGCCTCAGCGTCCTCAGTAGCTGGGACAACAGGTGCCCACCACCATGCCTGGCTAATGTTTTAAAACTTTTTTTCGTAGAGACAGGATCTTACTATGTTGTCCAGGCTGGTTTCAAACTCCTGGACTCAAGCGATCTTCCTGCCTTAGCCTCCCGAAATGCTGGGACTGCGCCTGGAATAGATATGGGTAAAGAACCTTTTGCATCAGACGCTTGTGTCCTGCTCCCAGAATGTTGATTCAGTACGCTGCAAGTGAGACCTAGAAATCTGCATTTTCACAAGCTCTCAGGTTTAATACACATTACATTTAAAGAAAGCACAGCCCAAAGGGTGTCAGTGGGGTATATGAAGGAAGCCTGATTAGTGGAGAGAGTGGGATTAGGGAACAGCTGCTTAACCTGGCTTGTTTCAAATCCCCCTTAATCCCTTTTTGCCCTCAAAAAGTTCCCCTCATTTTTCCCCTCTACTTTCTAATGTCTCACCACGCACTTACACAGCTATACGGCTGTCTCCAGAGATTGCTCTGGAAACTCTGCTATAAAGATGACCTGGTCTAATGCCTTGATTTTTTTTTTTTTTTTTTTTTTTTTTGAGACAGGGTCTTACTCTCCTGGAGTACAGTGGCACAATCAGGGCTCACTGCAGCCTTGACCTCCTGGGATCAAGCGATCCTCCCACATAGCTGAGATTATAGGCACACAGCACCACTCTCGGTTAAATTTTTTTTTGTTTTTTTGTAGAGATAGAGTCTCGCTATGTTGCTCAGGCTGGTCTTGAACTCCTAGACTCAAATGATCCTCCCACCTTGGCCTCCCAAAATGCTGAGAATATAGGCATGAGCCACTGCACCAGGCCTAATGTCCTGATTTTATAAATCCCAAAACTAGGGCCCAGAGAGAAGAGACAAAATTAAGATCACCATACTGGTTAGTATCTGAAGTAATACTGACTCTTTTCACACCTAATCCAAAGGTTTTTCAGCTACCTCAGGTTGCCTCTCATCTTCCAGTGGATGCCATCCAGCACCTTTCAGACACTGGCAAAGGAGCAGTGTTTCAGAATTACTTTCCAAATGGCCTCCTACAAGGCAGTCCTCAGAGAGAAGCAAGGTTCTGCATCTTAAGCCTTCCTTGGTTTCTTAGGTTCCAAAGCTGTTTCTATCAGTCTCCAAGCAACCAACTCTTTAGAATTCCATGAGTCTACTCAGAGAACTTGTGCGTTCAGTCAGGGGTACCTTCAACTATTTATTAAATTTCCTTCTTTGTAAACTGAGCTTTGTGAAATTGCATCTTATTTATGGTGGTTTCACGGATTTTTTGGTCTTTTTTTTTTTTTTTTTTTTTTGAGACAGAGTCTCACTTTGTCACCCAGGCTGGAGTGCAGTGGTGTGATCTCGGCTCACTGCAACCTCTGCCTCCCGGGTTCAAGCAATTCTCCTGTCTCAGCCTCCCATTACAGGTCACACCACCACACCCCACTAATTTTTGTACTTTTAGTAGAGACGGGGTTTCAGCACTTTGGCCAGGCTGTTCTTGAACTCCTAACCTCAAGTGATGTGCCGCCATGGTGAAACCCTGACTCTACTAAAAATACAAAAATCACTGGCCATGGTGGTGCGTGACTATAATCCCAGCTACTCAAGAGGATGAGGCAGGAGAATAGCTGGAACCCGGGAGCCAGAGGTTGCAGTGAGCTGAGATCAGACCACTGCACTCCAGCCTGGGTGACAGAGCAAGACTCTGTCTTGAAGAAAAAAAAAATTAAAAAAAGAAAGGTGGCTGAGTGTGGGGTGGCTCACGCCTATAATCCCAATACTCAGGGAGGCCAAGGTGCGAGGATTGCTTAAGCCAGGAGTTTGAGACCAGGCAACATAGGGAGATCCGGTCTGTACAAACAGTCTAAAAAATTAGCCAGGTGTGGTGGTGCATGCCTGTGGTCCCAGGTACTCGGGAGGCTGAGGTGGGAGGACTGCCTAAGCCTGGGAGGTTAAGGCTGTAGTGAGCTATGATTGCACCACTGCACTCCAGCCTGGATAACACAGTGAGACACTCGTCTTAAACAAACAAACAAATACTATGCATAAAACTGCAAGGCTCAAGAAACAACAGTTTGAAGTAGTTAGATGTGTGTGTTCTTTGATTTTCATGTCTCATCTATTCTGTTTTTTTGTTTTGTTTTGTTTTGTTTTTTTAAGAGATGAGGTATTGCTCTGTTGCCCAAGCTGGTATTGGGCTCCTCCTGGGCTCAAGCAATCTCCTGCCTAAGCCTCCCTCCGAACAGCTGGAACTACAGGCATGCACCACTGCACCCAGCAACTGGGGTAGTGTTTGACTAGTCTTTTTTAAAAATATGTTAATATCTTGGCAAAAAGTATATTTATACTGTTCTCTAACCTTTTTTCATCAGTTTCATGGAAAAATGCTCATCATATATTCTTCTGCTATATAACTTTAAACGGTTATGCTGCTTTCCTTTATGACATCACAATTAAACCGGTTAAACCAAATTCATATTGCTAACTTGTTTCTCATTTTTCTCTATTAAAATGATATGATAAGCATCCTTGTAGCCAAATATTTACACAATTCATGAAGCTTTACTTAAAAGAAATTCCTAGACGTGGAACTGTGAGTCAGAGAGAATGGATCTTTTATATATTTTTGCATAGATTGCCATGAAAAGGTCATACCAGTTTATACATCCACCAATATATGAGTTTCTTTTCCAAATCTTCTTCAACATCCTGTGAGAGACAGTCAAAGCATAGCTGTTCAGAGCCCAGGCTTGAGAATCAGATTTCAAAGGTATGAATCCTCTCCATTTTTCTTTATCCTTTCTTTTTTTTTTTTTTT
>NW_012102543.1:157286-158194 GCF_000951045.1 Mandrillus leucophaeus | reverse complement strand
TTTTTTTTTTTTTTTTTTTAAAGTTGACTGATTGAAACAAAAATGAGAAACCAGTGTAAGAAGATAATAACTACTGGCCGAGCGCAGTGGCTCACGCCTGAAAATCCCAGCACTTTGGGAGGCTGAGGCGGGCGGATTACAAAGTCAGGAGTTCGAGAAATAACTATTACCTCATTTGACTATTTTTACACCTGTAAGGAATGAAGCTCAGAGGTCACACAGGAAGAAGCCAGCACCCTTCGGTGTGGGATTGATGTGGAGGATAGGCATATACAGAGAACACACAAGCAAAACACCATGGTGCAGATTTTGACAGAAAAGCTCTATGATTAGTAATGAGTGTGAATTATTCAACAAAGTGATCAAAACCAACTTCAGTCCTGCATTCCTCTTCGCCATCAGGAGTTTGGCGCCTCGAGACTGCCCATTCCGCCGGCCAGCAAGCTTCTGAAAAGCAAAACTAGGAAGTTGCTTTCCAACGTAAAGTGGAGGTTTCAACACAGCAGACTTTAAGCAAGTTCAAGTGTGTCTGTATTTGGTCGGGCTGATAGGCTGGACTCCGGCCTTCCCAGCTCAGGTTAGCAGACTCCTCTGCCCTAGTGGGCGCTTAGCCTGCGACGGTAGCCTTAGATGATCTCTAACAAGCTTCTTTCTCCCCACCCCCGTTCAGTTGTTCCCAGGTCAAATTCAAAATGGCCGCATCTCCTGCTGTCCTTCGAGCGTCCCGGCTGTACCCATGGAGCCTGAAGAGTTGGGCGCAGTTGCTGAGGTCTCCACAGATGAAGCAGGTTGGCCGGATCATTAGGGTTCCTGCTCGGATGGCGGCGACGCTGATCCTGGAGCCCGCCGGCCGCTGCTGCTGGGACGAGCCGGTGCGAATCGCCGTGCGCGGCCTAGCCCCGGAGCAG
>NW_012102543.1:153060-154496 GCF_000951045.1 Mandrillus leucophaeus | reverse complement strand
ATCTCCTGACCTCGTGATCTGCCCGTCTCGGCCTCCCAAAGTGCTGGGATTACAGGCTTGAGCCACCGCGCTGGCCAATTTCCACTTTCTAGCTGTGTTATCTTCAGAAAATTAGTTACATTATCTGGGCCTTAATTTACTAATAGGGTTCTTGTAAGTATTAACAATTAGTTACTATTGACAGGTGAAGAAGGTGGGCTTCTGGGTTAGGAGGACTTGGAGAACTTCTCTGTCTAGCTAAAGGATTGTAAACGCACCAATCAGCACTCTGTCTCTAGCTAAAGGTTTGTAAACACACCAATCAGCACTTGGTAAAAAACGGACCAATCAGCACTCTGTAAAATGGACCAATAAGAACTCTGTAAAACGGACCAGTCAGCGCTCTGGAAAACGGGCCAATCAGCAGGATGTGGGCAGGGCCAAATAAGGGAATAAAAGCTTGCCCTGTCACCACCATTGGTTTGCCCAGCTAGCAGTGCCAAGCAGAGTGGGTTTTCTTCTTTGCTGTGAGGTCCTTTTGCTCTTACGCGGTAACTCTTGCTCTTGGTCACTCTTGGGTTCGTACTGCGTTTAAAAGCTGTAACACCGCGAAGGTGTGCAGCTTCATTCCTGAAGCCAGTGAGACTACGAACCCACTGGGAGGAACAAACAACTCTGGAGTGCCCCGCCTTTATGAGCTCTTAACACTCACTGTGAAGGTCTGTGGCTTTACTCCTGAAGTCAGCGAGATCACGAACCCACTAGAAGGAAGAAACTCGGGACACATCTGAACATCGGAAGGAACAAGCTCCGGACACACCATCTTTAAGAACTGTAACATTCACTGCGAGGGTTTGCAACTTCATTCTTGAAGTCAGCGAGACCAAGAACCCACTGGAAGGAACCAATTCCGGACACACTATTATTTACTTTCTTTAGTTCCTGAGACTTCTGTGCACCGAATATACTTGGTGTGCCACAGAACCTATACAAAGGTAATTAGAACAAACAGGAAATTGTAAGATTAATGACATGGGACATGAGCATTTGGAATGAGATATAAAAGGCTTAACTTGAGGACAGCTGTATTAGAAGCAGAGGCAAACAGGTTTTGTGGGTGTGAAGCTTATGCATTTACAGGTTTCTCTAATTACAAAGATATGAAATTATAAAATCAGGTACAAGGGCTTGGGAGGGGTCTAAAGCTAAGTTTGATGGAAAAAAAAACAAACAAACAACCCTCTGGTTGGAACCAATAGCTTATGAAAAAGTAGAAAAAAGTCCGATGCATGGGGAGCGCCAGTAGTCCCTTGAGGTGTTTGAGAGGCTGAGGCAGGAAGATGGCGTGAGCCCAGGAGTTTGGGGCTTGTAAGTGTGCAGTGATGGTAAACCGCCGCTGTACTCCAGGCTGGCAAAGTAGTGAGACTCTGTCTTTTTTTTTTTTTTTTTTTTTTTTT
>NW_012102543.1:145473-147425 GCF_000951045.1 Mandrillus leucophaeus | reverse complement strand
GCCCTTGCTCCAGCTGCAGATGCTGCCCCCTGCAGGGCCTGTTCGTTCCTGCTGCCTAGCTCCCCGCTGCCTGTCTATGATCTCCCTCCTGTTGTCACTCCAGGAGGGCAGCCACCACCTTGTGCAGGGTAGGACCAGGTACTGATTGTGGCCTCTCCTCTTGGCCTCGAATGGTATCGTTGTCATCAGTGAGCAAGTCCCCAAAGACCACGGTCTTGTCCATTGTCAGGATAATTTGCTCCACAAGCTGGGGCTCCAGGTGCTGCTCTACCCAGCAGTGTTTCTCACGCACACAGTGGTCATACTTGGGCAGGGGCTGATGCAGTATGTAGACCTCTGTGTTTTGCATGTGCTTCATCTCTCGCAAGGCCCTCCGTGATTGGGCTCCACGTCTAGGGAAAAGCCTAGGGCTTCACACCCATGGGCCTCTTTATCCACCAGGTCCGGGAGCAGGGTGCGGTACTGCTTCCAGGCCAGGTAGCTGCGGCGCTGCTGCAGTGTCACAGGCAGCTCCCTGAGGAGGGGCGGCTGAAGCCCCGCAGGAGGCCGTCTAGAAGCTGCCAGCACACGGTCCCTGTCCATCAGCACACGCATGGGCTATGCTCATGGCTGCTGGGGCACTGGGGTTTCTCAGGATCCTAGGGACATGGGCCCACAGAGGCCGAGACAGGCGGGTCACGAGGTCAGGAGATCGAGACCATCCTGGCTAACACGGTGAAACCCCGTCTCCACTAAGAAATACAAAAAAACACTAGCCGGGTGCGGTGGCGGGCGCCTGTAGTCTCAGCTACTCGGGAGGCTGAGGCAGAAGAATGGCGTGAACCTGGGCGGCGGACCTTGCAGTGAGCCGAGATCGCGCCACTGCACTCCAGCCTGGGCGACAAAGCGAGACTCTGTCTCAAAAAAAAATAAAATAAAATAAAATAAAATAAAAGTTTCTCATTTTTGCAACTTTTCTTTCAACTCTCACAGTATGTTCGGGTTTATGTAAATTAGCATTTACAATAGGAAGGCCTCTTGCTGTCCAATGGAAATTTGAGGTTACTGGATAGTTTTATTACATAAAGAGCAATCAGCCAATGTAAAAATGAAATGATGCTTATCCTTATTAATAATCAAAGAAATGCAAAATAAAACAATAGAGTACATTTCACACCCTCAGAGGCGGCAGACTTTTAGAAGCCAGCATTACCAATTGCTGACCAGTGTGTGGAGGAAATGAAACTCCACGCTGCTAGAAGGAGTGAACATGTTCATCTACTCTGGGAAACAATGTGTCTTAACTTACACAGTTAAGTATCTTATTCTACTGGTACATGTGCACCAGGAGGCATATTCCTTATAAGAGGAAAGCCATTGCAGATTAGCAGTCTGGGTTAATTTTAAAAAAGAGCAAAGCCAACTGGAAGCAGCCCAAATGTCCATCAACAATAGAACAGATTAATAAACTGAGGTATATTTCCAGCAGTCAAAGTGATTGAACTACAGCTACAAGAATCAACATCTATCAAGATATACAAAATAAAAGGAAAAAAAGAACATGGATGAATCTCCAAACCACTGTTGAGTGAAACAGTCAAACCCTAGGAGAACACATTCAGTATCATTCCATTTAGATATAATTCAAAAAATAGGCAAAATAAAATATTAAGGTACATATCTAAGTGTTAATACTATAAAAACCAAGAGAGTGATACACAAAGTCCAGGATACTGGAAAGTGAGGAAAGGGCACAGGGGGTAGGGGGCCTGTGGGACTTTGATGGCTTGAGGGTATCAGCACTGAACTGTTTCTTGAAGTGTTGCCCATAAGGTGTTTACATTCTTTTTTTTTTTTTTTTCTCTTGAGACAGCATCTGGCTCTTTCCCCCAGGCTGGAGTGCAGTGGTGCAATCTTAGCTCACTGCAACCTCTGCCTCCCGGGTTCAAGTGATTCTCCTCCCTCAGCCTCCC
>NW_012102543.1:139840-140926 GCF_000951045.1 Mandrillus leucophaeus | reverse complement strand
CCAGGTGAGTCACCTCTGCTAATTGTTACCGTCTGCCCAACTCTGTTCCTGTGCTTTTCACTGTGTGTGTGTGTGTGTGTGTCGCCCCCCGCCTCCCCCCTGCTCTTTTCACTTTGTTTGTGTCTCTCCCCCCACCCCACACCCCCGGACTATATTGCCCAGGCGGGTCTTGAACTCTTGGTCTCAAGCTATCCTCCCACCTCTGCCTCCCTAAGAGCTGGGATTACAGGGTGAGCCACCGCGCCCGGCCCTCTGAGGGGAGTTACACTTACTTTTTTATTTTTTATTTTTTCGTGCCTGCGCTTTTCACACGGAGAAAGGATGTAGCTTCCAACATTCCGAAGGTTAGTGTGAGGAGACAGCAATGGAATGGAAAGCTGGTTGGGGACGTGCCCCTGCCGCTCCAAAACTGAGAGGTCCCTCAACCTAGTGCTCAGTTAAAAGACATTGTAAGGGCCGGGAGCGGTGGCTCAGGCCTGTAATCCCAGCACTTTGGGAGGCCCAGGTGGGCGGGTCATGAGATGAAGAGATCGAGGCCATCCTGGCTACCACCGTGAAACCCGGTCTCTACTAAAAAGACAAAAAATTAGCCGGGCGTGGTAGCGGGAGCCTGTAGTCCCAGCTACTCAGGAGGCTGAGGCAGGAGAATGACTTGAACTCGGGAGGCAGAGTTTGCAGTGAGCGGAGATCGGGCCACTGTACTCCAGCCTGGGTGGCAGAGCAAGACTCCGTCTCAAAAAAAAGAAAAAAAAAAATTGTAAGGAAAGGGAAAAGACACTTACAATATTAAAAACAAACAAGAAAACAAACAAAAAACAGGCCGTGCCTGGCGGCTAACGCCTGTAGCACTTTGGGAGGCTGAGGCAGGCGGATCACCTGAGGTCAGGAGTTCAAGACCAGCCTGGCCAACGTGGTGAAAACCCTGTCTTTACTAAAAATACAAAAATTAGCCAGGCGTGGTAGTGCAACGCCTGTAGTCCCAGCCAGTCAGGAGACTGAGGCGGGAGAATTGCTGGAATCCAGGAGGCAGAGGTTGCAGTGAACCAAGATCACACCATTGCACTCCAGCCTGGGGAACAACAAAGA
>NW_012102543.1:133118-137287 GCF_000951045.1 Mandrillus leucophaeus | reverse complement strand
TTAAGTCACTTCTTACAGTTTCTTTCTTTTTTTTTTTTGAGATGGAGTCTCACTCTGTTGCCAGACTGGAGTCCAGTGTTGTGATCTTGGCTTACTGCAGCCTCCACATCCCAAGTTCAAGTGATTCTTGTGCCTCAGCTTCCCGAGTAGCTGGGATTACAGGCACCTGCCACCATGCCCAGCTAATTTTTGTGTTGTTAGTAGAAGTGGGGTTTCACAATGTTGGTCAGGCTGGCCTTGAACTCCTGACTTCAAATGATCCACCCGCCTTGGCCTCCCAAAGTGCTGGATTACAGGCATGAGCCCCTATGCCTGGCCTAATTTTTGTATTTTTTTTTTTTTTTTTTAGTAGAGATGGGATTTTGCCGTGTTGGCCAGGCTGGTCTCAAACTCCTGACCTCAAGTGATCTGCCCACCTCAGCCTCCCAGAGTGCTGGAATTACAGGTGTGAGCCACCACACTTGGCCTCTTAAAGACAGTCTCTATGCAATTCTATGTTACTATATTTTCTGCTAGTGAATATACTCATAGTTGGTATTACACAATTTTAAATTCCAGTATGTTTTTTCTTTCTTTTTTTTTTTTTTTTTTGAGATGGAGTCTTGTTGTGTCACCTAGGCTGGAGTGCAATGGCATGATCTACGCTTACTGCAACCTGCACCTCCCGGGTTCAATCGATTCTCCTGCCGCAGGCTCCCGAGTAGCTGGGACTACAGGTGCATGCCACTACTGCCTGGCTAATTTTTGTATTTGTAGTGGAGATGGGGTTTCACCATGTTGGCCAGGCTGGTCTCAAACTCCTGACCTCAAGTGATCCACCCGCCTCAGCCTCCCAAAGTGTTGGGATTACAGGCGTGAGCCACCACACCCGGCCATGAGTTGATGTACTTGTTGATGATGACTCAGTTTAGTTATGACAGTGGGAATGGGTGGCTCAGGTGGGAGAGAGAAAAAGATCATGGGAGATACGAGATTAAGGAACTGAGAAACCGGAGTGGTTGATAGATCTTCTACATGGTTATCACCAAGAGTGGTGATGGAGAAATTATGGAAAGGAAGAGATAGAGTGGGGGTAAATTCCCAAAGCTGCAAATCTGGGTAAATGGTAGAACCCAGATTCAGACTCAGGTTCAAGTAACTTCCAGGGTGGGCACAACTCACTGTGTTTCACTGTTTGTGGAGTCATTCTTCTTCTTTTTCCTTGTGCCTTTCTCAGGTAAAAGGTCCAGGAGTTGGGCTGCTTGGAGTTTCCAAAGGGGGTGAGCTCTGCCTTTCCATGGCCTCTTTCCTGAAGGGCATCACGGCTGCTGTCATCATCAACGGCTCTGTGGCCAATGTTGGGGGAACCTTACACTACAAGGGTGAGACCCTGCCCCCTGTGGGCGTCAACAGAAATCGCATCAAGGTGACCAAAGATGGCTATGCAGACATTGTGGATGTCCTGAACAGCCCTTTGGAAGGACCTGACCAGAAGAGCTTCATTCCTGTGGAAAGGGCAGAGAGCACCTTCCTGTTCCTGGTAGGTCAGGATGACCACAACTGGAAGAGTGAGTTCTATGCTAACGAGGCCTGTAAACGCTTGCAGGCCCATGGGAGGAGAAAGCCCCAGATCATCTGTTACGCAGGGGCGGGACACTATATTGAGCCTCCTTACTTCCCGCTGTGCCGGGCTTCCCTGCATGCCTTGGTGGGCAGTGCTATTATCTTCGGAGGGGAGCCCAGGGCTCATGCCATGGCTCAGGTGGATGCTTGGAAACAACTCCAGACTTTCTTCCACAAACACTTGGGTGGCCAAGAGGGGACAATCCCAGCAAAACTGTAACTTTTATTTGATCCTCTCTGTTGCTAATCTCTCCTGGAAACATCGGCCACATTTAGTGTGTGTATGTGTATTCATTCTTTTCTTTTTAATAACTACTTAAAGTTTCTCCCCCTCATTATTAAAATGAATTTACCAGTAAGAATGAGTTTTTAAGATTTTTATAAACTGTACACTTGATCAGTTTGGGAAGGGAGTAACTGTAGAAAACACAAGAAATGGAAAAAGTCTCCCTATCTGAACACACAACTGATAAGGCTTTAGTTCTGAAAGGAAAAGTGAGTAACATCAATTAACAGTGTCTGGTACATAAATGGAGTTCAATAGTTATTTGCTGAATGTGTATAAATGAGCCAGGCGTGGTGGCTCACACCTGTAATCCTAGCACTTTGGGAGGCCGAGGTGGGCGGATCACTTGAGGTCAGGAGTTTGAGACCAGCCTGACCAATGAGGTGAAACCCTGTCTCTACTAAAATACAAAAAATGAGTCGGGCGTGATGGTACGCACCTGTAGTCCTAGGTACTCGGGAGGCTGAGGCAGGAGAATTGCCTGAACCCAGGAGGTGGAGGTTATAGTGAGAAGAGATTGCACTACTACCCTCCAGCCTGGGCAACAGAGCAAGACTCTGCCTCACAAATAAATTAATTAATTAATTTAATGATTACCTACTGTGGAAGAAAAGCACATAATATAAAAAGTATATCAGGTTTGAGTTTCTCCTTTAAGAATGGAAGTTAACATCTTGCCTATAACCTGATTACTAGTTAGATATAAAACCACTAAAAATTTTCAAAACAAATACATATTTAGTTCTTTGATATCTTCTCCTTCAATTAATAAGGATTCTCCTAGTGCAATTAAATTTTACGTTCCTGTTTATACATAAAGACCTTCAGGATTTAATTGTTTCAAAAGCTGATAAAACATTATTTAGATGAATTACATAAGTGATTTTAATAATGACACGTGAAAACAATTTAGGCTTGGCGTGGTGGCTCACACTTGTAATGCCAGCACTATGGGAAGCCAAGACCGGTGGATTGCTTGAGCTCAGGAGTTCAAGACAAGCCTGGGCAACATGGCGAAACCCTGTCTCTACAAACAAATAGCCAGACACGGTGGCGCATGCCTATAGTCCCAGCTACTTGGGAGGCTGAGGTGGGAGAACTGCTTGAGCCTGGGTGGCAGAGGTTGCAGTGAGCCGAGATTGTGCTACTGTGCTCCAGCCCGGGCGACAGCAAGACACTGTCTCAAAAAAAAAAAAAAAAGAAAAGACAATCTTTATAACACTTGATATAAATAGTTCCACAATAAACTTGGTTTTCTTAAACCTTAGTTGTATTTAAAGGAAAAAAACCCTTTCTTTTCTTTTCTTTCCTTTTTTTTTTTTTTTTTGGCGGCAGGGTCTCACTCTGTTGCCCAGGCTGGAGTGCAGTGGCACAGTCATGGCTCACTGCAGCCTCAACCTTGTAGGTTTAAGCAATCCTCCCACCTCAGCCTCCCTAGCAGCTGAGATCACAGGCATACACTACCATGCCTGGCTAATTTTTAATTTTTTGTACAGATGGGGTCTCCCAGTGTTACCCAGGCTAGTCTTGAATTACTGAGCTCAAACAATCCTCCTGCCTCAGCCTCCCAAAGTGCTGAAATTACAGGTGTGAGCCACCGCTGCCAGCTTCAGGCACCTTTTTTCTGAAGGAATTAATGGTTTTGTAGCAGTAGAATATAACCAGATCTACAGTAGAGAGCTGATATCCTGAGATGAAGCTACCTCCTGTGGTACTCTGCAACCCACGAATGCAGCTGGTGCCACGTCTGTCCAAACTTCCACAAGAATGCCAGTGCAGGGCACAGAGCCCCATTTAGAGTACACATGACCTGAGGCTCTGAGAACTCTTAGAGATGATGCAGTCTGGGACAGTTCCCATAGCTGGCCTGGCCAAGTTCCACCCCAAGATGCCAGGGCACAACACAAAATTTGTTCATACTGTTTTATCTTTTCTCTTGCAATTATATGTGACTCTCTTAGAAAAGTGCAAAAGTTTATTAGTAGATGCTGGATCCCAAACCTGAGTCTGCTGAAGCCCTTTTGAGACCTTAGGCACCCTGTTGCCCATTCTTAGAAATTCGGGCTCGTGAATTTTAGATTCAGAAGCACCACAGATGAGTTGATGGGTATAGAAGCACATGCCTGTAATCCCAGCTACATGGGAGGCTGAGGCAGTAGGATTGCTTGAGTGCAGGAGTTCAAGACCAGCCTGGGTAACACAGTGGGACACCATCTTATAAAAACAATTTTTTTTTGAGATGGAATCTCACTGTGTTGCCCAGGCTACACTACAATGGCTT
>NW_012102543.1:131575-132489 GCF_000951045.1 Mandrillus leucophaeus | reverse complement strand
TTGTAAAATACACAGAAAAGGTCATTAAACTCACATGCTCCACAATGATTCATTTATTTATTTTAAAATAGAGGTCGGGTGCGGTGGCTTATGCCCGTAATCCCGGCGCTTTGGGAGGCCAAGGCGGGCAGATCACCTGAGGTCAAGAGTTGGAGACCAGCCTGACCAATATGATGAAACTCCGTCTCTACTAAAAATACAAAAAATTAGCGGGGCGTGGTGGCAGACTCCTGTAGTCCCAGCTACTCGGGAGACTGAGACAAGAGAATGGCGTGAACCTGGGAGGTGGAGCTTGCAGCAAGCCGAGATCGTGTCACTGCACTCTAGGCTGGGCGACAGAGTGATACTCCGTCTCAAAAAAAAAAAAAAAAAAAAACCCGGGGGGGGGGGCACGCGCCTGTAATCCCAGGGAGGCTAAGACAGGAGAATCTCTTGAACCCAGGAGGCGGAGGTTGTAGTGAGCCGAGATCACACCATTGCACTCCAGCCTAGGCAACAAGAGCGAAACACCATCTCAAAAAATAAAAATGAAAAGGCCGGGTGCAGTGGCTCACACCTGTAATCCCAACCCTTTGAGAGGCCCAGGCGAGCGGATCATGAGGTCGGGAGTTTGAGACCAACTTGGCCAACATGGTAAAACCCCATTTCTACTAAAAATACAAACAATAGCCAGGCGTGGTGCTGGGCGCAGTGCCGGGCACCTGTAATCCCAGCTACTCGGGACGCTGTGGTGGGCGAATGACTTGAAACCGGAAGGTGGAGGTTGTGGTGAGCCGAGATCATGCCACTGCACTACAGCCCGGGCGAAAGGGCAAAACTCCGTCTCAGAAAAAAAGAGATGGTGTCTCCTTATGTTGTCCCTGCTGTTCTTAAACTCCTGGGCTCAGGCGATCTTCCCACCGTGGCCTCTCCCA
>NW_012102543.1:130566-131250 GCF_000951045.1 Mandrillus leucophaeus | reverse complement strand
GGCTTCAGATCCTGGGGTTTTATCTGATTAAATAGCAAGAGAGAGTGCTGAGATTTTTTTGGTGGTGGACAGTGCCTGAGGCAAGCCATTTTGAGAGCATCTGGGCCACTTGGGGAATTGAATCTTTACCAGGGCCTCCCACCTCCTGTTGCCCCTTCTCTGCAGGTGACCCCCCTCCCACAGTACCACCCCAACCACTCAGAATCCCCAAGCCTTCTTCTTTGCACATGCTGAAGCTAGTAGTGCCCTCCACTCCACCCCGGCATCAGGCACCCTGGCCCAAGCCCTTCCCTGGGAGCCCTTCCTCCTCTCATGAGGCCTCCTTCCCAGCCCCTCAGAACAGCCTCCTTTATGAGACTGGCCAAGATCCCACTGAAACCTTCCCTATCAACTTTATAAAATTACTCAGGGAAGAAGGGAGGGGGCAACATGGAAATCAGCCCAGCTTGTTGCACACACAGCATTGGTCATGGGGTCAGCTGCTCTCTGACCCACTTGCTCAGAGTTGTTTGCTGCCTGTTGCTCCAGAGTCACATAGACCCTGTCACGAGGTCATAGTTCCCCTTCACTGCTCTATAGATAACAACTTGAACATTATAAAACGTTAACTTTTCCATTCTAGATATTCTTTCAGGTCCTGCGCACCAGTGAAACTGAGGCAGGATAGGTAGTTAAGGAAGTGAC
>NW_012102543.1:129010-130516 GCF_000951045.1 Mandrillus leucophaeus | reverse complement strand
GTCAGCTGCTCTCTGACCCACTTGCTCAGAGTTGTTTGCTGCCTGTTGCTCCAGAGTCACATAGACCCTGTCACGAGGTCATAGTTCCCCTTCACTGCTCTATAGATAACAACTTGAACATTATAAAACGTTAACTTTTCCATTCTAGATATTCTTTCAGGTCCTGCGCACCAGTGAAACTGAGGCAGGATAGGTAGTTAAGGAAGTGACTGTGTTCTCGGGATGCAGCGACCATGGCACCGGCACAGTCAACACAGTGAGCCTCAGCATTCGCATTGTAATTGAGCTCATTCAAGCAAAGTTATCTTCGGTAGGGAGTTTCCCCCATAGACAGCATGAGCATTTTGATGTTACCTGTCCTCAAACGGATATTTTGCTCATTATAATAGTAGAAGACAGCCCTACGTGGAGATGTAATATGCTAGTGAGGCATGTGACATATGAACAAGCATGTACAGCTACTGCGCATGTGCACCCAGAACATGCCTACTAGCAACACCTCTTCCCACCACCTTATGAATAATCATGTAAGACTCCCATATAGGGAGTCTCCCTACTGCCAGTGTCTGCTGGCTCACCCTTATGAGCAGCCTGCCTTGAATCCTCTCTCTCTCATGGTATACCGTCCATTCTGCACGTAACTTTCAAAATATTCTTTTTCCTTTGCAACAAATTATGCTGCACTTCTTTCGCTGTGTGTCTCGTTTAAATTCTTTTAAATCAAGAAGACAAGAACTGAGGTGTCACATCAGCCACCAACGAAACTGCTGATGCCAGCTTGTCAGAAGGACCCCACAGGAACTCACTAAAGAATGCAGTTTTGGCCGGGCGCAGTGGCTCATGCCTATAATCCCAACTCCATCTTGAAGCAAAAAAGAAAAAAAATTAGCTGGGCATAGTGGTGCCTGCTTGTAGTCCCAGCTACTCGGGAGGCTGAGGCACGAAAATCGCTTGAACCTGGGAGGCAGAGGTTGCAGTGAACTGAGACCGCACCACTGCATTTCAGCCTGGGTGACAGAGTGAGACTCCTTCTCAAGAAAAGAGAGAAATGCCATACACCCTAGAGTTAAACAGTATATAGCCAATCACTAAATGATGTTATATCTCTAAACCAATGAGAATTCCTGACAAACAACTTCTTTTTCTTTTTTTTTTTTTTTTGAGACGGAGTCTGGCTCTGTCGTCCAGGCTGGAGTGCAGTGGTGCAGTGTTGGTGTGATCTCGGCTCACTGCAACCTCTGCCTTCCAGATTCAAGCTATTCTCCTGCCTCAGCCTCCCAAGTATCTGGGATTACAGGCGCCCACTACCACGCCCTGCTAATTTTTGTTTGTTTGTTTGTTTTTTAGATGGAGTTTCACTCTGTTGCCCAGACTGGAGTGCAGTGGTGTGATCTCGGCTCACTGCAACCTCCGCCTCCCAGGTTGGAGCAATTCTCCTGCCTCAGCCTCCCAAGTAGCTAGGACTACAGGAGTGGGCCACCACATCCAGCTAATGTTTGTATTTTT
>NW_012102543.1:125214-128695 GCF_000951045.1 Mandrillus leucophaeus | reverse complement strand
CTACCCGGGTCAGACGATCCTCTCACCTCAGCCTCCCTAGTAACTGGGATTACAGGTGTACCACCATGCCCAGCTAATATGTGTGTGTGTGTGTGTGTGTGTGTATTTTTTTGTAGACATGGGGTCTCCCTATGTTACGCAGGCTAGTCTTGAACTCCTGGGCTCAAGTGATCCCACCTCAGCTTCCTAAAGTGCTGGGATTACAGGTGTGAGCCACCATGCCCGGCCTCTGACAAACAACTTTTATAATGTTGATTGAAAAGTAAAATAACAGCATTAGAACTTAGAGAAATCATAGTTAGATTTATTCTGAGCCAAGTTTCAGGACTTAAGCTGAGGAACACAGACTCCACATAGACCAAGAATATGTCATGAAGGAGGTTCAGTGAGGCACCATTTTCTAACGGGGATATGTGTGGCACGAAAGGTGGGAGAAGCAGTTGGGGAAGCAGCAGTTACATTCTTAAGATTCTCATTGCTGTTCAGTGAGGCTGTAGCTAAGCTAAGATGACTATGAGGTGGGGACAAAGGTTAGGCGTTTTAGGGTCTGATAGAGGATCGTTCATTCCACTCTGTTCTACATCTGAAAACACTGATAAACAGGTTTATGACCAGTACCTGTCAGTGAAATACATAACCAACTCCAGTTACACAGGCAAGAGGTCAGCTTTAGTTTATAGGCCTTGTTTTTTGTTTGTTTTTGAGACGGAGTCTCACTCTATGACCCAGGCTGGAATGCTGTGGCGCGATCTCGGCTCACTGCAACCTTCACCTTCCGGGTTCAAGCGATTCTCCTGTGTCAGCCTCCCAAGCAGCTGGGATCACAGGCGCCCACCACCACATCTGGCTAAGTTTTATATTTTTAGTAGAGATGGGATTTCATCCTGTTGGCCAGGCTGGTCTGAAACTCCTGACCTCAAGCAATCTGTCCACCTCTGAGTCCCAAAGTGCTGGGATTCTAGGTGTGAGCCACGGCACCCAGCCCAAAGGCTTTTTATTGATAGTAAAAAGATTACTTTTATTATAATGTTTGGGAGGCCGAGAGAGGTGGATCACCTGAGGTCAGGAGTTTGAAACCAGCCTGGCCAACATGGTGAAACCTGCCTTTACTAAAAATACAAAAATTAGATGGGTGTGGTGGTGGGTGCCTGTAATCCTAGCTACTTGGGAGGCTAAGGCAGGAGAATTGCTTGAACTCAGAAGCAGAAGTTGCAGTGAGCCGAGATTGTGCCACTGCATTCCGGCCTGGGCGACACAGTGAGGCTCTGTCTCAAAAAAAAAAACCAACATGTAAACTGCCAAACCAGTGTGATTTCTTCTTTTCTCAAGGAAAACATTTAGTTTTTATTTTTACTTAAAATAATTTTTTTAGGCCGGGCACATTGGCTCACTCCTGTAATCTCAGCACTTTGGGAGGCCGAGGCAGATGGATCATCTGAGGTTGGGAGTTGGAAACCAGCCTGACCAACATGGAGAAGCCCTGTCTGTACTAAACATACGAAATTAGCTGGGTGTGGTGGCACATGCCTGTAATCCCAGCTACTCAGGAAGGCTGAGGCAGGAGAATCACTTGAACCCGGGAGGCAGAGGTTGCGGTGAGCCGAGATCGCGCCATTGCACTCCAGCCTGGGTAATAAGAGCGAAACTCCGTCTCAAAAAGAAAAAAAAAATTTTTTTTTAGAGGCCAGGCTCAGTGGTTCATGCCTGTAATCGCAGCACTTTGGGAGGCCGAGGCAGGCGGATCATCCGAGGTCGGGAGTTGGAGACCAGACCAGCCAACATGGTAAAACCCTGCCTCTACTAAAAATACAAAAAATTAGCTGGGCGAGGTGGCATGCACCTGTAGTCCCAGCTACTTGGGAGGCTGAGATATGAGAATTGCTTCAACCCAGGAGGTGGAGGCTGCAGTGACCCAAGTTGTACCACTGCACTCCAACCTGGGCGACACAGTGAGATGCTGTCTCAAAAAAAAAAAAAAAAAAAAAAATTTGTTTTAGGGACAGAATCTTGTTCTGATGCCCAGAGCTGCAGTGCATTGGTGTGATCATAGCTCAATTGCAGCCTCAAACTTCTGGGCTTAAGCCATCTTCCCATCCCAGCCTTCCTGAGTAGCTGAGACTGCAGGTATGCACTATTACACCTGCCTAATTTTTTGTAGAGCTGGAATCTTGCTCTGTTGCCCAGGCTGGTTTCAAACTTCTGGCCTCAAGCAGTCTTCCCACCTGGGTCTCCCAAAGTGCTGGGATTACAAGTGTGAGCCACTATGCCTGGCAAAACATTTTGTTTTTTAGTTCCATACTGAAGTCCATGAGTGTTCAATTATTTGTTTCAATTTTTGTCTCAGTTTTATGGTGATATTACCACAGAATATTGAGTTTACTCAATTTCCTCCCTAATATAGAAAAATTAGATGATTCTTTGTCTGGTGTAAAAAAAAAACAAATAGATCAGCTGCCAGTTATTCTTGGGCATTTTTTCTCTGCATTAGCTTCAGGGTGTCAAGATAGACTGTTGATTAAGCCTACTGACAGGAGTATTTGCACACTTGTTTGGAGATTTATCAAAAATCAGATATATTTTGACACAGACTTCTTGCTCCCCCTGCTCCCCTTTTGGCAACATTCACTTTTTTTTTTTTTTTTTTGAGACAGAATCTTGCTCTGTCACCCTAGCTGGAGTGTAGTGATGCCATCTTAGTTCACTGCCACCTCTGCCTCCTGGGTTCAAGGAATCTTCCTGCCTTAGCCTCCCGGGACATTGCTGGGACTACAGGCGTGGGCTACCACACCCGGTTACTTTTTGCATTTTTAGTAGAGACGGGGTTTTGCCACATTGGCCAGGTTGGTCTCAAACTCCTGGCCTCAAGTGATCTGCCCGCCTTGGCCTCCCAAAGTGCTAGGATTACAGGAATGAGCCACCACACCTGGCCCATCCACTTGTTTTTGCTTTATTTCAATACTTATTACTATTCTGATTATCAGTAAAATTTCTGCTAGGAACACCAGTGGATTTACCTTATCTCCCCTGACTTGTTTCCACGGGACCTCCCATTGCCACTTGATTTTGAGGATTGAAGATAAACTGGGGGAGAATTATCTAGCAGCAAAATACTGCTAATGTGCTTAATTATTTTCTTGTTTTCCAACATATATTTTATGTCAAATTCTGTGTTCAAATCTAAATACACCTGTCTTGTCAAAGTCAGTCTCCAACTTCCAAATTCCTTAATTTGCCCCATTAATAATCATAACTCCTATTAGACCCATATTTTATCTAATATTTTTTGTTTTTGTTTTTGTTTTGAGATGGAGTTTCATTTTTGTCACCCAGGCTGGAGTACAATGGTGTGATCTTGGCTCACTGCAACCTCTGCCTCCTGGGTTCAAGCGATTCTCCTGCCTCAGCCTCTCGAGTAGCTGGGATTACAGGTGCACACCACCACGCTGGCTAATTTTTGTATATTTAGTAGAGACGGGGTTTC
>NW_012102543.1:122151-123699 GCF_000951045.1 Mandrillus leucophaeus | reverse complement strand
TTTTTTTTTACATCTTATATTTTAAAGCAGTTTTAGGTTCATAGCAAAATTGAGCAGAAGGTAGAGATTTCCCATACACTCCCTGTGCCCCCCAAGACATGCATAGTTCCCTCACCTCCACTATCAACATCCCCCACCAGAATGGTCCACCTGTTACAACTGATTAACCATCACTGACATATCATTATCACCCCAAATCTCTAGTTTGCTTTAAGGTTCACTCTTGGTGATTGTTCTACATCTATAGTTTTGGACAAACATATAATGACATGTATCCACCATTATAGTATCATATAGAATAGTTTCACTGCCCTCAAAATTGTCTGTGTTCCAACTATTCATCCCTCCCTTCCCACAACCCCTGGCAACTACTTATCTTTTTACTATCTCCAATAGTTTTGCTTGCTTGCTTGCTTTTTTCCTTTCTTTCTCTTTCTTTCCCTTCCTTCCCTCTCTTTTCTCTCTTTCCCTGTCTTTGTTTCTCTTTTTCTTTCTCTTTCCTTCCTCCTTCCTTCCTTTTTCTTTCCTTCTTTTCTCTTTTCTTTTCTTTCTTTTTCCTTCCTTCCTTTCTTCTCTTTCCTTTTCTTTCTTTCTTTCTTTTTTTTTTTGAGACAGAGTTTCGCTCTGTCACCCAGGCTGGAGTGCAGTGGTGTGTGATCTCAGCTCACTGCAACCTCTGCCTGCCAGGTTCAAGCAATTCTCCTGCCTTAGCCTCCCCTGTAGCTGAGACTACAGGTGTGCACCATCACGCCCCGCTCATTTTTGTATTTTTAGTAGAGACAGGGTTTCACCATGTTGGCCAGGCTGGTCTTGATCTCCTGACCTCAAGTGATCTGCCCGCCTCAGCCTCCCAAACTGCTGGGATTACAGGCATGAGCCACTGTGCCCGGCCTATATTATATTTCATTAAAAAGCTTTTTAAATAAACTTACATGGAGGGCCAGGCACGGTAGGTAGCTCACACCTACAGTCCTAGCACTTTGAGATTACAGAGGGGGGAGGATAGATTGTGCTCAGGAGTTTGAGACTAGCCTGGGAATCATGGTGACACCTCCTCTCTAAAAATAAACATTTAAAAATTAGCGCCGCATTGGTGGCGCGCTGTCTGCAGTCACAGATACTCCAAAAGCTGAGACAGGAGGATCAGTTGAGCCTGGGAGGTTGAGGCTGCAGTGACCCGAGATCGAGCCACCGCTTTGCAGCCTGGATGACAGCGACCCTGTCTCAAATAAAAACAACAACAACAACAGAAAGCAGGCAGGGCGCAGCGGCTCACGCCTGTAATCCCTAGCATTTTGGGAGGCTGAGGCGGGAAGATCACTTGAAGTCAGGAGTTCAAGACCAGCCTGGCCAACATGGTGTAACGCCGTCTCTGCCAAAAATACAAAAATAAGCCGGGCGTGGTGGCGCGTGCCTGTAATCCCAGCTACTCAGGAGGCTGAGGCAGGAAAATAGCCTGAACCCGGGAGGCAGAGGTTGCAGTGAGCCGAAGCGCCACTGCACTCCAGCCTGGGCGACAGAGTGAGACTCCCGTTTCAAAAAAAAAAA
>NW_012102543.1:118833-120806 GCF_000951045.1 Mandrillus leucophaeus | reverse complement strand
CGCGCCACGCTCTTCCTGCCGCCAGGTGAGCTGGGATGCTGGCGGGAGGTGTGAGCGTCGGTGGCCTGAGTCTCCGTTGCTTTCTTTCCAGGGCTGATTTAGCACTGATTTGGTTTCGGAGCAAGGTCAGAGAAGCTAGCATTGACTATGTCGGTGGCCACTCTACCAAAATAGAGGATTTGGTACTGGGCGTGGTGTCTCACGCCTGTAATCCCAGCACTTTGGAGGCCGAGATGGGCGGATCACTTGAGATCAGGAGTTCGAGACCAGCCTGGCCAACATGGTGAAACCCCGACTCTACTGAAAATACAAAAATTAGTACGGCATGGTGGCACACGCCTGTAGTCCCAGCCACTGGGGAGGCTGAGGCACGAGAATCACTTGAACCTGAGAGACAGAGGTTGCAGTGAGCCGAGATCGCACCACTGCACTCCAGCCTGGGTGACAGAGCCAGACTCTGTCACAAAAAAAAAGAAGAGAAAAAAGAAAAAAAAGAATTTTTTGTTAGGCAGGGTACTACGGCTTTTACTTGCATTATATTAGTCTCTATAATATTCCAATGAAGTTGGTATTGTTATTCTGCAGATGAAAAAGCGGTTCAGGTCGTCAGGTACATTATCCACTTTGCTATTAATCACTACCCTACAGATCTCTACAGGCATCAACCTGACTTGTCTAAGGCAGAATGATGACAGTGAATGAGGCTATTACCAATGTCGCCTTCTTTAGTGTTCTAGGCACACTGAGTCTCTTCTCCACTTCTTCATGTCCTGCTTTATCACAGGTCATACTTCAGACTCCACTGCCTTTCTCACCTAAAACCATCTCTGGGTATTTCTTTTTCTTTCCTCCCTTTCTACATAGACATCTGAAATATGAGTACACTAAAAACCAGAGGGCTGATGCAACAGAACATAAAATTTCGTTTCAATTGTTTTCTTTTCTTTTTTTTTTTTTTTTCCTGAGACAGTGTCTGTCTCTGTTGCCCAGGCTGGAGTGCAGTGGTGTGGTCATAGCTCACTGCAGCCTCGACCTCCAGGACTCAAGTGATCCTCCCTCCATTGCCTCCCAAGTAGGCAGGACTACAGGCATGCACCACCACACTCGACTAATTTTTTTTTTTCTTAAAAACGGTCTCACTACATTGTCCAGGCTGGTCTTGAAATCCTGGCCTCAAGCGATCCTCCTGCCTTGGCCTCCTAAAGTGCTGAGATTACAAGCATGAACCACTGTGTCCAGCCAGCAAAGCACATTTTTTAAATTGTATAATGGCTTACATTTATAATATTTTGTTCTCTAGGACCTGGACCCTTCCCAGGGATCATTGACATCTTTGGTATTGGAGGGGGCCTGTTGGAATATCGAGCCAGCCTCCTTGCTGGCCATGGCTTTGCTACGTTGGCTCTAGCTTATTATAACTTTGAAGATCTCCCCAAGAACATGGACAACATATCCCTGGAGTACTTCGAAGAAGCCCTGTGCTACATGCTTCAACATCCCCAGGTTCTCCTCATGTCCTTTATTTAATCAGTCTCTCTAGAAATATCTCCATAGAGAGTATAACCTGTACCATGTGCAGAAATGCTGCTCTGTTCTCTTTCACAAAGATTTCTTCTGGAGACTTCCTTGGCTTAAGGTGCCTATTTCCACTTTTTCTGTCAGATGAATTTGTGGTATAGAATTAATTGTAAAATCCACATGAGATTTTATTTAGTAATATTAAATATTATCTGTATATTGCAAATTGAATTTCTAATCTATTGTCTTTGCATGCTTGTTTTTTTGTTTGTTTGTTTTTGAGATGGAGTCTCGCTCTGTCACCCAGACTGGAGTGCAGTAGCCGGATCTCAGCTCACTGCAAGCTCCGCCTCCTGGGTTTACGCTATTCTCCTGCCTCAGCCTCCCGAGTAGCTGGGACTACAGGCGCCCGCCACCTCACCTGGCTAGTTTTTTGTATTTTTTAGTAGAGACGG
>NW_012102543.1:116223-117838 GCF_000951045.1 Mandrillus leucophaeus | reverse complement strand
TCTTCTCTCTTCTTTTCTTCCAGGTAAAAGGCCCAGGCATTGGGCTTTTGGGCATTTCTTTAGGAGCTGATATTTGTCTCTCAATGGCCTCATTCTTGAAGAATGTCTCAGCCACGGTTTCCATCAATGGATCTGGGATCAGTGGGAACAAAGCCATCAACTATAAGCACAGTAGCATTCCACCATTGGGCTATGACCTGAGGAGAATCAAGGTAGCTTTCTCGGGCCTCATGGACATCGTGGATATAAGGAATGATCTCGTAGGAGGGTATGAGAACTCCAGCATGATTCCAGTAGAGAAGGCCCAGGGGCCCATCCTGCTCATCGTCGGTCAGGATGACCATAACTGGAGGAGTGAGTTGTATGCCCAAAAAGTCTCTGAACGGTTACAGGCCCATGGAAAGGAAAAACCCCAGATCATCTGTTACCCTGGGACTGGGCATTACATCGAGCCTCCTTACTTCCCCCTGTGCCCAGCTTCCCTTCACGAATTAGTAAACAAACATGTGATGTGGGGTGGGGAGCCCAGGGCTCATTCTAAGGCCCAGGTAGATGCCTGGAAGCAGATTCTAGCCTTCTTCTGCAAACACCTGGGAGGTACCCAGAAAACAGCTTTCCCTAAATTGTAATGCATTTGTCTATTGTTGACATGAGAGATTCAAGATCAGGTTCTAGTGTTCAGTAACCCTATGTGAATCAGCTGTCTCCTGGATAACATTAAAGCCATGTCCTTGTCATTAGTGGTGTATTTTACGTAACTTTGTTGAATAAGCTTTGTCATTAGTTTTACTAATGTAACTTGCTTGTTGTAGAAGATTAAGAGGCATATGACACATATAAGTGAAAAGCATTCCCACCAGTTAACATTTGTGTTTCCTTCTAGATTTTTTTAGTTAATGCTTTAAGTCATAGGTGAGCTTTAAAGCTGGTGACTTTTTCCATCAGTGTGAAAGAATGGTCACCTAATGTTTGCTGTTCAACCTTCAGTAGCTGGGTAGAATTTTCTTTGGCCAGAAACATACAGAGGGGTGTTAATATGAGGAAAGGCAGCTGACCTTTTCATTATAAAGGTTGGAGAAGACTCCTTTGACAGGAGGAGATGAGACCTGTCTCTAGAATAGTTAAGTCTATACTCTCTTCCAAGGGTGAATGACTACGATCTATTTTCCCTCTCACTTCCTGTTTCTAAGAGCAGACCTTGGGGCAGAGTACAGCGGCTCACACCTATAATCCCAGTACTTTGGGAAGTCAAAGGGGGCAGATCGCTTGAGCTCAGGATTTCATGACCAGCCTAGGCAACATGGCAAAACCCAATCCCTACAAAAATTAGCCAAACATGGTGCACACCTGTAGTCCCAGCTACTCGAGAGACTGAGGTGGGAGGATTGCTTGAGCCCAGGAGGTCAAGGTTGGTGCAGTGAGCCGTGATTGCATCTCTGTACTCTAGCCTGGGCAACAGAGTGAGACCTTGTTTCAAAAAAATAGACCTTGGAAAATCATACTGCGGTAATCCTGGAGGAATCATTCCTTTCTCTCCTTGACATCAACACTACGTAGCATTTATTATTATTATTATTATTTTTTGAGACAAAATCACTCTGTTGCCCAGGCTGGA
>NW_012102543.1:112665-115228 GCF_000951045.1 Mandrillus leucophaeus | reverse complement strand
GATCTCAGCTCACCACAACCTCCACCTCCTGGGTTCAAGCAATTCTCCTGCCTTAGCCTCTCGAGTAGCTGGAACTACAGGTGCCTGCCACCATGCCTGGCTAATTTTTCTATTTTTAGTAGAGACAGAGTTTTACCATATTGGCCAGGCTGGTCTCAAATTCCTGACCTCGTGATCCATCCGTCTCAGCTTCCCAAAGTGCTGGGATTACAGGCATGAGCTACCGCACCTGGCCTTGTATTTCTTTAGTAGAGATGGGGTTTCGCCATATTGGCCAGGCTGGTCTTGAACTCCTGACCTCAAGTGATCCACCTGCCTCAGCCTCCCAAAGTGCTGGGATTACAGGTGTTAGCCACTGCACCAGGCTTGTTTATGGTAATTTTAAAACATAGCTGTAAATTCATTGGCATTTCCCTCATCAAGAGATGGGAGACCTATGTCCCCTCCCTTCAAATCTGGATGAACTTGTGACTGTTTCAGTCAGTAGAGCAGAGCGGCAGTGATGCTACCTGACTTTGCAGGCGAGGTCATATAAGGCCATGAGGATTCCACCTTGTTTTCCAGGAACACCTGCCTTTGGAGCTTGAGCCACTATGTAAGAAGTTTGGGCCAGGCGCCGTGGCTCATGCCTATAATCCCAGCACTTTGAGAGGCCGAGGAGGGCAGATCACCTGAGGTCTAGAGTTCGACACCAGCCTGACCAACATGGTGAAACCCCATCTCTACTAAAAATACAAAAAATTAACCAGGTGTGGTGTCGGGTACCTGTAATCTCAGCTACTCAGGAGGCTGAGGCAGGAGAATCTCTTGAACCTGAGAGGCAGAGGTTGCAATGAGTCAAGATCACACCACTGCACTCCAGCATGGGCAACACAGCGAGACTCTGTCTCAAAAAAAAAACTAAAAGAAGTTTGACAACCTTGAGGATGTGATGCTGTGATGCTGTGAGGAAGCTTAAAATATATGTATAAGTCAACCACAGGCACTCCTGTGACAGTCTCAGTTGTGGTCAGCATCTCAGTTATCTCAGCCCAAGTGCCAAACATATGAGTGAAAAACACCTCCAGATCATTCTAGCCCCCAGCCATTTAAATCTCAGTGGAGACTTCACATAACCTCCACTGAGCAGTGATGTCCCTCTCAAGCCCTGTCCAAACTGCAGATTTGTGAGCAAAATAGATCGTTTTTGTTTTATGTGACTGTTTTCAGGTGTGTTTCAGTTATCTATTGTTGTGTAGCAAACCACCCTAAAACAGCAGCTTAAAACACTAACCATGTATTTTTCTCAGGAGTCTGCAAATGGGACAGGACTTGGTAGGAATGGATCACCACTGTTCCAAGTGGCACGGGCTGGGGCAATTTGACTGAGGGGTTGAAAGTCAGCCCAAGTAATTAGCAAGAAGGCCCAGATGGAGAGAAATTGAGAACCCCCTAAATCATATCCCTTCCTGAGTTCCCTATTGACAGCCAGCACCAACCTCCCTGCCATAAAAGTAGTCTCCAAGAGTGAGCACACCAAGTAAGGCAGACTTGCATTGACCTTTGTTCAGCTTTGTCTTGGAAGCTATTATACATACTATCAGTCTGCCATGCTCTATTGAACAAGGCAGTCAAAGGCTAACCAGAGTTCAAGGAGAACATAGTCTGCCTCTTGAAAGAAGAGTGGAAAGGTTCTGGAGAAGAGCATGTGGAATGGGAAATAATTGTAACCATCTTTGGAAAATAAGTCTGCCTTCTGGCCATACATTCCTCCACGTGTAAAATACACCCATCTCTCTTCTAAACCCTCTCCCTGCAAAATCCCTCATTTCATTATAGCATCACACTCAGGCTGAAGGTCCAAGATTTCATCATTTATATCAGATCCAGGTATAGATGAGGCTCAGAACAGTCCCTTGGGTATAGCTCCTTGAATATCACTCTTCTCAATCTGAACAGCTTTGAAACAAACAAGTTAGCTATCCTCGCAGAAGCATGTTCATAATACAACGGTGGGAGAAGTGTAAGATAACTCCTATAAACACTTCTGTTCAAAAATGAGGAAAATGTGGCACACAGCTGTCACTAGCCTGTAGCGACTCTGAAACACACCTGAGAACATGCTGCCAATTCCTTCATTAGTGTTCAATTTACTCTCTGTGAGTTGCTCTCTGTAGCTTTTGGTTCTGCCTCCTGAGTCGAAACCTTTATTTTCCATGAGAAAATGAATTAGCAATTAAATTAACCTGCCTCCTAGATGGAAAAGGGGAGTTCAAAGTTCTCTTTTAATTTTGTATTCTCTACCTTTCAAGTTCCAGCTCACAGTGGAACTGGAGTTATTCTTCAGCCAGAACAATTTTCTTTTTTCTTTTTTTTACTGAGACTGAGTTTTGCTGTCGTTTCCCAGGCTGGAGTGCAATGATATAATCTCAGCTCACTGCAACCTCTGCCTTCCGGGTTCAAGCGATTCTCCTGCCTCAGCCTTCCAAGTAGCTGGGATTACAGGTGCCCACCACCACGCCCGGCTAATTTTTGTATTTTTAGTAGAGACAAGGTTTCACCATGTTGGCCAGTCTGGTGTCGA
>NW_012102543.1:105408-112091 GCF_000951045.1 Mandrillus leucophaeus | reverse complement strand
ATGACAATTAAATGCAATCTTTTTGTAAATGTTTAAATGGCCCATCAGGTAAATGTACCTGAAGCTTTGACTGTCTTCCCAAAAATATGGATGTGACAAACCAAACATTGGTTATAAACTACTTTAGCAAGTCAAGTGTAGTGGCTCAGGCCTGTAATCCCAGCACTTTGGGAGGCCGAGGCGGACAGATCAGTTGAGGTCAGGAGTTCGAGAGCAGCCTGGCCAACATGGCGAAACCCCATCTCTACTAAAAATACACAAATTAGCCAGGCATGGTGGTGCATGCCTGTAATCCCCGCTACTTGGGAGGCTAAAGCAGGAGAATTACTGGAACCTGGGAGGCAGAGGTTGCATGAACTGAGATTGTGCCACTGCACTCCAACCTGGGCAACAGAGTGAGACTCTGTCTCAAAAAAGAACTACTTTAGCAATTTATAAGTCAGCATACCAATATATATTTAAATTGGATCATTTTGTCTTTTCCATGATGAATCATAGAAAGCATAACTTTTAATAACAAAATCTTTAGGGACTCAGGAAGGACAAGGCAGCCGTCCTGGTTCTCCATGAGTCCATGCTTAACACTGGACTTATGTCCTCTTGAATACCAGCTATTTCTCTAATTTAGGTGCATAGCACTGATAACCAGCGGGTTTTTACAGGTAATTTGTCTTAGACCATGGAATTCAAATGACTTCAAATAGTAATAGTTAAAACACTTTTGACAAGGAGATCTGGTTATTTCTGTGGTCTACAATAACAATGTAATTATGCTTTTTTAAAAATCTTATTTCATTTTTTTTGAGACAGAGCCTCAATCCGTGTTTTTTGTTTGTTTTTTGTTTGTTTGTTTTTGTTTTTTTTGAGACGGAGTCTTGCTGTGTCACCCAGGCTAGAGTGCAATGGCCTGATCTTGGCTCACTGCAACCTCTGCATCCTGGGTTCAAGCAATTCTCCTGCCTCAGTCTCCTGAGTAGCTGGGACTACAGGTGCGCAGCACCACACCCAGCTAACTTTTGTATTTTTAGTAGAGACGGGGTTTCGCCATTTTGGCCAGGATGGTCTGGATCTCTTGACCTCGTGATGTGCCTGCCTTGGCCTCCCAAAGTGCTGGGATTACAGGCAGGAGCCACCGTGCTCAGCAGGTGCTTATTTTTCTTTAAGCCAATTAATTAGAGTCCTTTTATGCAAACATCACACACATAACACATATATACAACTATACAGACAGAAGAAAATCCAGTAGTTGTAAGATTTTTCATTTGCTAGTTCCTTTTTTTTTTTGAGATGGAGTCTCGCTCTATAACCCAGGCTGGACTGCAGTGGCTCAATCTCTGTACCTTGGCCCTTTTAGCCAGAGGTGGAGTGACTGGGACACAGGGCACCAAGTCACAAGGCTGCACACAGCAGGGGAACTCTAGACCCAGACCAAGAAATCATTTTTCACTTCTAGGCCTCCAGGTCTGTGATGGGAGGGGCTGCCATGAAGTTCTGTGACATGCCCTGGAGACATTTTCCCCATTGTCTTGGTGATTATCATTAGGCTCCTCATTACTTATGCAAGTTTCTGCAGCCAGCTTGATTTTCTCCCCAGAAAATAGGGTTTTCTTTTCTTTTCTTTCTTTCTTTCTTTTTTTTTTTTTGGAGACAGAGTTTCGCTCTTATCACCCAGGCTGGAGTGCAATGTTGCGATCTGGGCTCACTGCAACCTCTGCCTCCCGGGTTCAAGCAATTCTGCCTCAGCCTCCCAAGTGGCTAGGATTACAGGCACGCACCACCACGCCTGGCTAATTTTTGTATTATTAGTAGAGACGGGGTTTCACCATGTTCGCCAGGCTAGTCTCAAACTCCTGAACTCAGGTGATCCACCTGCCTCGGCCTCCCAAAGTGCTGGGATTATAGGCGTGAGCCACCATGCCCAGCAGGGTTTTCTTTTTTCTTTTTCTTTTTTTCTTTTGAGACAGAGTCTCACCCTGTTGCCCAGGCTGGAGTACAGTGGTGCGATCTCGGCTCACTGCAACCTCCGCCTCCCGGGTTCAAGCGATTCACCTGTCTCAGCCTCCCGAGTAGCTGGGATTACAGGCACCTGCCACCGCACCTGGCTAATTTTTGCATTTTTAGTAGAGACGGGGTTTCACCATCTTGGCCAGGCTGATCTTGAACTCCTGACCTCGTGATCCACCTGCCTTGGCCTCCCAAAGTGCTGGGATTACAGGCATGAGCCATTGTGCCCAGTCAGGGTTTTTCTTCTCCATAGCATAGTCAGTCTGCAAATTTTCCAAACTTTTATGCTCTGCTTCCTCTTGAACGCTTTGCTGCTTACATATTTCTTCTGCCAGTTACCCTAAATCATCTCTCTCAAGTTAAAAGTTCCATAGATCTTTGGGGCAGGGGCAAAATGCCACCAGTCTCTTTACATAGCAAGAGTGACCTTTACTTCAGTTCCCAGCAAGTTCCCCGTCTCCATCTGAGACCACCTCAGCCTGGACTTCATTATTCATATCACTATCAGCATTTTGGTGAAAGCCATCTCACATCTTTCTTACTTCTGAGCCCTCCAAGTCTCTAGGCAGTTCCAGACTTTCCCAAGCTTTCCTGTCTTCTTCTGAGCCCTGCAAACGGTGCCAACCTCTGCCTGTTACCCAGTTCCAAAGTCGCTTCCACATTTTTGGGTATCTTTACAGCAGTGCCCCACTCTCTGTGGTACCAACTTACTGTATTAGTCTGTTCTCACGCTGCTAATAAATACATACCTGAGATGGGGTAATTTACAAAGGAAAGAGATTTAATTGACTCACAGTTCAGCATGGCTGAGGAGGCCTCAGGAAACTTACAATCATGGCAGAAGGGGAAGCAAATATGTCCTTCTTCACATGGTGGCAACAAAAAGTGCTGAGCAAAAGGGGGAAAGCCTTTATAAAACCATCAGATTGCACGAGAACTCACTCACTATCACCAGAACAACGTGCGATTAACCACCCCCATGATTCAATTTCCTCCCACCAGGTCCCTCACAGGACATGTGGGGATTATGGGAACTATAATTCAAGATGAGATTTGGGTAGGGACACAGCCAAGTCATATCAGGTGTAATGCTAGCCCTCTGTGACAGGTTTCGTGAACGATATTGATTGTATGGGGGAGACTGAGCTCATGTCACTGTGCCATCAGTGAGAACTGGCTGGTGAATACCAATCCTCCATAGCCATGACTGGGTCGCTGAATAAAATGATGCAGTGTGCATCCAAAAGCTGCCTCTTTCTCTGTGGGTGATCTGGGAGTGAGCCAAACATGGGATGGACAATGTCATACCTGGAAAGTTGGCAGATGATGGGATCCTAGACATGGGGCATGCTAGGGGTGCTCCTGCATATTACGCCTGTGTACAAGACACATTATTGGGCCAGTAGCCTAAAAGTTTGCACCATGCTTATTAGAAACCTGTCAGGTCATGGCTGATTCTAGGTTTAGGTCCTCTATGACATTTTTGGTACCATACACAGGAGTCAGTGCTCATGAAAAAAATGATAGGAAAACTGTGCTTGATATTGCTACTTCCAGTGCCACTGCCTTGGCAGCCCAGGGACATCCTTCAACTCCCTTCGGAAGGTTGTTTTATTATTTATTTTTATTTTTTACTATTTATTTATTTATTTTTGAGACGGAGTCTCGCTTTGTTGCCCAGGCTGGAATGCAGTGGTGCGGTCTCGGCTCACCACAACCTCTGCCTCCCGGGTTCAAGTGATTCTCCTGCCTCAGCCTCCCGAGTAGCTGGGACTACAGGCACGCATCACCACTCCAGGCTAATTTTTTTGTATTTTTAGTAGAGACGGGGTTTCACCATGTTGGCCAGACTGGTCTCGAATTCCTGACCTCATGATCCACCTGCCTTAGCCTCCCAAAGTGCTGGAATTACAGGCATGAGCCACCGCACCCGGCTTTGTTGTTTTAAACAACAGAATTCCTCTAGCCTTTTTTTTTTAAGACTAATTGGGAGAAGTGTGTGCCACTGCCAACACCTCCTGGCATACCTGGATAAACACCTCAGGCATGGTGGAGACATAGGTAGAGGAGATCTGGAAGCAGGCCTACTGGCTGCAGTCAGGGTGGCTACCTAAAGAATCTTTCTTGGACCTCTTTAACAACTTCTTACCTGGATCACTAGGACTTGGGGGTAGGCCACAGCTCCAAACAAGCCTGATCATCCCACTTATTATAGTAGTCTCCTGGGCCTAGTGCAATGTATTCTGGCCATGGCTTAATAATGTTGCACTGAGATTGTGTCAGTCAAGGTGTCGCTTTTTTTTTTTTTTTTTTTTTTTCAGACAGAGTCTTGCTCTATCGCTCAGGCTGGAGAGCAGTGGCGAGATCTCGGCTCACTGTAATTGCCACCTCCTGGGTTCAAGCAATTCTCCTGTCTCAGCCTCCTGAATCACTGGGATTACAGGTGCATGCCGCCACATTCAGCTAATGTTTGTATTTTTAGTAGAGACAGGGTTTCACCATGTTGGCCAGGCTGGTCTCAAACTCCTGACCCCCCAGTCATCCGCCCCCCACGGCCTCCCAAAGTGCTGGGATTACAGGCATAAGCCACCATGCCCGACCAAGGTGCCATATTAATATGAGCAAACCTCTGCCTCCAGATCCTGGGGGTCTGGAGGGCATATGAAATGTACTAGGTTTGCTAAAGCAGATATCTGGGTTGGGGACGGACTGCAGGGCAGTTCTCTGGTTGGCCTTGGACTGACTCAGTTCTCCCCTTTCTCACTAGTAGTTCTCAAGCATAGAATGTGCTGGGAATGTAACATCCTGAGATAGGGACGGACTGACTAGAATGGCCCTGGCTCTATTTCAGCCCCTCCCTACAAACAGGATGTCTTTCAATGCTTTAGCCCAGCAGTCACATGACCCCAGAGTACAAAACTCAGGGCAGCTGCAGTGCAAATGGGGCACACGCACATGAGACTCCATCACCCAGGCAGCATTCCTGAGTCTTGGGGGACTGGTTTCCAATGATTCTTAGGCTTCTGTCATTCTTTGCTGCCTATCTGTAAGTAATAAATCCGGTTCATGTAAATTGTTGTATTAAATATATGAATGTGTTTTCTCACTGGACTCAGACAAGCTGGTAACCAGCATACAGTGAACTTGCTTCATATAGTCTAATACCTTTTTGCGCAGTGTATACATGTTTACTGAGCTGGCCATCACTATATGCTCTTCTTCCTTCTCCACCCTGCTATGTTCCCAGCTAGACTGAGCTGTGTGGTTGGGTTTGGCCAAAGAGAGGCATTAGCAAGATAATGAAAAACAAGAGGAGAGTCAAGGGATATTATAGTCTCCTCCTTCCTGCCACAAACCATAGGTTCCTTCTAGAAAAGCTACATCTCCTATGAGACTGCCCCCTTCCCTTGAACCTTCAGATTCAGGGTTCTACACCGAATCTTGTTTCATTGTTTTTGTTTCTGAATCTTGCCCATGCCTTTGTAGATAGTACCTTTATAAAACTCTCCTCAATTACACAGGCTGAGAGTGCCACTTGCTTATTGCCAGAACTCTGTATGCACACAACCCAAAAGGGACTCTGCCAGTGATTAGATTTGTGAGATAAGAAACAAAACTTTCACTGGGTACTAACCCTACAGCTGTGTCAGTGTAGTGTTTTTACACATTAGCGCATTTAATGGTCACAATAAGCCTTTTCAGATAAGAAAACTGATATTTAGAGGGTTATGTTTCTTGCTAAAGATCACCAGGTATTAATATTAAGGATCAGGGTCAGACCGGAACTCGGCTAGGTCTGCCTCCCTAAACATCAGCTTTGCTCCAGGTACCATTAGCTCTGGAAAAAAGGCTTGGTAAGGGACTGAGGGGTAAAGGATGGATTACGACCATGTTTCTCCAAGGGGTCACGGGAGCACAATCACCTGGGATGCTTTTTCAAAATCTAGATTCTTGAACTGTATCTCTCTCAGTCCTTTAGTTCTCAGTGGTTTTTGTGCCTCTATTTCGACACTCACCACATTGGATTGCAGGAATAAGGAATAGCCACTAACTCGCTCTCTTTTTTTTTTTTTTTTTTTCCCCAGACGGAGTTTTGCCCTGGTTGCCCAGACTGGAGTACAATGGTGCGATCTTGGCTCAGTGCAACCTCTGCCTCCTGGGTTCAAGCAATTCTCCTGCCTCAGCCTCCCAAGTAGCCGGGATTACAGGCATGCGCCACCACACCTGGCTATTCTGTATTTTTAGTAGAGATGGGGTTTCATTGTGTTGGTCAGGCTGGTCTCGAACTCCTAACCTCCAGTGTGATCCACCCACCTGGGCCTCCCAAAATTCTCGGATTACATCTCCTATCAGACTGCCCCCTTCCCATGAGCCACCGCGCCCGGCCGGATTGGTCATTAACTCTTATTTCAACAGATACTCCTTCATTTGGGACACCGGTGTATTTGCACAAATTCTAGGCGCTCCACGCAGCGGCCTGGAGCCTGTCCCCAAGTCCAACCAATGGGAATAGTGTTAAGGGTTCCGCCCTGGACTCCTTTCAAGCACCGGGCAAAGCCGCCAGGCCCGCCCACTGACTCCGGGGAGCTGAGTCGTCCCTCTTCTACCCAGGTCGGGATGGCAGCGACGCTGATCCTGGAGCCCGCAGGCCGCTGCTGCTGGGACGAGCCCGTGCGCAT
>NW_012102543.1:95565-104968 GCF_000951045.1 Mandrillus leucophaeus | reverse complement strand
TGGTGCGCGCGGGCCGGGTGCGCGCCGCGCTCTTCCTGCCGCCGGGTGAGTAGTCTGTCCAAAACTTGGTCGAGCTCTGCGACCCCCACCTGCCCCTTTCCTGTCCTAGGAATCACGTGATTGTGGAACATCCCTGAACTTTTTCCTTCGCTCCAGAGTCTGCCATGGATTCTGAGTCTCTGGGCTCCCACTGTTGCCCAGGCTGGAGTGCCGTGGCTGGATCGTAGCTCACACTGCAGCCTCGAACTCCTGGGCTCAAGTCTTCTCGCCTCAGCCTCCTGAGTAGCTGCTCCAGTCTTTCTTTTTTAAGTTTCACGTCCCTCCCTGGAGGCACTGCCACTTTCGCTCTGTGCTGAATAGTGCATTCAACTTATTATATATTTATTGAGAGCCACTATGTGCCAGCCGTGTGGTTTTGTTTGAATACGATATGGGCAAAACCTTAAGCTGATGTGCAAGAATGATTTTTGCCTCAGTTCACATCAAACTTCCAAAGAAGCTAAAATCCACAATAGTGGCAATACCCTTTAATTGTTTAAAAACACACACAAAACTGCCTGACAGTCCTCTCCCTTCTATCATAAACATTGCTGTACTTGGTTCTCAACCTGCAGTGATTTTGCTGCCTTCCCTGGGGGAAATTTGGCAATATCTGGAGACATTTGTGGTTGTCATTCCTGAAGGGAGAGGTGCTATTGGCATCTAGCAGGCAGAGGCCAGGGATGCTGCTAAACATTCCACAATGCACGGGACAACCGCCAGAACAAAGAATTGTCTTGCTCAAAGTGTCTGTACTACTGAGGTTGAGGAACCCTAGTCTAAGTAAACACAAGATATTTGCTAGGTAAAGGTAGCCCAGAAAGAAGGCTCCTGATTAATCCCTTCTAACTAAATTCCTGACTTAAACCTCTACCATATAAAAATGCTGAGCCGGGCACAGTGGCTCAGGCCTGTAATCCCAGCACTTTGGGAGGCTGAGGTGGGCAGATTACTTGAGCCCAGGAGTTCAAGACCAGCCTGGGTGACATGGTGAAACTCTGTCTCTACAAAAAAAAAAAAAAAAAAATTAGGCAGGCATGGTGGTGCACGCCTGTAGTCTCAGCTGCTTGGGAGGCTGAGGTGGGAGGATTGTTTGATATCAGGAAGTAGAGGTTGCAGTGAGCCGAGATCACGCCACTGCATTCCAGCCTGGACACCAGAGCGAAACCCTGCCTCAAACAGCAACAACAACAAAAAATTCTAGAGTTGCAACAGCACACAGAATCCTTAAACTGAATTCTGTGATGATTCTCCAAAAACAAGAAAACTTGCTTTATTTTTACGGCTCTTCAGCAATTCTTAGCCTTAACTCGTGGCTGCCCACTACACTGTGAATTCCTGGGGCTGGAATTGGGTCTTACAGGTTTCTAAATATCCATGTTCCTAGAGGCTTTTGCAAGGTTATAGTAGGAGTTCAATAAATCATAGTGTCTGGGCCAGGCACAGTGGCTTACACCTGTAATCCTAGCACTTTGGGAGGCTGAGGTGGGTGGATCACTTGAGGCCAGGAGTTCAAGACCAGCCTGGCCAACATGGCAAAACCCCACCTCTACTAATAATATAATACAAAAAAAATTAGCCAGGCATAGTGGCTCACACATGTAGTCCCAGCTACTAGGGAGGCTGAGGTGAGAGAATTGCTTGAATCTGAGAGGCCGAGGTTGCAGTGAGCCAAGATCACGCCACTAGACTTCAGCCTAGGCAACAGAGCGAGGCCCTGTCTCAAAAAAAACAAAAAAAGAAAAAAGAAAAACAACGCATACTAAGAATCAACTAAAACCTTTCATTAAAAACAAACAAGGCGGCCAGGCGTAGTGGCTAATGCCTCTAATCCCAGCACTTTGGGAGGCTGAGGTGGGTGGATCACGAGGTCAGGAGTTCAAGACCAGCCTGGAGAAGATGGTGAAACCTCGTCTCTACTAAAAATACAAAAAATTAGCCGGGCATGGTGGCGGGCGCCTGTAATCCCAGCTACTTGGGAGGCTGAGGCAGGAGAATTACTTGAACTCAGGAGGCAGAGGTTGCAGTGAGCCGAGATCATACCACATCACTCCAGCCTGGGCAACGAAGAGACACTCTGTCTGATAGAAAACAAAAAACAAACGAAACAAAAAGAAACAAACAAGGCTGGGCGCAGTGGCTCACGCCTGTAATCCCAACACTTCGGGAGGCTGAGGTAGGCGGATCACCTGAGGTCGGGAGTTTGAGACCAGCCTGACCAACATGGTGAAACCCCATCTCTACTAAAAATACAAAATTTGCCTGGTGTGGTGGCACATACCTGTAATCCCAACTACTTGGGAGGCTGAGGCAGGAGAATCGCTTGAACCTGGCGGGAGACAGAGGTTGCAGTGAGGTGAGATCGCACCATTGCACTGCAGCCTGGGCAACAAGAGTGAAACCTTGTCTCAAGAAAAACAAAAACAAGAAAACAAACAAGCCAAAAAAAAAACAGGCTGAGTGCAGTGGCTCACACTTAAAATCCCAGAACTTGAAGAGGCCAAGGTGGGGGCATTGCGATGGGAGGATTGCTTGAGGCCAGGAGTTCGAGACTAGGCCAGGCAGCATAGTGAGACCCTGTTTCTACAAAAAATTAAAAATGGGGCCTAGCTATTTGGGAGGGTAGCTACTTGAGGCTGGAGGGTCACTTGAGCCCAGGAATTCAAGGTTACAGTGATCTACAGGCTACAGTGCAGTGGTGTGATCATAGCTCACCACAAACTAGAACTCTTAGGCTCAGATGATCCTCCCGCCTCTGCCTCCTGAGTAGCTAAGACTATAGGCATGTGCCATCATGCCCAACTAGTTTTTTAAAATTTTTTGTAGAGACAGGGGTCTTGTTATGTTGCCCAGGCTGGTCTTGAATTCCCAGCCTCAAGTGATCCTCTTATCTTGACCTCCCAGAGCACGGAGATTATAGGCATGAACCACCACACCTGGCCTCATTTCGTTATTTCTAACTTGGTTTATTTTTGTTTGTGAAAATAATTTCTATTATTATTATTATTATTATTATTATTATTGAGACAGAGTCTTGCTCTGTCGCCCAGGCTAGAGTGCAGTGGTGTGATAATAATTTATATCATTAAAAATTTTTAGGCCGGTTGCGGTGGCTCATGCCTGTAATCCCAGCACTTTGGGAGGCCAAGGTGGGCAGATCACCTGAGGTCAGGAGTTCAAGACCAACCTGGCCAACATGGCAAAACCCATCTCTACTGAAAATACAAAAAAATTAGCTGGGTGTCTGGTGCATGCCTGTAATTCCAGCTACTTGGGAGGCTGAGGCAGGAGAATTGCTTGAACCCAGGAGGCAGAGGTTGCAGTGAGCCAAGATTGCGCCACTGCACTTCAGCCTGGGCGACAGAGTGAGACTGTCAAAAAAAAAATTAATTTCAATACCTTTTGGTGTACAAGTGGTTTGGGGTTACATGGACGAACTGTACAGTGATGAACACTGAGATTTTAGTGCACCTGTCACCTGAGTAGTGTACATTGTACCCAATATGCAGTTTTTTATCCCTCTATATTATTATTATTGTTTGAGAAAATAAGACATTTTGTTCTTTTTCTGCCAATCTGTCTACCCCCAATCTCCTTGGCTTCAAAAACTTGTTTGCTTGCTGTCTTTTGAGACTCTAAAGCTCCTTGTAATTTGTGATGTTCTCCAGGCAAGGGGCCCTTTCCTGGGGTCATTGATCTGTTTGGGAGTGGCGGTGGCCTTTGTGAATACAGGGCCAGCCTCCTGGCCGGACACGGTTTTGCTGTGCTTGCCCTGGCTTATTTCAGATTTGAAGACCTCCCTGCAGATCTGAATGATGTACATCTGGAGTACTTTGAAGAAGCCGTGGACTTGATGCTGCAGCATCCAGAGGTGTGTTCTGGTGATCACCTGAGTGTAGAAGAGAGGGGGTAGAGCTGACGCAGGGCAGAATCACAACACTGGGAACTAGAAACATGCCAGGAGATACCAAGTCTCCTTCAAAAATTACTAGGATGGAAGCTGGGCATGGTGATGTGCACCTGTAGTCCCAGCTACCTGGGAGGCTGAGGCTGAGGGATTGCTTGACTCCAGGAGTTCAAGACCAGCCTGGGCAACATTTAGTGAGACCCCTGTCTCAAAAGAAGTTTTTATACTAGGATTATTATTTCCATTTTCTCCCATCTCTCTCTAATCCCTTAAGACTTGACTATTTAGTTGTCTTTGTAATTGTGTACCAAAATTCAAAGAGCACAGGACTAAAAAGAGTTCTGGCTCTGTGTCTACCATAGAGTGGCCTTATGATTCTGAATAAAGCAGTTACTCTCTCTGGAGTTCAATTTTATGTTAATAAGATTAACATAAATGTATATAGAGAAAATGACCATAAAGAGATATTTTTTGAGACAACTGGAGACATTTGAATAAGAATGGTATATTTGATTATATGAAGTAATCATTATTAATTTTGTTGGGTATGATAATGGTATTATGGTTTTGTACAGAAAGTCCTTATCTGATAACAGAAATAATCAATTAATTAAAACATTTTGGGCTGGGCGCGGTGGCTCATGCCTGTAATCCCAGCACTTTGGGAGGCAGAGGCGAGCGGATCACTTGAGGTCAGGAGATCGAGACCAGCCTGGCCAACAGGATGAAACCCCGTCTCTACTAAAAATACAAAAATTAGCCTGGCGTGGTGGTGGGCACCTGTAGTCCCAGCTACTCGGGAGGCTGAGGCAGGAGAATCGCTTGAACCCAGGAAGCAGAGCTTGCAGTGAACCGAGATCACGCCACTGCACTCCAGCCTGGGCTACAGAGCGAGACTGCGTCTCAAAAAAAAAAAAAAAAAAAAATTTTGGCCAGGTGTGGTGGCTCACGTGTGTAATCCAAGCACTTTGGGAGGCTAAGGCAGGCAGATCACTGAGGTCAGGAGTTTGAGACCAACCTGGCCAACATGGTGAAACCCCGTCTCTACTAAAAATACAAAAATTAGTTGGGCATGGTGGTGCACACCTCTAATCCCAGCTACTCGGGAGGCTGAGGCAGGATAATTGCTTGAACCCAGGAGGCAGAGGTTGCAGTGAGTCGAGATTACACCATTGTACTCCAGACTGGGCAACAAGAGTTAAACCCCATCTCAAAAAAAAAAAAAAACAAAAACCCAGCAACCACGACGACGAAAAATTTTGTTATAACTAAAAATTGAATGATATATACTCTTTGTTATCATCCAAGTTTAAAGAGACCCAGACATTCTAATGTTAAGATATAAGATGTTCTTCAGGGTTCTTTCCCCTATAACCCCCAATGCTCTTGGGATCTGGCACCCCAGAATTCTCTGCCAAACAGCTCTGATCCTGCTTCCAGGCCCTAAGCCTCTTTTCTGGGTTCGTCAATGTGTATACACCTAGGCCTTAAACATGCAGGCTGGGGTGTCCACACACATGTGTGAGAGGCCCCTTAAGGTCCATGAAGGAGCCAGTGATGGAAGAGAAGGAGTGTGGTGCAGGGCCCAGGGGCAGGCCTCTCCTGTATGTCACATTCCAGTACAGAACTCCAGTGGATTCCAAGATTTTAAATTTGAGCCTGACCTTATGAATTGTTATGGTGGTATATTTATCAAGGCAGAAGAAAATAATATACTGTATTTAACAGTTTGTTCATTTGATTTATAATTTTGAAATATTTAGGTATCGTGTGTCTGGGCCTCTGTGTATACTCCTGACCCAGTCCTCATAAATATTAGGGGATGATCCATTACTAGGAAATCAGTTGATTTGCTTACTAGAAGACATATTTGAACTTTGCAGATTGTTGGATAAGGAAGGAAAGCAAATGATAGTTAAGAAAGCTACTGTCAGGGCATGGTGGCTCATGCCTATAATCCCAGCACTTTGGGAGGCCAAGGCGGGTGGATCACTTGATGTCAGAAGTTTGAGACCAGCCTGATCAACATGGTGAAACCCTGTTTCTACTAAAAATACAAAAATTAGCCAGGCGTGATGGCGGGCACCTGTAATCCCAGCTACTCGGGAGGCTAAGGCAGGAGAATCGCTTGAACCCGGGAGGCGCAAGTTGCAGTGAGCCAAGATTGCACCACTGCACTCCAGCCTGGGTGACAGAGTGAGACTCCATCTCAAAAAAGAAAAAAAAAAAAAAGAAAGAAAGCTACTTGGAGAATGTAAAATCACTGTCTGTGTTCTCCATTTGTGAACTCTAAGCTTGTTTCCTTCTCTTTTTCCTCAACAGGTGAAAGGTCCTAGTATTGGGCTTCTTGGATTTTCCAAAGGAGGTGACCTGTGTCTCTCAATGGCTTCTTTCTTGAAGGGCATCACAGCCACTGTTCTTATCAATGCCTGTGTAGCCAACACAATAACTCCTCTACATTACAAGGATATGATTATTCCTAAACTTGTCGATGATCTAGGAAAAGTAAAAATCACTAAGTCAAGATTTCTCACTTTTATGGACACTTGGAGCAATCCACTGGAGGAACGCAATCACCAAAGTCTTATTCCATTGGAAAAGGCCCAGGGGCCCTTCCTGTTTATTGTTGGCATGGATGATCAAAACTGGAAGAGTGAATTCTACGCTCAGATAGCCTCTGAAAGGCTACAAGCTCACGGGAAAGAAAGACCCCAGATAATCTGTTACCCAGGAACAGGTCACTGTATTGACCCACCTTATTTTCCTCCTTCTAGAGCCTCTGTGCATGCTGTTTTGGGTGAGGCAGTATTCTATGGAGGTGAGCCAAAGGCTCACTCAAAGGCACAGGTAGATGCCTGGCAGCAAATTCAAACTTTCTTCCATAAACATCTCAATGGTAAAAAATGTGTCAAGCACAGCAAAATATAACATTGTAGCCACAGACCAGATACCATTAATAAAAATCCTATTCATACAACTAGTGTTGGGCGGGCTTCCTTCCTTCCTTCCTTCTTTCCTTCCTTCCTTCCTTCCTTCCTTCCTTCCAAGTCTCACTGTGTCACATAGGCTGGAGTACAGTGGCGTCATCTCGGCTCACTGTAACCTCCACCTCCCAGGTCCAAGCTATTCTCTGACCTCAGCCTCCTGAGTAGCTGGGATTACAGGCGCACGCCACGGCACCCAGCTAATTTTTGTATTTTTAGTAGAGACAAGGTTTCGCCATGTTGGCCAGGCTGGTTTTGAACTCCTGGCTTCAGGTGATCTGCCCACCTCAGCCTCCCAAAGTGCTGGGGTTACAGGTGTAAGCCACCACACCCAGCCTGTGTTGGGTTTCCCAGAGCCCGTAGCAACCTTTCTTGTGACGAAGCAACCATCTCAGCTTCTTTGTCTGGTTCTCCCTGATTCTCAACCTTTGCAACCTGCCTTCCTTCACCACTGGGTCCACATAGGCTTAACCTTGATCTTATTTGTAGGACCGGTCTTCACCTTAAGCAAGAGAAATGTAAGAAGTGCTTTCCCAATTCCCAGTTGCTGGCCTAGCTTTTGCCTCGTGTCCCCTTTCTGAGGACTGACCTTTGGTATTGCTCTGGAGTCTCATATCCCCTTTGGCCCTAACTGACCATGTCTGAGTCTTGGGAACCTGCCCACACGAGTGCCTTAAGGAATGGACTCTGCCTCATTCTCTCTCTCTCTCTTTTTTTTTTTTTTTTTGAGATGGAGTCTCGCTTTTGTTGCGAGACTCAGCCTCCCAAAGTGCTGGGATTACGGGTCTGAACCACAACGCCCGGCTCTACCTCATTCTTGCCCATACACATTGCTGAATGTTTACTCAAGACTTCTCCCTGGGCTAGGCGTGGTGGCTCATGCCTGTAGTCCCAGCACTTTGGCAGGCCAAGGATCACCTGAGGTCAGGATTTCAAGACCAGCCTGGCCAACATGATGAAATGATGAAACCTAGTGTCTACTGAAAATACAAAAAATTAGCCGGGCAAGGTGGTGGGCGTCTGTAATCCCAGCTACTTGGGAGGCTGAGGCAGGAGAATCGCTTGAACTCAGGAGGTGGAGGTTGCAGTGAGCCGAGATCGCGCCACTGCACTCCAGCCTAGGCAACAAGAGCAAAACTCTGTCTCAAAAAACAAAAAACCCTTGTCTCTGCACCCCAATCTGAAGACCAGGAGCATTATACCTGTGGATATACTTCCTTTATGTTTGCCAGGGGATTCCCAGTCACTATATGGTCATTGCTTGCCTGGAGGAATGCCTTGCTGCCAAGATTTTCAGGACAATACTTTGCAGGCAATGGCCTTCATCTTTGATGTCATGTTATACCTACCAAATCAGACTTCATCCCACAACCATCTAGTCCAATTACCCTCCTCCTGAGAAGGACTGGGACCTGTCTGCCTCAACCCACTGCAATATACTGGGAACTATCTAGAGTCATAACAGACCAGAGCAGAGAGTCTTCTTTGAGCATAAGAAAGTTTTCCTGTGATTTCACGGCACATCCCATGATTTTCTGAGTACGTACAAAATCCTTCACCAATTTGAGTCTATCCAAGCAAGTGCCCATTAGATCTTAACGATGAAAAGAAAAGTTCCTTAGAGGTAACTTAATTTTGATCAGTTGTTAAACTCTGTGTTGAGTATAGTCATTCACCATGTAGTATAATTTTCCTTTCCTTTTCCTTCCCTTTTCTTTTCTTTTCTTTTCTTTCTTCAGTCTCACTCTGTCATCCAGGTTGGAGTATAGTGGCATGATCATGGCTCACTGCAGCCTCAACCTCCTGGGCTCAAATGATCCTCTCACCTCAACTTCCCGAGTAGCTGGGACTACAGGCAAGCACTACCACACCTTTTTTTATTTTTTGTAGAGATGAGGTCTCCTTATGTTGCCCAGGCTGGTCTCCAACTCCTGGGCTCAAGCGAACTGCCCCCCTAGGCCTCCCAAAGTGCTGGGATTACAGGCATGAGCCACTGCCCCTGGACTGTGTAGTCTTAATTTTCTATGATGTGAATTCTGGGAGCCTGTGCTTTAACTCACTCCCAGGTGGATCTGCTACTGTAGAGATGCTCTTGGGGTGTGAGATCACAGGAGGAAGATAGGAGGAAAGTGGCAGGGAGGATAAGAAAGCAAAAGCCAAAAAGGTAGTCCCAGAAGTCATGCAGGAGGATGATGACTCTACATCTATATGTATTAAAGCACTAGGGCAGGACAGCCCTAGACCTCAATTTCTTCCTTACAGATAAAGCAACCTAGAAATGGCATACACTGACTAAAGATATTTGCTTGCTTTTCCCTGAGAGGTGACTGTATGTGGCCACCTGTCTCCAAGATTTTTTTTTTTTTTTGAGATGGAGTTTCGCTGTTGTTGCCCAGCCTGGAGTGCAGTGGTGCAATCTCAGCTCACCGCAACCTCTGCCTCCCAGGTTCAAGTGATTCTCCTGCCTCAGCCT
>NW_012102543.1:88054-88690 GCF_000951045.1 Mandrillus leucophaeus | reverse complement strand
TTTTAGTAGAGACAAGGTTTCGCCATGTTGGCCAGGCTGGTTTTGAACTCCTGGCTTCAGGTGATCTGCCCACCTCAGCCTCCCAAAGTGCTGGGGTTACAGGTGTAAGCCACCACACCCAGCCTGTGTTGGGTTTCCCAGAGCCCGTAGCAACCTTTCTTGTGACGAAGCAACCATCTCAGCTTCTTTGTCTGGTTCTCCCTGATTCTCAACCTTTGCAACCTGCCTTCCTTCACCGCTGGGTCCACATAGGCTTAACCTTGATCTTATTTGTAGGACCGGTCTTCACCTTAAGCAAGAGAAATGTAAGAAGTGCTTTCCCAATTCCCAGTTGCTGGCCTAGCTTTTGCCTCGTGTCCCCTTTCTGAGGACTGACCTTTGGTATTGCTCTGGAGTCTCATATCCCCTTTGGCCCTAACTGACCATGTCTGAGTCTTGGGAACCTGCCCACACGAGTGCCTTAAGGAATGGACTCTGCCTCATTCTCTCTCTCTCTCTTTTTTTTTTTTTTTTGAGATGGAGTCTCGCTTTTGTTGCGAGACTCAGCCTCCCAAAGTGCTGGGATTACGGGTCTGAACCACAACGCCCGGCTCTACCTCATTCTTGCCCATACACATTGCTGAATGTTTACTCAAG
>NW_012102543.1:84238-87029 GCF_000951045.1 Mandrillus leucophaeus | reverse complement strand
CAGGATAGTCTTGATCTCCTGACCTTGCGATCCACCGCCTTGGCCTCCCAAAGTGCTGGGATTACAGCCATGAGCCACTGCGCCTGGTTTGAGATTTTTATTTCAAAAGAATCTCAGGTCGTTATCAAGCCATTCAAAATGGAGTAAAGCAATATGAAGTAGAAGGGAGAAAGAGAAAAGTTATCCATAAAGTTAAGCTGGAAATGAGGCTTAACAATAACAGTGCTTATTATGGAATCCTACGCCCTTGCCTGGATTGACAACTCATTCAGTCATGTATTTTATAGTGGGTTTTTTGTTTGTTTGTTTGTTTTTTGCTTTTTTTGAGACAGAGTTTCACTCTTGTTGCCCAGGCTGGAGTGCAGTGGTGCAACTTCGGCTCACTGCAACCTCTGCCTCCCAGGTTCAAGCGATTCTCCTGCCTCAGCCTCCCTGTAGCTGGGATTACAGGCATGCATCACCATGCCTGGCTAATTTTGTATTTTTTCAGTAGATACTGAGTTTCACCATGTTGGTCAGGCTGATCTCGAACTCCTGACCTCAGGTGATCCGCTCGCCTCAGCCTCCCAAAGTGCTGGGATTACAGGCATGAGCCACCATGCCCAGCCTTATAGTGGTTTATGCAAAGAAGGAAACCTAATTAGTTATGCAAAATTTACAACTTTCATAAAATAAAAGCCAAACTTAGAAATCAGTTTCTTCCAAAGATAGTCGTACTAAGAAACATTAAGTGATATAAAGGGTGGTGCTATAGTTTAGATGTTGTCCTCTCCAAATTCTATGTTGGAATTTGATCCACAGGTGGGCATGGTGGCTCATGCCTGTAATCCCAACACTTTGAGAGGCCCAGGTGGGAGGATTGCTCAAGGCCAGGAGTTTGAGACCAGCTTGAGCAAAGTAGTGGGCCTGTCTCTTATACACATCTAGATGTGTATAAGAGACAGTCCCAACACTTTGAGAGGCCCAGGTAGGAGGATTGCTCAAGGCCAGGAGTTTGAGACCAGCTTGAGCAAAGTAGCAAGACCCTGTTTCTACTAAAAATGTTTTTAAAATTAACCAGGCATGGTAGCGAACACTTGTAGTCCCAGCTACTTGGGAGGCTGAGGCAGGAGGATTGGTTGAGCCCAGGAATTCTAGCTATGATGATGCCACTGCATTCCAGCCTAGGTGACAGAGCAAGATCCTATCTCTAAACAATAAAGAGAAATTTGAATCCCAGTGTTGGAGGTGGGGCCTAATGGGTGGTGTTTGGGTCATGAGGGCCAACCCCGCAGGAATGTCTTGGTGCAGTCCTCTCTGTGAGTTCCCACAAGAGTTCCCCTGAGAGCTGATTGTGAAAAAGAGCCTGGCACTTCCTTCCCCTCTTTCCTGCTTCTCTCTCGCCATGTGATCTGCACACACTAGGGCTCTGTCCCTTCTGTGGTGAGTGGAAGCAGTCTCAGGCCCTTACCAGAAGCAGATGCGGGCACTGCGCTTCTTGTACAGCCTGCAGAACTGTGAGCCAAATAAACCTCTTTGTGACCAGGGCCAGTGGCTCGTGCCTGTAATCCCAACATTTTGGGAGGTTGAGGCGGGACGATTGCTTGGGACCAGGAGTTTAAGACCAGCCTAGACAACATAGTGAAACCCCATTTCTACAATTTTTTTTTTTTTGATACTGCATCTTGCTCTGTTGCCCAGGCTGGAGTGCAGTGGTGCAATCTTGGCTCACTGCAACCTCTGTCTCCCAGATTCAAGCGATTCTCCTGCCTCAGCCTCCCGAGGAGCTGGGACTACAGGCGCCCGTCACCATGCCTGGGTAATTTTTGTATTTTTAGTAGAGATGGGGGTTTCACCATGTTGCCCAGGCTGGTCTCAAACTCCTGACTTCAGGTGATCCACCTGCCTCGGCCTCCCAAATTGCTGGGATTACAGGCGTTAGCCAACATGCCCTGCCCCCCCAAATTTTTTTTTAACAAAAATTAGCCAGGTGCAGTGGTACCCACTTGTAGTCCCATCTACTTAGGATGCTGAGGTGGGAGAACAACTTTAGTGTAGGAGGACAAGGCTACAGTGAACCATGATCACACCACTGCACTCCATCCAGCCTGGGTGACAAGAGCAAGACTGCTCCCCGCCACCCCAACAAAAAACCTCTTTTTAAAATAACTCTTCTTTATAGCAACACAAATGCACTAAGACAGGTAATATCTTCGAGGATGCTTCTACAGTAGACGTAAATCCCAGCCGAATCCAGGCTCACACAGTTTAGTAAGGAGTGCAGCCTGGGGTTTCTGTCTATATGCCTCATCTATGAAATGGGCATAATAATAGTAGCTACTTCATGGGGCTGTTGTGATTAAATTAGACAATCCATGTAAGGTACTTAACATACTTTACTTTTCAAATACAGGTAGACTTTGTTTTATTGGGCTTTGCTTTATTACATTTTCCACAAGTTAAAGGTCTGTGACAACCCTGTGTCAAGAAAGTCTATCAGCACCATTTTCAACAACTTGTGCTCACTTTGTGTCTCTGTGTCACATTTGGTAATTCTCACAATACTTCGGTCTTTTCATTATTGTTTACTTATTTATTTATATTTGAGATGAAGTCTTGGTCTGTTGCCAGGCTGGAGTGCAGTGGTGTGATCTCGGCTCACTGCAACCTCCGTCTCCTGGATGCAACGATTCTCCTACCTCAGCATCCCAAGTAGCTGGGACTTACAGGCGCCCGCCACCACACCCAGCTAATTTTTGTATTTTTAGTAGCGATGGGGTTTCAACATGTTGGCCAGGATAGTCTCAATCTC
>NW_012102543.1:79764-83583 GCF_000951045.1 Mandrillus leucophaeus | reverse complement strand
GGCAATTGAAAGTCCTACTTAAGTGAACACAGTAAAACATCCTTATGGCTGATTTGGAGACAGTTTTAGTGGTCTGGATAGAAGATCAAAGTAGCCACAACATTCCCCTCAGCTAAACAGCAGGGGTGTCCAATCTTTTGGCTTTCCTGGGCCACATTGGAAGAAGAATTGTCTCAGGTCACACATAATATACAATAACGCTAATAATAGCTGATGAGCTTTAAAAAACATCGCACAAAAATCTCATAATGTTCTAAGAAAGTTTACAAATTTGTGTTGGGCCACATTCAAAGCCATTCTGGGCTGCATGCAGCCCACAGGCTGTAGGTTGGGCAAGCTTAAGCTAAAGCCCAATCCAGAGCAAGGCCTTAACTCTCTCTTCAATTCTATGAAGGCTGGGAGAAGTTAGGAAGCTGCAGAAGAAAAGTTTGAAGCTAGCATATGTTGGCTTATGAAATTTAAGGAAAGAAGCCATCTCCATAACATTAAAGTGCAAGTTGACCAGGTGTGATGGTGCATGCCTGCAGTCACAGCGGCTCTGGAGGCTGAGGAAGAAGGATCACTTGAGCCCAGAGGTTCAAAACCAGTCTGGGCAACGTAGTAAGACCCTGTCTTTAAAAAAAAGTTCAAGGTGAAGCAGCAAACGCTGATGTAGAAGCTGCAGCAAGTTATCCAGAAGATCTAGCTGAGATAACTGATGAAGGTGGCTACACTAAACCACTAAACAACAAATAGCCTTTTTTTTTTTTTTTGAGATGGAGTTTTGCTATTGTTGCGCAGGCTGGAGTGCAATGGTGCGATCTTGGTTCACAGCAACCTCTGCCTCCCAGATTCAAGTGATTCTCCTGCCTCAGCCTCCTGAGTAGCTGGGATTACAGACATGCGCCACCACACCTCGTTAATTTTTATATTTTTAGTAGAGACAGGGTTTAGCCATGTTGGTCAGGCTAGTCTTGAACTCCTGACCTCAGGTGATCCAACTGCCTCGGCCTCCCAAAGTGCTGGGATTACAAGTGTGAGCCACCGCGCCTGGCCAAAACAGACTTTCATAGTTAGTGAGAAGTCTATCCCTGGTGCAATTCTCTCACTCAACACAACAATCAACACAGAAGACTTCGGTGACCAAATGTAGGAGGTGTCTCCCCACACACCACACAAGCAAACAGTTCTGCAGTAGACACCAGCTGGGTGTCCTCCAATTCAATTCTGACACAGTCTACCTGGAAATAACATCAGATCCCATCGGTTGAGGGGTAGGTCCCACAAGACCAGTCTCTTCCCACCAGTCTTAAGTCTAGGTTTTTGGAACTTCTGACCAACTGGCTTCACACTGGGGTTCCAATGACCCCCTCGTTGGGTTTGATTTGCTGGAGTGACTCACAGAACTTGGGAAACACTTCCACTTACTGGTTTATGATAAAGGATATTACAAGTGATACCTATAAAGAGATGTATGGGGAAAAGGGACACAGAGCTTCCATGTCTCCTCCCTGGGCATGTCACTCTCCAGGAACCTCCATGTGTTCAGCTATCCAGAAGATCTCTGAACCCATTTCTGGATTTTTATGGAAGCCTCATCATCTAGGCATGATTGATTAGATCATTGGCCATTGGTGATCAGCTTAACTGTAACACTTTCCCTCCTCTCCAAGGTTTGGGAGGATTACAATGGGGCTGAAAGTCCCAACAATTTTTTTTTTTTTTTTTTTTTTTTGAGACGGAATCTTACTCTCCATTGCCTAGGCTGGAGGGCAGTGTTGTGATCTCGGCTCACTGCAACCTTCGTCTCCTGGGTTCAAGCGATTCTCCTGCGTCAGCCTCCCGAGTAGCTGGGATTACAGGTGGGTGCCACCAAGCCTGGTTAATTTCTGTATTTTTAGTAGAGACGGAGTCTCGCTATGTTAGCCAGGCTAGTCTCGAACTCCTGACCTCAAGTGATCTGCCCACCTTGGCCTCCCAAAGTGCTGGGATTATAGGCGTGAGCCACTGTGTCTGACCTTCAACTCTTTAATCCTGCCTTGGTGTTTCTGGTGACCAGCCCTCATCCTGAAGCTACCTAGGGGCTACCAGCCATCAATCAACTCATTAGCACAGGAAAGATAATACGTTGGAGATTCTAAAGCTTTTAGGAGTCGTATGTCACAAAACAAGATTACGACCAAATATATATTTCGCAATATCACAGTCTTTTTTAAAATTTAAACAAAATTGATAGAGATGGGATCTTGCTAGGTTGGCCAGGTTGGTCTTGAATTCAGCCTCAAGCAATCCTCCTACCTCAGCCTCCCAAAATACTAGGATTAGAGGCATGAGCCAGTGTGCCCAGCCCATAGTCTTATTTTTAAAAATAACCACAGCCGCTGGGTGTGGTGGCTCCTGCCTGTAATCCTAGCACTTTGGGAGGCTGAGGCGGGCGGATCACCTGAGGTCAGGAGTTCGAGACCAGCCTGACCAACATGGAGAAACCCTGTCTCTACTAAAAATACAAAATTAGCCAGGCATGGTGGCACATGCCTGTAATCCCACCTACTTGGGAGGCTGGGGCAGGAGAATCACTTGAACCCAGGAGGTGGAGGTTCAGTGAGCTGAGATCGGGCCATGGCACTCCCGTATGAGCAACAAGAGTGAAACTCTATCTCAAAAAAGAAAAAAATTCTACAGTGGTGGCTCATGCCTGTAATCCCAGCACTTTGGGAAGCCGAGGCTGGTGGATCACCTGAGGTCAGGAGTTTGAGACCAGCCTGGCCAACATGGTGAAACCCCGTCTCTACTAAAAATACAAAAATGTTACCCGGGCATGGTGGCGGACGCCTGTAATCCCAGCTACTTGGGAGGCTGAGGCAGGAGAATTCCTTGTACCCGGGAAGCGGAGAGTGCAGTGAGCCGAGATCACGCCACTGCACTCCAGCCTGAGCAACAAGAGCGAGATTGTTTCCAAAAAAAAAAAAGAAAAAAAAATTGCCACAGCCATACCAGCCTTCTGCAACCACCACACCACCCTAGTGAGTCTGTGGCCTTCTACATGGAGGCAAAACTATCAGCAAAAAGATTACAACCCACTGAAGTCTCAGAGAATCATCAGCATTATTTAGCAGAGGTGTGTTTTTTCATTAAGGTACGTACTTTTTTTAGACATAATGCTATTGCAACTTAATAGACTACAGTATATTATAAACCTTTATATGCACTAGGAAACCAAAAATTCATGTGACTCACTTTATTGCGATATGTGCTTTATTGTAGTGGTCTGGAAGCAAATCTGCAATATCTCCCAGGTATGCCTGTATTAACAATTATTATTTCAGATGAGAAAATGGAGATCCAAGAGAATTAAGAAACATGCCTGCTTAGTGGGAGAGCTAAGTCAGTCCAAGGCCAAAGCCCATGCCTTCACTGACCATTTGGCTCTAGTGCCTTCCAACCTGAGGAGAGACTGGAAGAGTGCAGAGCTGCATGAAAGGGACTACAAGAAAGTTAATGGTATGTCAGGGTCACATGATGGAGGTTTCATAACCCAAGGTGGAAAGTTTAGATTTAAAGTGATAAGAAATAAGTAATCTGGGGCCAGGCACGGCGGCTCACGCCTGTAATCCCAGCACTTTGGGAGGCCGAGGTGGGGGGATCACAAGGTCAGGAGATCGAGACCAGCCTGGCTAACACAGTGAAACCCCGTCTCTACTAAAAATACAACAAATTGGCCGGGCACGGTGGCTCACGCCTATAATCCCAGCTCTCAGGGAGGCAGAGGCGGGAGGATAGCTTGAGCCCAGGAGTTCAAGACCTGCCTGGGTAATATAGCGAGACCCCGTTCTCCACAAA
>NW_012102543.1:74501-76924 GCF_000951045.1 Mandrillus leucophaeus | reverse complement strand
TGCTGGATTACATTTATTGATTTGCGTATGTTGAACCAGCCTTGCATCCCAGGGATGAAGCCCACTTGGTCATGGTGGATACGCTTTTTGATGTGCTGCTGGATTCGGTTTGCCAGTATTTTATTGAGGATTTTTGCATCAATGTTCATCAGGGATATTGGTCTAAAATTCTCTTTTCTTGTTGTGTCTCTGCCAGGCTTTGATATCAGGATGATGCTGACCTCATAAAATGAGTTAGGGAGGACTCCCTCTTTTTCTACTGATTGTAATAGTTTCAGAAGGAATGGTACCAGCTCCTCCTTGTACCTCTGGTAGAATTCGGCTGTGAATCCGTCTGGTCCTGGACTTTTTTTGGTTGGTAGGCTATTAATTGTTGCCTCAATTTCAGAGCCTGTTATTGGTCTATTCAGGGATTCAACTTGTTCCTAGTTTAGTCTTGGGAGGGTATATGTGTCCAGGAATTTATCCATTTCTTCTAGATTTTCTAATTTATTTGCGTAGAGGTGTTTATCGTATTCTCTGACGGCCGTTTGTATTTCTGTGGGATAGGTGGTGATATCCCCTTTATCATTTTTTATTATGCAATATTGAATTGTTTAAAGGGCTATCAATAATGGAGTCTCACTCTCCATTGCCCAGGCTGGAGTGCAGTGGCTTGATCTTGGCTCATTGCAACCTCTGCCTCCCGGGTTCAAGTGATTGTCCTGCCTCAGCCTCCCGAGTAGCTGGGATTACAGGCACGTACTACTACGCCTGGGTAATTTTTGTATTTTCAGTACAGACGGGGTTTCACCGTGTTGGCCAGACTGGTCTTGAACTCCTGACCTCAGGTGATCCGCTTGCCTCGGCCTCCCAAAGTGCTGGGATAGGCATGAGCCACTGTACCCGGCCAATAATTTTTTCTTGAAGCTTAGTGGTTCAAAGTAGTTGAAGCCTAAATGGAATTCAGTTGGAGACAGTTATTAAAATGAGAACAAATAGCAAATTAGAAAATGTTACTAAATTCAACCCATTATTTTGTTTGTATACCTAATACCCTTGAATGTTCTATCACGATAAAAAAGGCTGACGGACAATTGTGAAAGCAAATGTAAGATTTTTCTAACCACTGATCGTTTAAAAAACATTTGTACAAACCTGTTACGTATTTCAGGCTATTGAAAACACAAAGACTTCTTAATTATTTCAAATTATCATGAGTATTTTATATTCATTTAAAGCTATTTTATATTCACTTAAAGTGGCCTTGGAACCCTGGGACAATAAAAGCTTGTGGAAGGCAGTGTATTTTTTCCATGTTAACATACAGATACGCACAAAATCTACCATTTATGGCCAGTATAATGATGGATTTGGAGGCAGACGTCAAAATTACTTGAGTTGTTTTTCTAATGTTGGGAGGTCAGTGATACAGTGGTGCGATCTCAGCTCACTGCAATCTCTGCCTCCTGGATTCGAATGATTCTCCTGCCTCTGCTTTCCAAGTAGCTGGGATTACAGGCGCCCATCACTAATTTTTGTACTTTTAGTAGAGAAGGGGTTTCACCACGTTGGCCAGACTGGTCTCGAACTCCTGACCTCAGGTGATCTGCCTGCCTCATCCTGCCAAAGTGCTGGGATTACAGACGTGAGCAAATGTGCCCAGCCAAGACTTGGCCTTCTGAAGGGTCATTACAAAAATCAACTTTCAAAAGGCAGATTAATTGGAGAAAAGGCATACAATTTATTTATCGTGTATTACGGGAGCCTTCAGAATGAAGATCCATCCAGATGTAGTGGCTCATGCCTGTAATCTCAGCTCTTTGGACTCAGCACTTTGGGAGGCTGAGGCTGGAGGATTGCTTGAGGCCAGGAGCTCAAGATCAGCCTGGGCAACATATTGAGACCCCGTCTCTATAGAAGAAAAAATTAGCCAGGCATGGTGGCACATTTCTGTAGTCCCAGCTATTGGGGGAGTGGGAGAGTGCTGAGGTGGGAAGATAGCTTGAACCCAGGAGATGGAGGCTACAGTGAGCCATGATTGCACCACTGCACTCCAGCCTGGGTAACAGAAGGCCAGACACAGTGGCTTATGCCTGTAATCCCAGCACTTTGGGAGGCCGAGGCTGGCAGATCACCTAAGGTCAGGAGTTCAAGACCAGCTTAGCCAACATGGCTAAACCCTGTCTCTACTAAAAATACAAAAATTAGCTGGGCATGGTGGCACATGCCTGTAATCCCAGCTACTCAGGATACTGAGGCAGGAGAATCACTTGAATCCAGGAGGTGGAGGTTGCAGTGAGCCGAGATTGCACCACTACACTCCAGCCTGGGTGATAGAATAAAACTCTGTCAAAAAAAAAAAAAAAAAAAGAAGAAGAAGAAGAAGAAGAAGAAGATGCAAAGCACAAAGACACAGGGGAAATTGTCCATTTTTATGCTTA
>NW_012102543.1:68508-73629 GCF_000951045.1 Mandrillus leucophaeus | reverse complement strand
AGTTCCGTTTTCTGAATGAAAAAGCAAAATATATGCTCCCTCCTGCGCTCATCCCTTATGTCCCGCTGGGCTCGTTTTAGGTCTTTGCTGGCATTCAAGTTTGGGAAGTGTCTCTCCACCAGTTTCTATTATCAATCTCTACTATTTTATAGTTCAATTCAGTATCTCATCGGAAACGTTTAAACTTTAACCTTGACAGGCTTTCTTAATCCAGGACAAAGGTTATTTAAAAGGGAGGAAAGGAATTTGTTCGGAGCCTAGCACACTTGGCCTCCTTCAATCAAGTTTAGAGAATAGTGACCCCTGGTGGCCAGTGAGGGAATTCAGAGGAGGCCAGAGGCCGGCACTTTCTGTTAAAAATGTTTTTTATTCGCCACACGTCCAGGGTAAACTCGCGAGGGGATCCTGCCTCTTCCAGACGGTTCCACACGGGACCTCCAGGAGCTCAAAGGACCCTGGGCCCTCCGGAGTCGCCTCTTCTTGCAGCCCGTTGCTAAGTGGCGCCGCAGGGAACAGCCCAGGTCCCATCACGTGGCCCTGCAGGGTTTTGCCCCACGGGGCCACGCCCTGCCAGGCCGGGCCCCACTCCTCCCTCCTCCTCAGCGCGGAACCTCGGCCGCCAGCGCCAGGCCGCCTAGACGTTGGCGGAGGTCAAAGCCGCAACGGTCCCGGCACGATGTGGAGGGCGGCCCGGGCAGCGCTCCGAGCCTCTGGGGTCCCCCTCCAGACCTGGAGGCCGATATTCACATCGTCCCTTTTCTCCCAAAAGGCCGCGACCCTGACAGTCACGCCCAAGACTGGGCTGGCCGACAAGCGCCCGGATGTGAAAGCAGAAGGCTTGGGCTCCGGGGAGCGGGTGACCCTGAGGGTGTCGGGCGTCCGCCACCGAGGCTGCCTCTTCCACTCCCTCGTCCACTACGAGGTGGACAGCGGCGAGGGGCTGGCCCTGGCCAAGGACCTGGCTCTGGGCGGCGACTTCACGGGCGTGGGGCCCATGGGGCTTCTGTGGAGCCTCATGCCGGCCGCTTCGAAGGATCCCTGCCTCAGTCGAATGCCGAGGGCAGCCTTGAAAAACCCCCTCAAAGTGGAGGTGACCGTCCACCTAACGCCGCTGCAGTAGGCGGCGCCGCTGGATCCAGCGCTGGCCTCGGCCCAGGTGCAGCGCTGGTTCTCCACCCCCCAGCTGCGCCGCGCGCCTGCCGGGGGTCTTCCTGCTGCCATCAGGTTCGGGGCCCTTTTCCGCGGAGTGCCTGGCAGCACAGTGAGGGAATCGACTGGCTGGTATAGGAAAGCTGGCTTGCTTTGCTAGCTGGTTTGTCATCTGAAAACAAAGCGAGCTCCTTAATCCCTTATTTTGTCTCCTAGACATCAAGTGGAACATTAAATGGTGGCTAGGATCTAAATTTCATCTGCTCATGCACCTTTCTTCTGCCAGCTGCTCACCCGCCAGAGTCCTAGTGCTGCATACGCTGTTCCTTAGGAGCATACACCCTGCGTGTTTGCTATATTAAGCATAAGATTGCTGCAAAATTTCTAGCATTAAATGCTTTTGTTTGCTTACAGCAGTCTCAACCTCCTGAGCCCAAGCGATCCTCCCACCTCAGCCTTCAGAGTAGAGTATCTGGGACAGCAGGCATGTGCCACCCAGGTAAATTATTTATTTATTTATTTATTTTTGAGACGGAATTTCACTCTGTCGCCCAGGCTGGAGTGCAGTGGCGTGATCTCGGCTTACTGCAAGCTCTGCCTTCCGGGTTCACGCCATTCTCCTGCCTCAGCCTCCCGAGTAGCTGGGACTACAGGCGCCCGCCACCACACCTGGCTAATTTTTTGTATTTTTAGTAGAGACGGGGTTTCCCTACGTTGCCCAGGCTGATCTTGAACTCATGGGCTCCAGCGATCCTCCCACCTTAGCCTCCCCAAGTGTTGGGGAGCCACCACACCCAGCCATCTTTCTTTTTTAAATTCTTATTTTTTTAGAGACTAGGTCTTGCTCTGTCACACAGGCTGGAGTGCAGAGGCACCATGGTAGCTTATTACAGCCTCGAACTTCTGGGCTCAAGTGATCCTTCCACCTCATCTTCTCAAAATGCTGGGATTACAGGCGTACATGGCCTCATTTTAACATTTTAGTTTTTTTAGAGATGGAGTCTTGCTATGCTGCCCAGACTGGTCTTGAATTCCTGGCTTGAAGCAGTCCTCCCACCTCAGCTTCTCAAAGTACTGGGATTACAGACACACACAACTGAGCCTGGCTTTTTAAAAATTATTATTATTATTTGAAACAGGGTCTCAGTCTGTCACCCTGGCTAGAGTGCAGTGGCGCTGTCATGACTCACTGCAACCTCCCCTCCGGGGCTGAAGTGAATCTCCCACCTCAGCCTCCCAAGTAGCTGGGACTACAGGATCTCACCACCCAGCCCAACCACTTTTACTTTAATTGGAATAACAAAGGAATATATCTGAAAAATACCAGGAAACAACAGGCTGATAAATTCTTCTCTTGGAATAGTGAAGGAATAACACATCCCCAATACGAATATTGAAAGAGAAATAATAGACCAACATTAGGAGGATATTAGATTGATAGTTTAGTATCTCTTCACACATGTAGTTCACTTTATAGTACACCTTCATTAGACCTTTAAAATAGTTTAATCCCTGTTGAATTATGGATTTTGGTGACTCTGACTGTATCTTAAATTTATTGAGAAATCAAAGGGCCCTTTAAATTTGGATGTCTGGGTTTCTTTTTGTTTTTTGATTCTTTGTTTTTTGAGACGTAGTCTCACTCTGTCGCTAAGGCTAGAGTGCAGCGGCCCGATCTCAGCTCACTGCAACCTCCGCCTCCCAGGTTCAAGTGGTTTTCCCACCTCAGCCTCCTGATTAGCTGGGATCACAGGCATGCACCACGACAACCAGCTAGTTTTTTGTATTTTTAGTAGAGATGGGTTTTTGGGGTTTCACCACGATGACCAGGCTGGTCTCCAACACCCGACCTCAAATGATCGGCTCACCTCGGCCTCCCAAAGTGCTGGGATTACAGGCATGAGCCACTGCACCTGGCTTTAAAAATCTCATTCTAAAAACCAGACATCCAGCTGGGCGCGGTGGATTACAGCTTACCCCTGTAATCCCATGAGCCAGTGTGCCCAGCCCATAGTCTTATTTTTAAAAATAGCCACAGCCGCTGGGTGTGGTGGCTCACACCTGTAATCCCAGCACTTTGGGAGGCTAAGGTGGGTGGATCACCTGAGGTCAGGAGTTCGAGACCAGCCTGGCCAACATGGCAGAAACCTTGTCTCTACAAAAATTAGCAGGGTGCGGTAGGGGACAAGAATTGCTTGAGCCCAGGAGGTGTGGAGGTTGCAATGAGTCCAGACCATGCCACTGCACTCCAGCCTGGCCTATGGGAGTGAAACCCTGTCTCAAAAAAGAAAAAAAAAAAAAAAAAGAAGGAGATTTTTATTCTTACATAACTCAAAGCCTGCATAACTATTTGCTTAGACTTATCAGGACTTGTACTTCAAACCAAAATACCTTCCACATATTTGATGCGATTTTTCTTTCTTTCTTTTCTCTTTTTCATTTACCATGGTTAACTCACAGGGAAAAAAATAAAAAAATATTTTTACATTTATAGCGTCAAAATAGCTCGAATAAATGTCTATTTCAACCACAATAATAAATCCATTTCCACCAAAACAGATGTTTTCTTTTCAAAGTGAGTAGGTAGTTTTTTTTAAAATAAGATAAATTATATGATCAAATTTTTATTTAGAAAATGTTGGCTAGGTACTATAGTCCATTAAATGTTCTGTCATCTAGCCCAAGATTCATTCCCTTTCCTGGGTTATAGGTGATGGTCCTTTTCCTGGTCTCATTGATATATTTGGTGATGGAGGATTAAGTGAATCTTGAGCAAGTCTCCTGGCTTGTTGAGGTTTTGCTACTCTGCTTTGCCATTTTTTGGCTATGAAGATCTACCTCCAGTCGTGAAAGACTTAAATTTAGATTACTTTGAAGAGGCAGTTAAATTTGTGCAAAGTCACCCAAAGGTGAGTGGTATGAGAGAAATGAACGAATTACTCCAGAAGAGAGTGAATAATGCAAGTGTTACTAATGGGTTGGAAAATATATGTAACAAATACCTGTTGAATTAATAAATAAATACTAGAGCTGTCTGATAACTTCATAAAAGACTTTCTGGCCAGGCACGGTGGCTCACACCTGTAATCCCAGCACTTTGGGAGGCCAAGGCAGGCGGATCACCTGAGGTCGGGAGTTCAAGACCAGCCTGACCAACATGGAGAAACCCCATCTCCACTAAAAATACAAAATTAGCCGACTTGGTGGTACATGCCTGTAATCCCAGCTATTTGGGAGGCTGAGGCAGGAGAATCGCTTGAACCTGGGAGGCAGAGGTTGCGGTGAGCCCAGATTGCGCCATTGCACTCCAGTCTGGGCAATGAGCGAAACTCCGTCTCAAAAAAAGAAAGACTCTCCTTTATTGAGGACTTTGGTGATCCCATTAACAATTATGCTTCATTTCTCCTTTGTCTCTTTCCGTGTTTGCCTTCTTTTTCTTCAATCTGCAGGTCAAAGGTCCAAACATTGGAGTGATTGGCTCAGGCAAAGGGGCAGAGTTGGCATTTTCCATGGCTAGCTTTCTCCCAAATATAGCTGTGGTCATGACCATCAATGGCTGCATCTCAAACACAGCTACGCCCTACCTGTGGTAGCTTGATCCTGCCAGGACTGCCTTTTAACCTAGACAGAATCTTTGCCACTGATTCAGGAGTATACGGTTAAAGAAGCACTGGAAGACCCCTTGGACAAGCCTACCAAAAAAGCTGTATCCCTCTTGAAAAAGCCAATGCTGGCTGGGCGCAGTGGCTCACGTCTGTAATCCCAGTACTTTGGGAGGCCGAGGTGGGTGGATTACCTGAGGTCAGGAGTTCGAGACCAGCCTGGCCAACATGGTGAAACCCTTTCTCTACTAAAAATACAAAAATTAGCCAGGCATGGTGGCACATGCCTGTAATCCCAGCTACTCGGGAGGCTGAGGCAGGAGAATTGCTTGAGCCCAGGAGGTGGAGGTTGCAGTGAGCTGAGATCGTG
>NW_012102543.1:65663-67463 GCF_000951045.1 Mandrillus leucophaeus | reverse complement strand
GCTCACTGAAACCTCCACCTCCCGAGTTCAAGTGGTGCCTCCCACCACGCCCGGCTAATTTTTGTATTTTAGTAGAGATGGGTTTTCACCATGTTGGCCAGGCTGACTCAAATGATCTCAAGTGATCCTGACCTCAAGTGATCCACCCACCTCGGCCTCCCAAAGTGCTGGGATTACAGGTATGAGCCATCGCGCCCAGCCGTTTTAGGTATGTTTTGACCAGGGGTGAATACATACACATAGGCCCCTGGTTTTGTGATGAGGAACCATTTGGTTATGACAATTTTCTCATAATAGTCAGAGACTAGAGTGAATTCTACAGGATGACTCAGAGGCTAGTTGGTGGTAGACTGAAGTCACAGAATATTTTCTGCTGTTAATCAGATTTTGATATGTGTCTAGCTGCACCCTGTTCCAGGATCTTTACAGAAAGCTGGGAACTCTAAGATATTTATCTTTAGAATGGCAACTAATTACTGAGAAACACTTGCTTTGATTCTCCAAAGTTCCCTTATCTTGGTATAGTTTTAAAAACTTTCCTTCATGCTTTTGTTTAAAATTATATTTTAAAACAGGCAGGTTCCAGGTTCTAGTTGCAAATTGATAATTACACATGTAGACAATGTAATTATCTGAGGGAAAGACAGAGTTTATCCCTTCCACCTTCTCCACCAAAAACTTAATTACAGTTTGTGGGTGAGCTTTAACTTGTTAGAATTATCTTAGATGAAGTTCTGAGTTTTTATTCTAAACACTTAAAATGTATGGAATTGAAACATGTTAAAAGTTCTGGTCCTCACTATAATTTAGTTTTAGTTTTGCAGTTGCCATCTGTTTTTACGTATTTGAAGGGAAAGGTACCAATATTAATTATTAGACTTTGATTTTGGTTGATCAGTAATCTTGTGCTTATGACTGGTTTGCGGCTGGGCACGGTGGCTCACGCCTGTAATCCCAGCACTTTGGGAGGTGGAGGCGGGCAGATCACTTGAGCTCAGCAGTTCAAAACCAGCCTGGGGATCATGGCAAACCTTGTCTCTACCAAAAATACAAAAAATTAGCCAGGCGTGGTGGCACACTTCTATGGTTCCAGCTACTTGAGGGGCTGAGGTGGCAGGATCGCTCGAACCTGGGAGGCCAAGGTTGCAGTGAACCATGATTGGTCTACTGCATTCCAGCCTGGGTAATAGAGTGAGACTCTTATCTAAAAAAAAAAAAAAACAAACAAAAAAAAAACCAGTTGCGAGGGATCTTCTTGGCAGAGGTTGAAGAGTTGTTGCCCTCTTATAGTATTATTAAATAGTTTCCCCCAAAATTAACATTATTTTAAAAATCGAATACAAGTTTCAATTATTAACATCAAGAAAAAATACAGGCTTTGGTGAGGTGGTTTAGGCCTGTAATCCCAGCACTTTGGGAGGCCAAGGTGGGAGGACTGCTTGAGCTCAGGAGTTCAAAACCAGCCTGGACAACATAGCAAGACCCCTGTCTCTACAAAAAAAATTTAAAATTTAGCTGGGGGTGGTAACACATGCCTATAGTCCTAGCTATTTGGGAGGCTGAGGCAGGAGGATCATCTGAGCCTGAGGGATTGAGGCTACAGTGAGCTGTGATCACAGCACTACACTGCAGCCTATCTACCCTGGGCAACCAAGTGAGACACTGTCTCCAGAAAATGAAAAAAAGGTGTGTGTGTGTGTGTGTGTATAAACTCATACACACCACTTCTTGAATTCAGGGGTTTTTGTGTAAGATTTTTGTTTCTTTTTTTTTGAGTCTGAGTCTCGCTTTTGTCACCCA
>NW_012102543.1:61148-62563 GCF_000951045.1 Mandrillus leucophaeus | reverse complement strand
GAAACCCTTTCTCTACTAAAAATACAAAAATTAGCCAGGCATGGTGGCACATGCCTGTAATCCCAGCTACTCGGGAGGCTGAGGCAGGAGAATTGCTTGAGCCCAGGAGGTGGAGGTTGCAGTGAGCTGAGATCGTGCCACTGCACTCCAGCCTGGCCTACAGTGCGAAACTCTGTCTCAAACAAACAAACAAGAAAGAAAGAAAGAGCCAATGCCCATTTCCTTTTTATTGTTGGAGAGGATGACAGGCGTTGGAAGAGCTCTGTTTATACTGACATAGCCGTGAAGTGTCTCAGAACATGGGAAGACACATTTTACTCTTTTAAGCTAGTCCAGTGCTGGCCACAAAATAGATTCCCCCTTATAGTCCTTTTTTCTCTGTAGCTCTGGATCCCGTATTAAGGGTACCTAATTTGGGAGGGAGGCAGCTCAAAGCTCATGCTATTGCTCAGATTGAGTCTTGGAAGATCTTGGAGTTTTTGCACTTAGGGTAAAGGCTAACTAGACAATTAAATGTATTATTTATTTATTTAAGTGGCAGGGGTCTTGCTCTGTTGCCCAGGCTGGTCTTGAACTCCTGGCCTCAAGCAATCCTCCCCCCTCACCCTTCCAAAGTGCTAGGATTACAGGCATGTGCAGCCTTGCTGGGCTAGACACTTAAATTTAGTTATGCTTCAGAGCAAATCCAGAGACAGACTGAATATTTTTATCAAAAAATGACTGAGATCTGAACTTCTCATGGTCATCTGCAAGCTTTTAAAAGAAATAAAAATGCTAAATTCAAGTTCATCATAGACTGCAGTTTTGGAACTATCCATATTTCTCCATGTTTGGTTTGTTTGAGCTTTACTCAAGGTAATTGCTAACTGAAAGCCAGCTTTCAAGCTGCTACTTACCCATCTTTCCCACCTACTCTCCTGCCACCTTCTGTACCTCCAAAGATCTAAAAACCCAGTGTATGACTATTAGTTTGCTATATCTGTCCCCGAAGTTTTAGATTTTCTTGCCCTCCCTCCCTCCCTCCCTCCCTTCCTCCCCTCCTTCTTTCCTTCCTTCCTTGATAGAGTCTCCCTCTGTCACCCAGGCTGGAGTGCAGTGGCTTGATCTTGGCTCACTGAAACCTCCACCTCCCGAGTTCAAGTGGTGCCTCCCACCACGCCCGGCTAATTTTTGTATTTTAGTAGAGATGGGTTTTCACCATGTTGGCCAGGCTGACTCAAATGATCTCAAGTGATCCTGACCTCAAGTGATCCACCCACCTCGGCCTCCCAAAGTGCTGGGATTACAGGTATGAGCCATCGCGCCCAGCCGTTTTAGGTATGTTTTGACCAGGGGTGAATACATACACATAGGCCCCTGGTTTTGTGATGAGGAACCATTTGGTTATGACAATTTTCTCATAATAGTCAGAGACT
>NW_012102543.1:51171-59153 GCF_000951045.1 Mandrillus leucophaeus | reverse complement strand
CTCCTGAGTAGCTGGTACTACAGGCTCACGCCACCATGCCCAGCTAATTTTTCTTTCTTTTTTTTTTTTTGGTTAAATATGGGGTCTCGCTATGTTACTCCGCTTGGTCTTGAACTCCTACCCTCAAGCCATCCTCCTGCCTTGGCCTCCCAAAGTGCTGGGATTACAGGTATGAGCCACTGCACCCAGCCAGCCAATTCTAATTTGAATTGATAAACCTCTCTATTATATAAACAACCTTAAGAATTAGTGCCTATCCTAGGGTTTAAGTTCTTTTTTTAAATTTTAAGATATGTAACTTTTAGCTATTTTGCTTAATCTCTAACTCATTTCTTAAATGTGACAATTTTTTCTTCTCTTTTGTTTGGCCCACATTTTTGTTGAAAAATTAAGGATTTCTTTGTTTTGTTTTGAGACAGGTTCTCGTTCTGTCGCATGTTCTGTCGTTCAGTGGCACAACCTTGGCTCATGGCAACCTCTGCCTTCCGGGTTCAGGCAATTCTCCTGCCTCAGCCTCTCGAGTAGCTGGGATTACAGGCACGCGCCACCATACCTGGCTAATTTTGTATTTTTAGTTGAGACAGGGTTTCTCCATGTTGATCAGGCTGGTCTGGAACTCCCGGCCTCAGGTGATCTGCCTGCCTCGGCTTCCCAAAGTGCTGGGATTACAGGCATGAGCCACTGCGCCTGGCCTTCAATACTATTTTTAAACTTTCTTTCAACTTATTTTATCCAGGCCTGAAATAAGAGCAAGCAGACCCACACGTTCTCTGGTGAACAGGTTTTAGAATCTATTTTGTCATTTTGTAGGATATGAAAGAACAAAAGAAGGGTCCAAGTTATATAATTCTTTTATTTTCTGTGTGAATGTTTTTAACCTTTGAGAATCTGGAACTCAAAATGTTCTTTATGTGAAGTGTACCAAGATTTTGAAACCTATCCAATAGTCCCATAGACAGTTTTTTGTTTTTTTTTAAATAAACATAGAAATTGACCCTTCCGGTTTTAAAGCTTAAAATTTAGGTACCCCCCAGACCTCTCAGAAAGTATCAAAGAACATAAACTCACCAGATCACTACATATGAATTTTGGTGTACCACCACTCAGTCCACAGCAAACATTAAACCCTCATAATATCCTTTTAGATAAAGGTTTATATGTGTCTGTGTACTATGTATAGCTTTTCCAATTTTTTTTTTTTGTTTTTTTTTTTTGTTTTAGAGACAGGGTCTGACTCTGTTGCCCAGGGTAGAGTGTAATGGCACAATTATAACTCATTTCAGCCTCAAACTCCTCAAATGATCCTCTTGCTTCAGCCTCCCCAGCAGCTGAGGCTATCAGTGTGTACCACAACGCCTGGCTAATTTTTATTTTTTATAGAGCCAGGGTCTTGTTATGTTGCCTAGGCTGGTCTCGAACTCCTGGGTTCAAGGGATCTTTTTACTTTGGCCTCCCAAATTTCTGGGATTACAGGCATGAACAAACTGCACCAGGCCACTATGTATAATTTTAAAAGAAAATCGTACCAACTATTTTGTTTGGTAACTTCTATTTTTACTTAAAATATGACTATCTTTGGATGTGAATAGATGCCTTTCAGCAAGTCATTGGTACTTTTTTAGTGGAAGAACATTATTGCATTGGATGTTCAATACTACTAACCAATTTTCTCTCTTTCTTTCTTTCTTTTTTTTTTTTTTTTTTTTTGTTTGTTTTGAGACGGCTTGTCACTCTTGTTGCCCAGACTGGAGTGCAGTGGCGCGATCTCGGCTCACTGCAACGTCCGCCCCTCGGGTTCAAGCAATTTTCGTGGCTCAGGCTCCGGAATTGCTGGGACTACAGGCGCGTGCCACCACACCCGGCTAATTTTTGTATTTTTAGTAGAGACGGGGTTTCACCATGTTGGCCAGGCTGGTCTCAAGTGATCAAGTGATCCTCCCGCCTCAGCCTCCTAAAGTGCTGGGATTACAGGCGTGAGCCACCAGTCCCAGTCACCAATTCTCTTTTGTTGATAATTGAGTTTTTTTTTCTTTTTTCTTTTTTTTTGCTATTAAAGCTTTGAACATACATCTCGGTGCTCAGGATAAAGTCCTAGATGTGGAACTGCTGGACCACAAAGGGTGCAAAAGTTTTTGAACAGCCAACAGCCTTCCAGAAAGGCTATATCAATTATAAACAGCAGCGTATTTGTGTGTCCCTACTTCTCCATACCCCTAGCAACTCTATGAATTATTATTATTGTTAATTTTTAGCTCATTTGGTAGGTGGGGGAAAAAAGACACCTTGGTGATTAAAACCCACAATTTGTGATATTTAAAATGTGAAACAGAGCTTTTAGCTGCCTCTGGCTCCCTGGAGGATCCGGCGTAAAGAAACATAAAATTGGTGGAGTTTGGCTCTGGTATTCTCAGTGGGACGGAGGGATAAATTACGGCAAGCCGCTTATTTTCCCTCCTCCGGAAAAGGGTGGGAAAGGCCATCGGTAGGGGAAAGGAATTAAAAACATTATTTTATGAAAAGGGCAGTTGTTAGGGGGACGTTTTAAGGTCTTTAACTTTAGGCGGGCGAGTCACTACAGATCAGCTGAAACTGCTTTCCGTCCTGACCACTCTGTGCGCGGTTAAGCCCTAGAGCAGCAAAAGGGCAGCCAGCAACAGCCGGACGGGAGGACCCCGGCGGCCGCCACGCAGTCCCACAATGCCCCGCTCGCACCACCCTGAGGGCGGAGAGAAAGGACCGCTGCCGGGCATGGGGCTTCGGCGGAGAGCGCCGAGAAGTGCGCACGCGCACTGACCCCGCGGGCCCTAGCAACCAGAGCAGTGACAGTAGCAACCGCCGGAATGGTGAGTACCTTTCGGGCCGCGTAGCCAAAGCTGAGAGAAGATTGGGAGTGGAAAAGGGTGACTGTGGAGTGTTGAGGGTCTGGGGGTCCTTGAACAGCGGAAGGGAGCCGGTAGCTGACGCTAGCTCTGTGGAGTCAGGGGCCCCGGGCGAAAGAGAAGCCCTGGCCGGGGGTGGTCTGGGGTGAGGGCGGCCTGGGGTGAGGGCGGCCTGGGGTGGATCGGAGGTTGGGTTAAGGTGGAGGGACTCTGACAGGAGAAAAGGGAGGGCGAAGAGCAGGAAATTCTCCAAAAAGAGCGTATTGGAGTGGGAAGGGTGATGGGAAGGAGAGTGTGAAGATATCTCTTTACATATCAGTAATTTTAATGACCCCCCCCGTCGAGATGCAGGGAGGGACTGGTTACCAGAGGGTTCTGTATAACACGGATTGCAGCAGTATTCGTAACCTGTGATGTACCCAGGTTGCCTTCTGAATGACTACGAGTGCAATTATTAGGTAACGCTGTAAAACACACTCTGGTGGATGTATTAGAGCACTGATTCTCAAATTTCAGTATGCATAAGTATGGGCTTGTTGGAATGCAGATTATGAATTTTTAATATGATTGGGGGTTTCAGGAATGTGCATTTCGACAACACACCTCAAGTGATTATAAAATTGGGGGGCATCCCACCACACTGAGAAATGCTGTTACCTTAGGTTTGAAATCTACCAGCTGTCTATCCAATCAGAGCTCTTTATGAAGTAATGGTTTTACCTAGAGATGCTCCTCAACTCTTACTTGAAGTGTTCACTCTCTTGCTTACATACTTGGTAGTTCTAACTAGTCGTTTGAAAAGGATTACAGACAGAGCTATTGAGCAAAGTATGTGATGTCCTACTGGATAGAGATGTTTATGAAGAAGCAGCATAATTACTTGTCTTCTTTTTGTGATTCCAGTGCTGTATTAGTGGGCAGAAATTGAGCCCAAGAGATGAAAATGATGAGGAAGTCATGCCTGCCCTCAACAGATTAAATACCACTCTTTAAAAAGTAGTTTTCCCCCCTGTTTTCCTTACTTTGTTCCCCAAGCAGTTAGCTGAAAGCCACTGCCAAGGAAAGTTGAAAGTTCTGGAACCTGGGTTTATATTCAGGTGAAGAACGCCTCAGACCTAAATATTTATGAAAGTATGAGCCATAGTGATTGTTGAAAATCTTCAAATAGAGAATCAGAACGAGTACAGTTATAAGTCACTTAATGATGACAGGGATACATTCTAAGAAACATATCATTGGCAGTTTTGCCTTGCAAACATCATAGACTATGCCTACAAAAACCAGATGGTGTAGGCTATTGCTCCTAGGCTACAAACTTTTATAGCATCTTACTGTACTGAATACTGTAGGCCGTTGAAACAATGTATTTGTGTATTTAAACATAGAAAAGCCTCCAGAGTGCAGTGGCTCACGCCTGTAATCCCAGAACTTTGGGAGGCTGAGGCTGGCAGATCATCTGAGGTCAGGAGTTCAAGACCCACCGGGCCAACATGGTGAAACTCCGCCTCTTCTAAAAATACAAAAATTAGCTGGGTGTCGTGGTACGCCTATAATCCCAGCTACTCAGGAGGCTGAGGCATGAGAATCACTTGAACATGGGAGGTGGAGGTTGCAGTGAGCTGCGATTGCACCACTGCACTCCAGCCTGGGCAACAGAGCAAGACCCTGTCTCAAACAAACAAACAAACAAACATAGAAAAGTTACAGTAAAAATACAGTATTACAGTCTTATGTGACCACTGTCTTATATGTTGGCAGCTTTCCCTCTTTTTCTGGTTTCTGAAACAACTTGTTACAGGGAATACCCTTGAAAGCTTAGTAGAACTCACTTGCAGAAGTGTCTAGGCTTGCAGTATTAGGGGAGGAGGATAAGGGTAAATCTATCATTTTAATATTTTAAATAGTGTTGGTCTATTCAAATTTTCTTGATTCTTATGACAGTTTTGACACTTTTATGTTTTTTATAGAAATGCATACCTTGTCTAGGTTTTAAACCTTATTGCCATATGTTTGCTTATGATATTTATTTTTTATTTTGGAGATGGAGTCTTGCTCTGTTGCTCAGGCTGGAGTGCAATGGCACAGTCTCGGCTCACTGCAACCTCCACCTCCTGGGTTTAAACACTTCTTCTGCCTCAGCCACCCAAGTAGCTGGGACTACAGGTGCACACCACCATGCCCAGCTAATTTTTGTATTTTTCGTAGAGATGGGGTTTCCCAATGTTGGCCAGCCTGGTCTCAAACTCCTGACCTCAAGTGATCTACCTGCCTCAGCCTCCCAAAGTGCTGGGATTACAAGCATGAGCCACTGTGCCCAGCAATGATATTTTATTTTTAAAGTCTCTGTGGTGTCTGTAGTTATTTCTCTGTATTCTGTCTCTTTTTCTGTATGTGTGTGTATGTGTGTGGTTTTTGTTTGTTTCATTTTTGAGACAAGATCTCTCTTTGTCACCCAGGCTGGAGTGCAGTGGCACCATTTAGGCTCATGCAGCCCTGACCTCCCAGGCTCAAGTGATCCTCCTGGCTTAGCCCCTGCCCAGTTCCCCAGCCCCCCAGTAGCTGGAACTGCCGGTGCCTGCCACTATGCCTGACTAATATTTGTGTTTTTTTGTAGAGACAGGGTCTTGCTATGTTGTCCAGGTTATATATATTTTTTGAGACAGGGTCTTGCTCTGTTGCCCAGGATGGAGTGTAGTGGTGTGATCTCGGCTCACTGAAGCCTCCCTCCCTGGATCAAGTGATCTTCCCACCTCAGCCCCCCAAGTAGCTGGCACCACAGTCATACGCCACCTTGCCCAGTGCCACCACGCCCTAATTTTTGTTTATTTTTTGTAGAGACAAAGTCTCACTGCCTTGCCCAGGCTGGTCTCGAACTCCTGGGCTCAAGCAGTCCTCCCACTTTAGCCTCCCAAAGCGCTGGGATTACAGACATGAACCACCATGCCTGGCTCATTCTATATTTTCAGTTTATATTGCTCTCTTTTTTGCTCAATCAGGCTTGCCAGGGATTTAAGAACCAACTTTTAGTTTTGTTAGTTATTTTATCCCCCCATTCTGTTTTCCATTGACTTTTTCCTTTGTATTTCCTTCTACCTTCTTTGGGTTTGTAATGATGTACTTTTCCAAATGTGTGAACACCTAGCTCATTTGTTTTCTATCTCTTATTTTCTGACAAGTGTATTTGAATCTGTAAGTTTCCTTCTTAGTGTTATATTCCCCAGATTTTGACTTTTTTTCTTTTATTATTTTATCATTTTCTTTTTAGCCCAAGGGTTACTTATTAGTATGTCTTTACTTTCTAGACATAATGGTATATATTTGTGAACAAAAATTCTCTCAAAAGGAAAAGGGAGGGAAGAAACCTTATTTCAATGAACAGTTTACATATGGCTACATGCAGCCTTAGGTTTAGAAGGAAGGTGTGTTCCAGAGAATAAAGGGAGGGCTTGAGTTCTATAGCCAAAGTTCCCACCTTCTCAATCAGGTCTGTTTATGCAAATGAAGGATTCAAACTCATTCAGGTCTGGCTCGTTGATACAGCTGGGCCTTGATTGGTTGAGGCAAGTGAACTGATTGGTTGATTCAGGTGAGTTCTGATTGGTTAGTTCATATGAACTCTGGAAGTCCCAAAGTTGAACAGAGGTGTGTTTTTTGGGGGGACTCAGAATATGCATATGACCTCTAGTAAGCAAATGGCTGCTTGACTCTAATTAATTTGATTTAATCTAATTTAATTTTTTCAGAGACAGGCTTGCCCTGTTGCCCAGGCTGAAATGTGGTGGTGCCATCATACCTCACTGTAACCTTGAACTCTTGGGTTCAATTGATCATCCCACCTCAGCCTCCCAAGTAGCTAGGACTATAGGCATGCACCACCATGCCAGACTAATTTTTTTTTTTTTAAATTTTGTTTTGTAGGGGTGGAGTCTCTGTATGTTGCCCAGGTTGGTATTGAACTCCTGGCCTCAGGTGATCCTCCCACCTTGGCCTCCCAAAGTGCTGGGATTATAGGTGTGAGACACTGTGCCTAGCTTAGGCCCTGTTTTAAATTTAGGCCCAGTTAACTACTCAGGATTTGTCTTGAAGAATTGATTCTTTCAGGTTCACATTTGTTCACATAGTTTAAAAACTTTTCTTTTGTTATTCTTTGGGGTTCTTTTTTAAAAAAAGAGCACCAGCAATAAATCATTAAGGATATCTTCCGTTGGGTACCTTTAGAGTTTTAAATATATTAAATTGAATCTAAGCTGCTATTAATTATAAGGTGCAACATTATTTTGTTTTACTAAGAAAAAAAATGGTTTGAACTGAACTATGACAAATATTTTATTATTTAAAATTTTTATTTTGTACTTATTGATAGAGTTCTTTTAAATGTATATAGACATACAGATTTTTATCCTATCCTTTATCCTCATCCTTTGCAAACATAAAAAGGAATATATGATAAGAAATAAAGTGGTTAATAGTTTTCTAAAATTTCACCACTGCCACCTGCCCACAGCAATTGTAAATTGTTCCTGAGTATAAGATATATCCAAATTTCAATATTAAAATGTAAGAAAGATGTAGATCCTTAGAATCAGTGAAATAAGATGTATTTTAATATCAAGTATTGAAAGCTACATATTTTTTGTAAACCAAGTGGGAGTGAAGTGTATGGGTGTTACATAATGATTTCCTTATTTTTTTCTCAGAGATATTTAAATTATTCTGATTTCAGGAAATTAAAACATCTTCTTTGCATATAAAATCTCAAAGAAAGAAATCCTTTTAATGGTAGAAGCCAAGGCTAATAGTTATTGCTTGAAAAGTGTATCAACAAATTACACCAATAAAGACAACTTGGGACTGGGCGCAGTGTCTCACGCTTGTAATCCCAGCACTTTGGGAGGCCGAGGCAGGGGAGGGCAGGGAGGAGGGCGGATCATGAGATCAGGAGCTCGAGACCAGCCTGGCCAACATGGTGAAACCCTATCTCTACTAAAAATACAAAAAATTAGTCAAGCATGGTGGCACGCACCTGTAGTCCCAGCTACTTGGGAGGCTGAGGCAGGAGAATTGCTTGAACCCAGGAGGCAGAGGTTGCAGTGAGCGGAGATC
>NW_012102543.1:42108-45841 GCF_000951045.1 Mandrillus leucophaeus | reverse complement strand
TGGTTTCCAACTCTTGGGCTCAAGCAATCCTCCTTCTTTGGCCTCCCAAATTGCTGGTGTTACAGGCATGAGCCACTGTGCCTGTTTGTCATTTTACTATTGTGTTGAGTTCACTTGTCAGATGAATGGTTCGCAAATATTTTCTCCCATTCAACAGGTTTTCTCTTCACTCTGTTGATTGTTTCCTCTGCTGTGCAGAAGCTTTTTATTTTTATTTTTATGTTTTGAGATGGAGTCTCACTCTGTTGCCCAGGATGGAGTGCAGTGGCATCATCTCAGCTCACTGCAACCTCTGCCTCCCAGGTTCAAGCAATTCTCCTGCCTCAGCCTCCCAAGTAGCTGGGATTACAGGCGCGCACCACCACTCCTGGCTACTTTTTTGTGTTTTTAGTAGAGATGGTGTTTCACCATGTCGGCCAGGCTGGTCTTAAACTCCTGACCTCAGGTGATCCACCCATCTTGGCCTCTCGAAGTGCTGGGATTACAGGCGTGCACCACCACGCCTGCCCAGAAGCTTTTTAGTTTTAGTTCCATTGTTTATTTTTGTTTTTGTTGCCTGTGCTTTTGAGGACTTAGCCATAAAATCTTCTCCTAGACCAATGTCCTGAAGTGTTTTCCCTGTATTTTCTTCTAGTGGCTTTACAGTTTTGAGTCTTACCTTTAAGTCTTTAATTCATTATGGTCGATTTTTGCATATGGTACGAGAAAGGGGTCCAGTTTCATTCATCTGCATTTGGATATCCAGTTTTTCCAGCACCATTTATTAAAGAGGGTATCCTTTTCCCAATGTATGTTCTTGGTGCCTTTGTCAAAAATCAGTTGGCTGTAAATACATGGACTTATTTCTGGATTCTCCATTCCATTCTATTGGTCTATGTATCTGCTTTTATACCAATACCATGCTGTTTGGGTTGTGTTCACCTTATAATATATTTTGAAATCAGGTAGTCTGATAACATCCAATTTTGTTCTTTTTGCTCAGGATTGTTTGGGCTATTTGTGTTCTTTTTTGGTTCCATATAAATTTTAGGACTTTTTTCTATTTCTGTGAAAAATGATATTGGTATTTTGATAGGAATTACATTGAATCTGTAGCTTGCATTGGGAAGTATGGTCATTTTAATTATATTAATTCTTCTGATCCATGAATATGGGATATCTTTGCATTTGTTTGTGTCCTTTTCAAATTTTAAATACCACAAAAATAAAGTTTTTAAAAATTTTCTTCTCATTTTCATTTGGTAGGGACCTAATAGTTATCTGATTCAGCCACATGTAAATCTGATTATCAGGGTCAGTAGGTAAATGTTTTCAATAAGCTAATGGTAAAGAATTATTAAACAGTTTGCTAAATTCTAGCAATTGTTTTGAAATAAACATGGAAAAGCCTTGGGAAATTCTGGCCTCTTTTGGTTCCACATTACAATCATGGGTTATTTCTTCCAAATGTATTTTTCTCATAGGAAGAGAAAACTGGCCAGAGGCCATCTGAAGCCAAAGAGATAAAACTTTATGCCCAGATTCCCCCTATAGAGAAGATGGATGCATCCTTGTCCATGCTTGCTAATTGCGAGTAAGTTCTCTTTTCATCCTTCTAGTATTGCTGTTAGGTTTCCCTTTCTTTTCTTAAACACACAAAGTAAGAAAATATGTTTGTTTTCTGTGGTCTTCATTTTTTTTTTTGTTTGCTTAGTGTAATTCTCCCTTTGGCAAGGCCAAACATGAAAAATGACTGGTTTATGGGATTATTAATAGAAACTATTGAACAGTACAGTACAATTTTTTTTTTTTTTTTTTTTTTTTTGAGATGGAGTCTGGCTCTATCGCCCAGGCTGGAGTGCAATGGCATGATCTTGGCTCTCTGCAACCTATGACTCCTGGATTTAAGCAATTCTCCTGCCTCAGCCTCCCAGGTAGCTGAGACTACAGGCACGTGCCACCATGCCCAGCAAATTTTTTGTATTTTTAGTAGAGACAGGGTTTCACCATGTTAGCCAGGATGATCTTGATCTCCTGACCTCATGATCTGCCCACCTCGGCCTCCCAAAGTGCTGAGATTACCAGCATGAGCCGCCGCGCCTGGCCGAACAGTACAATATTTTTAGTACAGTTTTTATAATGTGTTTGAAAATATACATCTCCTAGTCTTTTGGGAGAAGCTAAATAACACAATAAACTATATATTTTTTAAATACGGAATGCGTCATGAATGTGTATGTCATCCTTGTGCAGGGGCCGTGCTAATCTATCGTTCCAGTTTAGTACATGTGCTGCTGAAGTGAGCACCATAATAAACTATGACTCTTGTAAAATCTACTACTTTCTCTTGTAAAATTATCCACAAAGTCAGAAATGTATTTTCTTACTACATGCCTAAGAGATACCCCTTAAAAAAAAGTTTAAAGTTAATAAAAACATGTTGTAAAACATCTGGAAAATATAAGCAACACAAAGAAAAGGAATTAACATCAACCAAAATCCAGCACTGTGTGAGAACCAGTGCTAGCATTTTTGTAGAGCCTTCTAACTTAAAAAAAAAAAAAAAAATTCTAATTGGGATCAGATTATCCTTTATTTTTTTGAGACATTCTTTGTCACCCAGGCTGCAGTGCAGTGATGTGATCTTGGCTCATTGGAACCTCTGCCTTCTGGGTTCAAGCAATTCTCCTGCCTCAGCCTCCCAAGTAGCTGGGACTACAGGCGCTCGCCACCACACCTGGCTAATTTTTCTTGTATTTTTAGTAGAGATGGGGTTTCACCATGTTGGCCGAGTTGGTCTCGAACTCCTGACCTCAAGTGATCCACCCACCTCAGCCTTCCAAAGTGCTGGGACTACAGGCATGAGCCACTGTGCCTGGACTACTTATTTTGTAATCCTGTATCCTGTGACTTTAAATATCAAATCTATAGTAATTTCTGTTAATTTATTTTCTCAATATATGTATTTTAGCAGCATTCTGTGGCTAATTTGAGGCAATTATACCATGTTGCCTTGTAACCATGTTTTTAGGCTACAAGTGTCTCTCATCAGGGCTATAGTATACCACAGAATCACTGGGTTTTTTTCTGATTTCTTCACCCTGTGTTTGTCTAAGTGTGATCCCTTGATCATCTGCACTTTATGCAGGAGATCAGCGCTATCCCAAATTTATAGAAATAGAATATTTACTGATGAAACCTAGGAATCTGCATTTACAGTAAGCAACTTGGGTAATTCTAGGACGCATGTTTGTGAACCCATGCATTAGACTAATATCCATCTGTGGGATCAAAGGGGAGAGCAAACATATTTAGCTTTTGTACACAGCTTGTTCTTGTGATGAGAACACAGTGTGTCACGTAAAAATCCACCACCACATGCTTTTTTGGCATCAGGCATGATTTCAAAGTGGTCAAATATCTTCTTATCATAAAGCCATCTCAAAGGCAAACAAATTTGAGAAGGTTTTGTACCTCATACTAAAGCACCTTGTATATCACCTCGAGTCAACCTGTTCATATTTTACTGACAATTTCTTTGTGCTGGCTGCCTTAACAAGAATTAAAGAATTATTTCCCAACCGTATTCCTAGATTTAAAGGCACTCCATTAATCACTGGGAGTTCTCAGGAGTGGGGGGTGACTAGAAAATATACAGATTTGGCCAGTCGTTTACATGACTTGCACACTCATAATCCCAGCTACTTGGGTGGCTGAGGCATGAAAATCACTTGAACCCAGGAGGCAGAGGTTG
>NW_012102543.1:38936-41703 GCF_000951045.1 Mandrillus leucophaeus | reverse complement strand
CGCCTGTAGTCCCAGCTACTCCGGAGGCTGAGGCAGGAGAATGGCGTGAACCCGGGAGGCGGAGCTTGCAGTGAGCCGAGATCGCGCCACCGCACTCCAGCCTGGACGACAGAGCGAGACTCTGTCTCAAAAAAAAAAGAAAAAAAAAAAACCTTAATACACACATACAAACACACAGTCATACATGCACATGAGCACAAGCAAACTTGGGAAAATCAGAATAAAATCAGTGGATTGTATCAATAGCAATACTATAGTTACATTATGCTATAGTCATAAAATGCTACCCTTGGGGGAACTGGACAAACTTCAAATACTATAATAAAAATTTCAATTAAAAAAATCTGACCACTGGAAGATTTAAATATGGAAAAGCCGATTTTACCTATTGCTATAAAATGGCTGGAATTTCTATGTTAATATATTTTCTTTTTCAACTGTATCATCACTAAGCTACACATCATTTTCATATGCTGGAGTCATATGGGTTGTGAATTATCTAGGCTTTAGAAGGTGGTTTTAGCCTCGTGGAGGTTAGTACAGAGGCAATGAATGTGGACAATGTAAATCATGCATAGACAACTGAAAAAAAAACACTGAATAAAAATACTCAAGTAGCAATAGTAGAAAGGAAACTACATTGTAAAAAACATGCATTATATATAAATTATATTTTCAGTATTATATAACATTCTATATGGTTTGAACAGTTAGAATTCAGCATTGTAGACATAATTTCCATAGAGTACAGAGATGGCTCCTGAATTTCTGTGCCCATAAACTTGTCTATGTTATCAGTAGTTTTTTTGCTTCGATTCTCGGCCTTTTGACTAAGATCTAGTGTAGTTTTTTTGCATAATAATGTACCTTTTGCTTTTGTAACTAGGCTTTGAATAAAAAGGCTTTCAGAAGCGCTGGTGTCTGGGGAAAATAGACAAAAGTCGATAAAATAATGAAATACTTGAATTCTTGTTTTAGTGCTTATAAATTTCTCATTTACTTTAAATGTATTTTTATAATTTATTTCTGTTTAGTTAAATATTTAATGAAAAATCTTAAGAAAAAAAAGAATATGGAGTAGACTTAGTACCAGATTTCATTTTCCTTGAATTGGATTTTGAGACTTTATTTTACTTACAATAACTAGTGTTTTTTTGTTTGTTTGTTTTGGCTGGTAGAGTCTATTTCTAGATTACATTGTGGCCATACATTTTTTACTTTTTTTTTTTTTTTTGAGACAGTGTCTCGCTCTGTCACCCAGGCTGGAGTGCAGTATCACAATCATAGCTCACTGCAGCCTCAGTGTCCTAGGCTCAAACACCTGAGTAGCTGGGACTACAGGTGTGCATTACCACCCCTGACTAATTTGTTGTTGTTGCTGTTGTTGTAGAGACAGAGTCTCATTATGTTGCCCAGGCTGGTCTTGAACTCCTGAGCTCAGGTGATCCTCTTGCCTCAGCCTCCCATGGTGCTGGGATTACAGGCGTGAGCCACTGTGCCTGGCCCATGCATTTTTTATTTTAAGATTATTCAAAGACATCAATCTCACTTTTTCATGGATTCCCGCAACATTTATTGAGGATCTACTAGGTGTCAATTTCTCCTCCTCTAACCTACAAATATATGACATAAAAATAAACACTGAGTGGATGTGTATTAGATCTTACAACTGATTGTATATTTTCTATCATTATTATTAAATATATTTTATTTTTCTTTTAATTTAATGTTGTTAAAGTAAAGATGGGGTCTCACTATATTGCCCAGGCTGGTCTCAAACTCCTGAGCTCAAGTGATCCTCCACGCTTAACCTCCCAAAGTACTAGGATTATAGGCATGAGCCATTGTGCCCAGCCTGTTTTCTATTATTGACATGTGGTGATTTAAGTTTTTGAAAGGAGTTTTGCGTGTCTTACACTGCAGTGGGTTATAAAAAACATAGGAAAGCAAAGGAAATGGCTCCTGAGCTTCTGGTTTTGTTTGGTCAGTTTGTTTTTCTGGGGACAGGGTCTCTGTCCCCCCAGGCTGCAGTGCAGTGAGCTCAAGTGATCCTCCCACCTCAGCCTCCACCTCCCGATACTATAAAGTATTGGCACATCACCAAGATGTGGTGTGTGCCACCACATCTGGCTGATTTTTAAATTATTTGTAGAAATGAGGTCTTGCTACGTTGTTCAGGTTGGTTTCCAACTCTTGGGCTCAAGCAATCCTCCTTCTTTGGCCTCCCAAATTGCTGGTGTTACAGGCATGAGCCACTGTGCCTGTTTGTCATTTTACTATTGTGTTGAGTTCACTTGTCAGATGAATGGTTCGCAAATATTTTCTCCCATTCAACAGGTTTTCTCTTCACTCTGTTGATTGTTTCCTCTGCTGTGCAGAAGCTTTTTATTTTTATTTTTATGTTTTGAGATGGAGTCTCACTCTGTTGCCCAGGATGGAGTGCAGTGGCATCATCTCAGCTCACTGCAACCTCTGCCTCCCAGGTTCAAGCAATTCTCCTGCCTCAGCCTCCCAAGTAGCTGGGATTACAGGCGCACACCACCACTCCTGGCTACTTTTTTGTGTTTTTAGTAGAGATGGTGTTTCACCATGTCGGCCAGGCTGGTCTTAAACTCCTGACCTCAGGTGATCCACCCATCTTGGCCTCTCGAAGTGCTGGGATTACAGGCGTGCACCACCACGCCTGCCCAGAAGCTTTTTAGTTTTAGTTCCATTGTTTATTTTTGTTTTTGTTGCCTGTGCTTTTGAGGACTTAGCCATAAAATCT
>NW_012102543.1:33367-34581 GCF_000951045.1 Mandrillus leucophaeus | reverse complement strand
GTCTTGCTCTGTCGCCCAGGCTGGAGTGCAGTGGCGCGATCTCAGCTCACTGTAAGCTCTGCCTCCCGGGTTCACACCATTCTCCTGCCTCAACCTCCCGAGTAGCTAGGACCGCAAGCACCCACCACCATGCCTGGCTAATATTTTTTGTAATTTTAGTTTCGTGTTAGCCAGGATGGTCTCAATCTCCTGACTGACCTCGTGATCCGCCCGCCTCAGCCTCCCAAAGTGCTGGGATTACAGACGTGAGCCACCACGCCTGGCTTTTTTTTTTTTTTAAATGTTGATCACAACACACTAAATTGATTTCACAACCTATTAATTTAGGCTCATGACCCATAATTTGAAAAACACTATAACTTTTGTGATAGTGAAACAGGTCAGGGTCACTGGTCTTATTATCTAAGGTGTTATCCTAGTTCGTTGTCTCATGACTGAGAAAATTAAGGAATGTGGATGCAAAGGGTGAGGTTGCAGTGAAAGTTTAATGAGTGAAAAAAGAAAGCTCTCTGCAGTGGAGAGGGAACCCCAAGTGAGTTGCTGTTTTTACAGTTGAATTCAAAAACTTTTATAAGAAACTCCTCTCACCTCTGTAGCTGTTTGAGTAACTTCTCTTATCTGAAAAGCTGTCTGCACAACTCCCCCTTATCTATGTAGTTGTGGGTATATCTCCAGGCAAGCATCAAAGCACTGCTTCTCTTCTTTGTGTAATTATGGGTTTATTTTAGGTAAGTCGCTTTCCTCCCTGTACAAGTTCCCAGGGAGCCTACTGTGTACATATCTGAAAAGGGGAAGAAACTTTCCTGGGAGCCCGCCATTTATACAAAGAGCAATTTGTGCTGGACCCTACATACTTATCCATGCAGGTGCTGCCTGAGTTTTCCCCAGGCTGTTGTATTTTTGCCTGTAGCTATGATTTTTCAGGCAGGCTGCTTTTCCAAGGACTAGCCTTCACTGTTAACTGATTTCTCCTTTTCTTCTCCCTCAATAGCCTCCTAATTGATCTCCTTTTCTCCTGTATTTCTGCCCTTCAGGTGACCTTCCTCACTGATAAGAGAGTTTTCTTTCTAAAAATATTATTTGAATATCATTATATCAGAGACCTTTTAATGATGCCTGTTTGCCTAGTAAAGACCAAATGCTTTGATGTTGCATTCAAAGTCATCTAAAAGCTTTTACTATCCAATTCACACCCAAATATACTATTTTAAAAA
>NW_012102543.1:29083-30172 GCF_000951045.1 Mandrillus leucophaeus | reverse complement strand
CCCCCTGGGCTTAAGCCATCCTCCCACCTCAGCTTCCTGAGTAGCTGAGACTATAGGTGTGCACCACCAAGCCCGACTAATTTTTTTTGGGTATTTTTATAGAGTTGGGGTCTCCCCATGTTGCCCAGGCTGGTCTTGAATTACTGGGCTCAAGCGATCTGCCTGCCTCGGCCTCCCAAAATTCTGGGATTACAGGCGTGAGTGAGCCACTCTTGCACCAGATTTATCTCAGATAGCGACAAGTCCATTTCTCCAGTTGTTCAGGCCAAACCTCTTGGTAATTTCTTGACTCCTCTCTCTCACATCCTCTCTAAAGCCTATTATTTCCTTTAATTTCTTTCATATTATATGTATGGACTTACAACCAAGAATATTTCCTCTAATTTCATGTCCTATTACTCTTCGTTCATTCTCTCAGCTTATGTGGTCCTGCCTCAAAGCTTTTGTACTTGAAGTTCTCTTGCCTGTAAATGTTCTTCCTCCAGATATCTGCATGGTGAACTCTCTTACTAACTTCCTTTGGGTCTTTCCCTAACGTCATCTCCTATCAAAAAATCAACTGTTCCCAACCTCCTGATATTTCATTCCTTTTACTTGGTTATTTCTTTTCTCCTTCACATTTGTCACTATCTAATATACTTACTTATTTTGTTTATCTGCCAAATGTTAGCTCCTTGATAGCAGGAATTTTGTCTGTATTATTTGCTGTAATATTGCAAGTGCTGATTGCTGTTCCTGGTGTATGGTAGATGATCAATAACTTACGTGTTGAGTGAATAAATTATGGAATAAGCATTTAATTCTTCATGAAATAGAAAAAAGAAAATGGTGTTTTTTCATATCAAGAAGCTTTAAAGAATAATTATGTGATTTTCTTAAATATTTAATTTTCATAAATTTATAGTAGTTATATAGGATATATTAGTTTGCTAGGTTGCCGTTACAAAGTCCCACAGATTGGGTGGCTTAAACAATAGAAATTTTCTCACAGTTCTGGAGGGTAAAAGTCCAAGATCAAGATGTTCAGCATAGTTGATTTCTTCTGAGGCCTCTGTCCTTGGCTTGTAGATGACTGTCTTCTCCCTCTGT
>NW_012102543.1:19899-22158 GCF_000951045.1 Mandrillus leucophaeus | reverse complement strand
AAAAAAAAAAAAAAAAAAAAAAAAAAAGTATTGTTCTGCTAGATGGTTTTTAAATTATGTATCATAGACATCTTCCCAAGTTGGTGTCTATAGCCCAATCTTCTTTGTTTTAGTGGCAGCTTAATATTTCACTATCTGTTCCTCAGTTAACAGGTGCTTATAGATTTTTTCAATTTGTCTGCTATTCCAGTAATACGTATAATCTAGTTCATTATCTTTTGGCATTTATATTAATATTTCAGTAGGATGTATTTCTATAAGTGAAAAACTGAGTCAAGAAATGTATGCATTAAAAAACTTGATAATACCAGGGCCAGGCGCGGTGACTCACACCTCTAATCCCAGCACTTTTGGGAGGCCGAAGCAAGTGGATCACGTGAGGTCAGGAGTTCAAGACCATCTTGGCCAACGTGGTGAAACCCTATCTCCACTAAAAATACAAAAATTAGCCAGGCATGGTAGCAGGCACCTGTAATCCCAGCTACTTGGGTGGCTGAGGCAGGAGAATTGCTTGAACCAGGGAGGTGGAAGTTGCAGTGAACTGAAATGGTGCTACTGCACTCCAGCTTAGGTGATAGAGTGAGACTGTGTCTTAAGAAGAAAAAAAAAATTGTTAATACCAAATTGCCCTCAAGAAGATTTTTTCAAATTTTCAATAAGTGTTTATTGACTTATGTAATCAGAGAAAAACAATGATTTTAAAATGAAGTAATAAATACTATGATTGAGTGGGGAAGTATTACTTAAATACTATCTTTCATGGGCACTATTGTTAAGGAATAATTTCTGATTTACCATTTAAGTTTTTCACATTAATTTAAATTTTTTCTTTGTTCTTTTAAAGGAAGCTTTCACTGTCTACAAACTGCATTGAAAAAATTGCCAACCTGAATGGCTTAAGTAAGTGATTGACAGTAACAGATAGTTCATGGATTTCCTAGTTATTTTAATAAACATTCCAGAGACAATATGTAATTCCAGAAGCTGGCACCTGTTTTAGCTATACTTGTTGTCAGATAGTAGAATACATAAACTATGTCTTAAGTTTGATTATCCAAAGAAAAGTAGAGATAGCATGAGCTCTGAACATTTTAAAGACATTTAAAAGCTTTTATAGAGTTAGAATTGAGATGTCTTAAATATAATATCAGATTTTTAATTATATATTTCTTTGTTCAGATTTGTCTTTTCTGTATTTCCAACTTGTTATATTTAATTTTTAATTCATCATCCCTGTTTTTCCCGTGCTCCTTATCCTTGTTAATGACATTGCCTCCCTCCCAGTTGCCAAGGCCTCTGACTCTGTGTTAGTTTCCTGTGGCTGCTGTAATTTGATGGCTTAAAATGATGGATATGTATTCTCTTATGGTTCTGGAGACCAGAAGTCTGAAATCAGTTTCATCTGGTGAAAATCAAGCCATGCTCCCTCTGGAGGCTGGAGGAGAATCTTTTTCTAGCCTCTTCTAGCTTCTGGTGGCTGCTGCATTCCTTGGCTTGTGACTCATCACTCCAGTCTCTGCCTGTAGTCACATTGGCTTCTCCTTCTATGTCACATCTCTGTCTTCCTCCCTCTTATGAGGATACATGTGATTGCATTAGGGCACACCCTGATCTTGAGGATAATCTCCCCATCTCTCAAGATCCTTAATCATATCTGCAAAGTACTTTTTTTTGCCATATAAGGTAACATTCACAGGTTCCAGGGATTAGAATGTAGGTATCTTTGGGGAGCCGTTGTTTAGCCTACCACAGTCTCTCTTGAAGCCCTATATGCAAGTTCATCACTAAATCCTGTTAACTCTACTCTTTGAAGGAGCACTCAAATAAAGTATTACTCTTCCATTTCCAGGAGTTACAACTTTAATTTAGACCCTCATCATCTTCCCCTTAGGTCATGTTCTTCAAACATTTTGACTACTTTCCATTGTAAGAATTACATCTGAATTTATTATACATTCATATGAATATGCATATCAAATATGTACATACACATATAAACTTGAATAAAGTTTGCAAGACAGCATTTACCCTTATATAGCATAGGTCCCAGTAATTTTTTTTCTTTTTTTTTTGAGATGGCGTCTCACTCTGTTGCGCAGGCTGGATTTCAGTGGTGCAATCTCAGCTCACTACAACCTCCGCCTCCTGGGTTCAAGCAGTTCTCCTGCCTCAGTCTCCCGAGTAGCTGGGATTACTGGTGCCCACTACCACACCTGGCTAATTTTTGTATTTTTAGTAGAGACAGGGTTTCACCATGTT
>NW_012102543.1:15280-18587 GCF_000951045.1 Mandrillus leucophaeus | reverse complement strand
TTTGCCTAGTAAAGACCAAATGCTTTGATGTTGCATTCAAAGTCATCTAAAAGCTTTTACTATCCAATTCACACCCAAATATACTATTTTAAAAATGACTTTGTAACATTTATTATTGCAATACTTTTCACTGAGAACAGCTTCTTCCTGTAACAGGAAAATCCTGTAAGAAATTAAGATTAAGAATGCAGCCAGATACTGTGGCTCATGCCTATAATCCCAGCACTTTGGGAGGCTGAGGCAGGTGGATCACTTAAGTTCAGGATTTTGAGACCAGCCTGGGCAACATAGCGAGACCCCCGTTTCTACTAAAAATGTTAAAAATTATCTGGGCATGGTGGTGTTTGCCTGTAGTCCCAGCTACTTGGGAGGAGGATTACTTGAGCTCAGGAGAGTGAGTCTGCAGCGAGCTATGATGGTGCTACTGCACTCCAGCCTGTGCAACAGAGCAAGACCTTGTCTCAGAAAAAAAACAAAAAATTACGAATGCTATGTGTGAATGTCACCCCTCCTTAAAGACTTCCCTCATCTCCATCGTCAAAATTAATTACTCCTTTGGGAATATTCATAACAGTCTACTTGGATTATAATAATAATTACCTATCTCATATAATTATTGTGAAGACTGAGTTAGTATATATAGAGTACTTAGAATTATGGCTGGTGCATATAAAATGCGCAACAAATATTAATCATTATTATAGTTAATTGGGAATATGTTCTGCTCTTTAGATAGTGAATTCCTTGAGGAAAAGCATCATCTTGTTAATCTTTTAATCTTCTATTCCAGTACCCCTCGTACCTTACTCAAAGTCGGCATTCAGTACTTACACACTGCTGGAAAGTTGGCCTTCAGTATTTACATAGTGTTAACTAGTAGAGTTGTGTTGTGAGATGCCTGTCTATTCTAATTTTTTTCTGACTCACTCATTAAACAATTTATTACATTTTATTCAGCTTTTTTGTCTGTAATTGAAGTAACTTACTTAAATGTGACTAAGCAAGTTGATAACATATTATTTATCATGACAGATTACATGCTTTTCTTTATATAAAAACATGACTGTGGACTGGGCATGGTGGCTCACACCTGTAATACCAGCACTTTGGGAGGCCGAGGTGGGTGGATCACCTGAGGTCAGGAGTTTGAGATCAGCCTGGCCAATGTGGTAAAACCCTGTCTCTACTAAAAATACAAAAATTAGCCAGGCATGGTGGCGGGTGCCTGTAATCCTAGCTACTCGGGAGGCTGAGGCAGGAGAATCGCTTGAACCCTGGAGACGGAGGTTGCAGTGAGCTGAGATTGGGCCATTGCACTCCAGCCTGGGCAACAAGAGTGAAACTCTGTCCCCAAAAAACGAAAGAAGGCTTGGCATAGTGGCTCACACCTGTAATCCCAGCACTTTGGGAGGCCGAGGCAGGTGGATCACGAGGTTGGGAGATTGAGACCAACCTGGCCAACATGGTGAAACCCCATCTCTACTAAAAGTACAAAATTAGCTGGGCATGATGGTGCGCACCTGTAGTCCCAGCTACCCAGGAGGCTGAGGCAGGAGAGTAGCTGGAACCCAGGAGGTGAAGGTTGCAGTGAGCCAAGATTGTGCTACTGTACTCCAGCCTGGGAGACAGAGTGAGACTCATCTCAAAAAAAAAAAAAAAAGACTATGATAATAGTGAAAATGGATGACCTTCTATGTAGGGCTGGCACTGGGTTTTAAATAACTTTCTAACTTTGGTCCGTTGGTAGAGACTCTCAGGAAAATTGTAATAATAAGAGTTCTAAAAACTTAGTGGAACGAATACCTTGATCAATTATTGATGTCTGCTGTAGACACAAAATCAGAGAGTATAGGTATTTGCTATATTTGGCTCATTTCATTTTAGTTCTGCTAGTAACAAATACAATTTATGCAGTCTGTGGCTAGCGAATACATTTTATGTGTGACTATGAAGCAAAAAGAAGCTAATTGATCCATATGAGGATTGAAGTTATGCTGTAACTTGCCTCCTACCCATCTCCTTTCATGAACACTGTAGTCTTACCTATTATGCCATCATGAGATGATCTGAAATAAATAGGTATTCCTATTTAACAGGTGATTTATCAGGCAGAACAACCCTAATAGCAATTTTTATTTATTGTACCAGAATTGTGACTAGAAAATTGCTTGATATGACTGTGTTCAAACCATGACTAAAAAGCTGTATAATACGAATAATAATCTTAAAGATTAGAAAATAAATTTTGTTGCTATTTATCTTTGGTGAAAAAGTATACTCCTTCAGGTTACAGGTTACAAATAAGCATAAAACTTGAAAGCACAGTTTTGATTTTCATCAGGATCTTGTATGAAGAAAACTATAGTACTTTTCTTCTAGTGATACCCTACTTATGCAGCACATAAAATATGGAAAATATATATTGTGTTATGTTAGAACACTTAATCTATTAACTTTGGATATCAATTTATTTCCTTATACAGTAATACATATGGTCTTTTTAGCCATTCATTACCATTTTCATGTGCAGTTTTTCAAAAAGGAGTTAGAGATTATCTTAGAAAAAATTGCATATATTTCTTATCTCCCATTGCTGAGGTCATTTCTCAGTCCTCATCTTAGTTGACGAATCAGCGTATTTTTGACACAGATGATTTCTCTTCCCTCTTTAAAGCATTTTCAGTATTTGGCTTTAGGATACTGTCCACCTTGATTTCCTCCTGTCTTTTTGGCCACTTTTTCCCAGTTTCATATCCATAACCTTTAAATATTGGAAGGCCCCAGGATTCAGTTCTTGTATCTCTTCTCTTTTTTTTCTTCATTTACTCCCTAGATTATCTCATCCAGAGTCATGGCCTCACCATCAGTATGCTGATGGCTGCCACATTTAGATCTCTAGCCCAACTGTGTCCTCTGAATTGCAGATTCATATATTCCATTGGGTGATATTTCCACAGGATATCTGACAGACATCTCATACTTTTTAAAAATTGAAGTTTTCATTTTTTAAAAAATTTAATTTTATGGCTGGGGATGGTGGTTCACACCTGTAATTCCAGCACTTTAGGATGCCCAGACAGGTGGATCACTTGAGGCCAGGAGTTCAAGACCAGCCTGGCCAACATGGTGAAACCTCATCTCTACTAAAAATCCAAAAAAGTTAGCTGGGCGTGGTGGCACACGCCTATAATCCCAGCTATTTGGGAGGCTGAGGTGGGAGGAGCTCTTGAATCAAGTGTGAATCAAAGTGCTGGGATTACAGGTATGAGCCCCAATGACTGGCCAACATCTCACACTTAACATGTCC
>NW_012102543.1:11237-13490 GCF_000951045.1 Mandrillus leucophaeus | reverse complement strand
CTCCTCAGTTCAAGCGATTCTTCTGCCTCACCCTCCCAAGTAGCTGGGATTATAGGCATGCGCCACCATGCCCAGCTAATTTTTGTATTTTTAGTAGAGACGGGGTTTCACCATGTTGGCCAGGATGGTCTTGATCTTCTGACCTCGTGATCCACCCGCCTCAGCCTCCCAAAGTGCTGGGATTACAGGAGTGAACCACCACGCCCAGCCTAAATTTTTTATTTTGTATTTTTATTTCTGTAAAGGCAGAGTCTTTCTATGTTGCCCAGGCTGGTCTCGAACTCCTGGCCTCAAGTGATCCTCCCACTTCACCTTCTCAAAGTGCTGGGATAATTGGCATAAGCTACCATGACTGGCCCAATTACCTCTTTACAGGCTCTGTCTCCAAATGTAGTCATGTTCTGATGCTAGCGATTAGGATTTAAAGATAAGAATTTTCCAGGGAACACAATTCAGCCCATAACATGGGGTCTTGCTTCAACAGTTAAATCATTTGGTGTGAATTAGATCACTCTTAAAATACCTTGCTCTAAAAGCTCATTGTTTCTTGTAAGACAATTTAAAATAATTTATAAAATAAATTAAAGTTTAAAGTCAAAGTTACATATGCCTGATTCACACAGACACACACACACACACACATTCACACACAGATCATTTATTGTGTACTTACCATGGATTATACATCTCACTGAATGTTTTAGGTAATTACTTCATTTTATCCTTAGATTCCTATAAGATAGAAATTATATTTCCCCATTTTATATATGGTAAAATAGATTCAAAGAGGTTTGGTTGCTTCCCTAGAGAGCTGGGATTGAAACTCAGTTAATTGGATTTGAGTTCTTACCATTCAATTATGGATGTTGTAGAATAACGTCATCCAACAGAACTGTCAGCACTGTCCCAATACAGTTGCTACTAGTCACATATAGTTATTAAGCACTTGAAATGTGGCTAATGTGACTGAGAAACTGAATTTTAAATTGTAATTAATTTTAATTAAAGAGCCACATGTGGCTAGTGACCACCATATTAGACAAAGAAGTTACAGATGTTTAAGTTGTGAAAATTCAATATAGTGATAAGCAAAAGTAATCACAGTAGTTTCTTGGAACAGAAATGAGGTTTCCTGGGTGTTTAAAAAAGATTTTTTTTTTTAATTTGGAAAAATAATACATGCATCTGGCTTTATTCAAATGGTTCAAAAGAGATTACAATGGGAAATGTCTACTTCTAACCATAGACTGTTATTTCCTCCCCAAAGACAACCACAGTTTCTACTTTCTTTTTTCTCCTCCAGAAATAGCCTATATGATATATAAATAGAAATAACCTTTAAAAAATAAAGATAGGCATTTTATTTTTTAACCAAATCACAGTCTAATTATTTAAAAACTTGAAAGCAAATGATTTTTTAAATACCAAATTTATTTTATTTCACTTCTAATCCTTCATGGAGTGAAGTGGATAATACATAAATATATGTTCTTATTTTCTAGTGTGAGTTCTCATAAGAGATTTGAAATATATATGTTCCCAAACTCAAAATATTCTCTACTGCTCTTCTATCCTGTAATATTTTTATTAGCCAGCAATTTAAGACCATGTGTTCCAGATAGCTAACCATTTTTAAATTTAATATTGACATGTTATGAAATTATACCTGTAGTGTTTACTTTAGATGATAGGTCAATGTTATTTTCTACTTGATTACCCATTTTTGTTAACACAACCTTTCTTACTCATTGTATAAGGATATCTATTATATAAAACTTATTAAAGCTTTATTATACTAGATTTACAACAATTGTGTACTATGATTCTAGTAAACAAAAAAATGTTTTCTTTTCACTACAGAAAACTTGAGGATATTATCTTTAGGAAGAAACAACATAAAGAACTTAAATGGACTGGTAGGTTGTTATTTATTATTATTTTATTTATTTAATTTGCACACATCCATGAATAATTTCTTGGATAAATTCCTTGAAATGGAATTGCTAGGTCAGAAGGTATCAGTTTCTTTTAAGGCTTTTGTGACATATTCTCAAGTTGCCCTTCAAAAAGTTTGTAACAACCTATACTCCCACCAGTAATGTGTGAGATTTCCCAATTTCCCATACCAGCCTTAGGCATTTAAAATTTTTTTGACATGTCTTATTTCTGTATTTATTGGCCATTTGAATTTCCTTCCAAAGAAGGTAAGATGGAGTAATAACGTAAAACTAGGCAATTTCATGAAAGATGAAG
>NW_012102543.1:10290-10884 GCF_000951045.1 Mandrillus leucophaeus | reverse complement strand
ATACAGCGGCATGATCTTGGCTCACTGCAACCTCCGCCTCCCAGGCTCAAGCAATTCTTCTGCCTCAGCCTTCCTAGTAGCTGGGATTACAGGCACACACCATGCCCAGCTAATTTTTTTATTTTTAGTAGAGATGGGGTTTCGCCATGTTGGCCAGACTGGTCTCGAACACCTGGCCTCAAGTGATCCACCCACCTCGGCTTCCCAAAGTGGTGGGATTACAGGCGTGAGCTTCCATACCTGGCCCCTCCCTCTCTCTTTACATGGTCTTTTTCTGTGTCTGTGTCCAAATTGCCTCTTGTTACAAGGATACCAATCATGCTGGATTACGGCCCATCCAAATGACCTCATTTTACCTTAATTACCCCTTTATTTTTTTTTAAGTGTCTAAATGGCCCAATTAACTACCTCTTTCTTTTTTTCTTTTAGACAGGGTCTTACTCTGTTACCCAGGCTAGAGTACAGTGGTACAAACTCCTGTGCTGAAACCATCCTCCTGCCTCAGACTCCCTGAGTAGCTAGGCTAGGCTTACAGGCATGTGCTACCATGCCCCATGCCCAGTTAAATTTTTTTTTTTTTTTTTTTTTTTTTTG
>NW_012102543.1:0-8052 GCF_000951045.1 Mandrillus leucophaeus | reverse complement strand
TCTTTTAAGGCTTTTGTGACATATTCTCAAGTTGCCCTTCAAAAAGTTTGTAACAACCTATACTCCCACCAGTAATGTGTGAGATTTCCCAATTTCCCATACCAGCCTTAGGCATTTAAAATTTTTTTGACATGTCTTATTTCTGTATTTATTGGCCATTTGAATTTCCTTCCAAAGAAGGTAAGATGGAGTAATAACGTAAAACTAGGCAATTTCATGAAAGATGAAGTGTATTTTTCTTGTATCTGTTCCAGAAAAGACAATAATTTTTAATGTGTTTATTGTTAAATAATTCATAAACATACTGAAATTTTGTATGGCCCTGACTCCTTTCCCCTCCCAATAAATCTAGCTTGTGCTTTGTAAGAGGCAGTGGGGAGCTGAAATTGCAGTGGTTTTCAACAGTAACCTCCCAAGACCAAACAGGCTAACATGGCCATCCTCCTCAGTACAGAAACAGTGGTAACCCTGAAGAGGAGTCATGTTCAGAGGTGCAATTTTGGAATTATCTCAAATTTATTAGCCAAACTGTGAATGATATTTCCACCTCTGTGATTCTATTTACCCACGTAAAGTGTTACTGATGAGTTTTAAAAATGCTTGGAAATTCTTAAGGGTCAGGCTGGGCGCGGTGGCTCACACCTGTGATCTCAGCATTTTGGGAGGCTGAGGTGGGCGGATCACGAGGTCAAGAGATCGAGACCATCCTGGCTAACAAGGTGAAATCCCATCCCTACTAAAAAAAATACAAAAAAAAATTAGCCAGGCATGGTGGTGGGCGCCTGTAGTCCCTGCTACTCGGGAGGCTGAGGCAGGAGAATGGCATGAACCTGGGAGGTGGAGCTTGCAGTGAGCTGAGATGGGGCCACTGCACTCCAGCCTGGGCAACAGAGCGAGACTCTGTCTCAAAAAAAAAAAAAGAAATTCTTAAGGGTCAGATTCTGGGATTAAATAAAGGAAGTTTATAACCATTAGATGAATTATTTGCTTTCTAATTGGATATGGTGAGTAAAATTCTTAATGCTCTATGAAAATTTGATTTTTTTTTTTTTTTTTTTTGAGAGGGAGTCTTGCCCTGTCACCTAGGCTAGGGTGCAGTGGCGTAATGTCAGTTCACTGCAACATCCGCCTCCCAGATTCAAGTGATTCTCCCTCCTCAGCCTCCTGAATAGCTGGGATTACAGGCAAGTGCCACTGTACCCAGCTAATTTTTGTCGTTTTAGTAGAGATGGGGTTTCACCATGTTGGTCAGGCTGGTCTCGAACTCCTGACCTCAAGTGATCTACCCGCCTTGGCCTCCCAAAGTGCTGGGATTACAGGCATGAGCCACCATGCCCAGCCCACAACTGTAGATTTTATAAAACGCTGTACACAGGCTACACTTAATTTATAAATAATGTTTTAGCTGGGCACAGAGGCTCAGATCTGTAATGCCAGCACTTGAGGAGGCCGAGGCAGTGGGATCACTTAAGGCCAGTAGTTGGAGTCAAGCATGGACAACATAGTGAGACCCTTGTCTCTACAAAAAAAAAAAATTGTTTCTTTAATTAGCCAAGCATGGTGGCACCTGCCTGTTCTAACTACTCAGGGAGCTGAGGCAGGAGGATCACTTGAGCCCAGGAGTTCAAGGCTGCAGTGAGCTGATTGTGCCACTGCACTGCAGCATGGGTAACAGATCAAGACCCTGTCTCTAAATTAAAAAATAAACAAAGAAACAAAAAAAACAGAGATTTTTATGCCATTTCATAAAGCTCTCCCACTTCTGTAACCTCCAATATGATATTATTTACAGAGCAGACGTTTACTTTTTTGTTTTCAATACTTACAATGGGTTGACCTTAAAAAATCATAAATTTTAATAGCTGAGAGGTACCTTAAAGAACGTGTCCAACTTCCTCATTTTTTCCAATGTTTTTTATGGTGGTGAAATATGCATAACATAAAGTTTACCATCTAAAGGATTTTTAAGGGTAAAGTTCAGTGGTAGTAAGTAGACTTGTACAACCATCACCATCCATCTCCAGAACTCTCTTCGTCTTGTGAGTCTGAACCTCTATAAGCATATAATAGCTTCCCACTGCCTCTTCCCCCATCCCTGGCACCCACCATTCCACTTTCCATCTTTACAAATTTAACTACTCTAGGTATTTCATATAAGTAGTATCATACAGCATTTATCTTTTTATGACTGGCTTATTTAACTTAGCGTAATGTCCTCAAGTTTCATCCATGTCGTAGCATGTGTCAGAATTTCCTTTCTGCTTAATGTTTTTTTTTTAAGACTGAGTCTCACTGTATTGCCTAGGCTGGAGTGCAGTGGCGCAATTTCGGCTCATTCCAACCTCCGCCTCCCAGGTTCAAGCAATTCTTCTGCATCAGCCACCAAAGTAGCTGGGACTACAGGCATGTGCCACCACACCCGGCTAATTTTTTAATATTTTTAGTAGAGATGGGATTTCACTGTGTTGGCCAGGCTGGTCTCAAACTCCTGACCTCAGGCGAGCCACCTGCCTCGGCCTCCCAAAGTGTTAGGATTACAGGTGTGAGCCATTGCAGCCAGTCCGTTCCTGCTTAATGTTAAATGATATTCTATTATGGTATGTATGTACCATATTTTGTTTATCCGTTTGTGTATCAGTGGACACTTGGTTCACGTCCATCTTTTGGCTATTGTGAATTTACTACTGTGAACATGGGTGTACCAATATCTTGAGACCCCACTTTGATTTCTTCTGAATATGTGCCCAGGAGTGGAATGGCTGGATCCCCTGTTAAGTGATATCAGTTATCACATGATAATTGTTTTAATTTTTTAAGGAACTGCCAAATTGTTTTCTATAGCACCTGCACCATTTTACCTTCCTGCCAACCATGTACAGGGTTCCAATTTCTCCACATCCTCACTAATACTATTTTCTATGATATTGATAGTAGCCATCCTAATGGGTATGACATGGTATCTCATTGCGCCAATCTCCTCATTTTACAGAGTAAGAAACTGAGGAGAGAAATGACTTGTTTACATACAGAAGCTGACCAGCTTGCTAAATGACTGTTCAGTTATTGTCCAATTCTTGAAAGAGTCAGTTTATTTAATGACAGATTTCACTGAATTGATTCATTCAAACTTTGCCAGGTTTTCCTAATTGATATTCACTAGCCTACTTCACTAAAATCTTGTCTTTATTATCTACTTAACAAATACCTGTAGGAAATTGTATTATTGGCTGGGCACAGTGGCTCATGCCTGTAATCCCAGCACTTTGGGAGGCTGAGGCGGGCAGATCCCTTGAGTTTAGGAGTTCAAGACCAGCCTGGACAACATCTCTACAAAACCCATCTCTACCAAAAAGACAAAAATTAGCCAAGATGTGGTAGTGTGCACCTGTAGTTCCAGCTACTAGGGAGGCTGAGGTGAGAGGATTGCTTCAGCCCAGGGGAGGTTGAGGCTGAAGTTAGCTGTGAGTGTGCCACTGTACCCCAGCCAGGGTGACAAAGCAAGACCCTGTCTCAAACAAAACAAAACAAAAAACAAATTTTTTATGTTTGAAAATTATCATAATAAATGCTGGAGAAGACCCTGAATTTTAGACCTAGCTCTATTATTTAATAGCAGTGTGTTCTTAGAAAAAGCCCTTAATCCTTCTATACCAGAAATCAAATAACCTGCCTTATCTTCTTTCAAGCAGATGTTGTAAGGACCAAATAATATACTCTGTGGGAATGTAATTTGAAAACCATAGCATTAATGAAAGTGATAAGGTGGTGCTGTTGTTTCCCCTCTTGGTGATTTCAGTATTTCAGTAACTATTCTTTAAAAAACTCCCACACAGCTACTAGCTCTTCTACAAGTAGACAGGCAGGGTCTAAGTTCGCTTGGAAAGCTATTATGCATATCTCTATAAAGGAGACGGAAAGAAAAGGTTAAACATAAACATAAATCAAATTTTGTTCTTTTTCAGGAGGCAGTAGGGGACACGTTAGAAGAACTGTGGATCTCCTACAATTTTATTGAGAAGTTGAAAGGGATCCACGTAATGAAGAAATTGAAGATTCTCTACATGTCTAATAACCTGGTAAAAGACTGGGGTAAGCTGAGAGTGGCCCTTTGCTAACCGCCTACCGCCTGTTTATAGAAAATAGTCCGAGAGGGAAAAGATGCAAAACGAGAACGTTTATTTCTAAGCACAGAGAGAAAGTGGGAACATTTATGTCTAAGCTCAGAGAGAAATAGTATAGGAGTTTCTAAATTTTAGATGCTTAACATTTATATTTAACTATTTACTTAGGATGAGTATAATCTGATAGGTCCTGGTCCTATTAATCATGAAAAAAATTTAAGTTATTATCCAAAGGCTGAAGTAATCAGTTTAACTATAATACTTCATAGGCAGAAGACTTGTTTGATATCTGTGTTACTTTGCTTTTTTATTGTACATAATTCATTCAGTTATATGCGATGAACTACACCAGTCTCTTTGGATACATAGTTGAATAGGACATTATCTCTGCCCTCAAGGAGTTCACAGCTTAGTGGGAAAAATTAGTTTGTAAGCTAATAATTATAAAACTATGTGATAAGAGGCCAGGCGCAGTGGCTCTTGCTGGTAATCCCAACGCTTAGGGAGGCCGAGGCAGGCAGATCACCTGAGGTCAGGAGTTCGAGACTAGTCTGGCCAACATGGCAAAACCCAAAAATTTTTTTGTAAAAATACGAAAAGATAGCCAGGTGTGGTGGTATACCCTGTAGTCCCAGCTACTTGGGAGGCTGAGGCATGAGAGTTGCTTTAACCCAGGAGACAGAGGTTGCAGTGAGTGGAGATCATGCCTTTGCACTCCAGCCTGGGTGACAGAGGGAGACTCTTTCTCAAAAAAAAAAAAAAAAAAAAAAACCACAAAAACTGTGTGATAAGTTCTGCAATAGAGATTTGAATGAGTTGTTTTAAGAATTCAAAGATGAAGGAATGGGTACAGACAAAGGCAAGTTAGCTTAACCTACACTGATGCAGCACAGCATGAAGAAGACCTGTCACTGGAAAGTGATTTGTTCTTTTTGACTCTGAATCTCATTTCATTTTATTTCATCCTTATGCTAGCATTTAAAGTAAAGAAGTGTGTCTTCTTTTTCCTTCCCATCCTGTAATGTCTTCTGAGAATGACTTTATATGGTATAACTTTCCCAGTTTCCTTCAAAATCTTAAACAACTAATTGTCATGAATAGTCACAAACTGAGGGTTAATGATATTGGAATTTAATCCCCGAAATTGTAACAGTAAAACTTGCTGGGTTTTTTGTTTTGTTTTGTTTTGTTTTGTTTTGAGATAGAGTCTTGCTCTGTCACCCAGTCTGGGGTGCATTGGTGCAGTCTCCGCTCACTGCAACCTCCACCTCCCAGGTTCAAGCAATTCTCCTGCCTCAGCCTCCTGAGTAGCTGGGACTACAGGTGCACGCCACCACGCCTGGCTAATTTTTGTATTTTTAGTAGAGACAGAGTTTCACTGTGTTAGCCAGGATGCTCTCAATCTCCTGACCTCGTGATCCGCCCGCCTTGGCCTCCCAAAGTGCTGGGATTACAGGCGTGAGCCACTGTACCCAGCCAAAACTTGCTGTTTTAATATGGAAAATATTATTTTACTTGTAGCTGAGTTTGTGAAGCTGGCAGAACTGCCATGCCTGGAAGACCTGGTGTTCGTAGGCAATCCCTTGGAAGAGAAACATTCTGCTGAGAATAACTGGATTGAAGAAGCAACCAAGAGAGTGCCCAAACTGAAAAAGCTGGATGGTGAGTGATTCTGAGCTGACTTGGACCTGTCTTCTAGGCATAAAAATGAAATTTGTGGCATGGAATCGTGAAGAGGAGAAAAACTAAAGAAAAAATACCTCTGATATTCCAGGTCATTTCTATCTATATAAAATTGAATGGTCTAGGTTTGAGCCAAGGTAAGATGAAAAACTGCTAGGATATTTAGACTGGTACAAGATTCTCCCTAGACTGAAAGCTTACAAGAAAGCTAGGCCTGACCAGGCACGATGGCTCACGCCTGTAATCCTAGCACTTTAGGAGGCTGAGGCGGGTGGATCACCCAAGGTCAGGAGTCTGAGACCAGCCTGGCCAACATGGTGAAACCCCATCTCTACTAAAAATACAAAAATTAGCCAGGCATGGTGACGGGCACCTGTAATCCCAGCTACTTGGGAGGCTGAGGCAGGAGAATTGCTTGAACTCGGCGGGCGGAGGTTGCAGTGACCCGAGATTGTGCCATTGCACTCCATGCTGAGCAAAAAAGAGTGAAACTCCATCTCAAAAAAAAAAGAAAAAGAAAAAAGAAAGAAAGAAAGCTAGGCCTAGGCCTTATAAATCTATGTGGGGCCAGTCACAGTGGCACGTTTCTGCAGTCCCAAGCTATTCAATGAGGCAGGAAGATTGCTTGAGGTCAGGAGTTTGAGATCAGCCTTCATAATATAGCGAGACAAACCCTGTATTTATTTTTTTTAATTGTATATTTATTTTTTCCTGATATAAATTTCCTTCTGTTATGTTGGATTAAAGCTGGAATTATTCAGGGTTTGGTGCTGAGCCACCTCCTTTTCTCACTCTTCCCTCTATCGCAAAGAGTTCACCCATGAAAGCAGTAAGAGAGAAGGATCCTGACCAGGTGCAGTGGCTCACACCTGTAATCCCAGCACTGTGGGAGGCCAAGGTGGGCGGATCATCTGAGGTTGGGATTTAGACCCGCCTGACCAACATGGAGAAACCCGTCTCTACTAAAAATACAAAATTAACCGGGTGTGGTGGTGTGTAACCCCATCTACTAGGGAGGCTGAGGCAGGAGAATCGCTTGAATCCGGGAGGCGGAGGTTCTGGTGAGCCATGATTGTGCCAGTACACTCCAGCCTGGGCAACAAGAGCGAAACTCCATCTCAAAAAAAAAAAAAAAAAAAGAGGGAGACGGATCCTGACTTCCAGACAACATCAAGTTCCATGTCTATCTACTATCTACTTGTACTTTTATGTAAAAGAAAAATAAACTTCGAGTTCACTTAAGCAAGTTAAAAAAAGAAAGAAAGCTAGGCTTGTCCTCAAGTCAGAAAGGTGACACAAAGGTCACAAATTTTGGTCAGAATCAAAAATTATTCTGATTATACAGAATAATCAGAAATACATGGTAAGCAGTTGCTTTTTTACAATTGGATCAAAATTGTGGTGTTCTCTCTCACTGTCTCTCCCCTCATCCCCAGTCTTAGTTTCCCAGTATCTAAGATCAGTGTCAGCATCAGTAGATAACCCTGATTAACTGAGTCAGGTCCCAGCTCCTCCACTTAATAGTTTGTGAAATTGTGCTAATTAATTAATCTCACCAAACCTTGTTTATTTGTAATCTAAAAAGTGGAGATGATAATAGTACCATTAGTAATCATTTTAGAACATATATCAGTGTATTATTATGAGGATTAAATGAAATAATCTATGTGAAACACTGAACACATGGAGATAATCTATGCTAAACGTTGTGCTTAACATAAAGTAAGTATTCAAAATATATGTTATTAACTGGGTGTGGTGGCTGACACCTGTAATCCTAGCACTTTGGGAAGCTGAGGTGGGAGGATCACTTGAGGTCAGGAGTTCAAGACCAGCGTGGCCAATATGGTGAAACCCCGTCTCTACTAAAAATACAAAAATTAGCTGGACGTGGTGGCGGGCGCCTATAATCCCAGCTACTTGGGAGATTGAGGCAGGAGAATCACTTGAACCTGGCAGGCGGAGGTTGCAGTGAGCTGAGATTGTGCCACTGTACTCTAACCTGGGTGACAGAACAAGACTCTGGGAAAGAAAGAAAGAGAGAGAGGGAGGGAGGAAAGGAAGGGAGGAAAGGAATGAAAGGAAGGAAAGAAAGAGAGAGAAAGAGAAAGAGAGGGAAAGAAAGAAAAGAAAGAAAGAGGCTGGGCTCGGTGGCTCAAGCCTGTAATCCCAGCGCTCTGGGAGGCCGAGGCGGGCGGATCACGAGGTCAGGAGATCGAGACCATCCTGGCTAACATGGTGAAACCCC
>NW_012102542.1:17382-18046 GCF_000951045.1 Mandrillus leucophaeus | reverse complement strand
GGTGGATCACAAGGTCAGGAGATAGAGACCATCCTGGCCAACACGGTGAAACCCCGTCTCTACTAAAAATTAAAAAAAAAAATTAACCAAGCATGGTGGTGCATGCCTATAATCCCAGCTACTCAGGAGGCTGAGGCAGGAAAATTGCTTGAACCAGGGAGCTGGAGGTTGTAGTTAGCTGAGATGGCGCCACTGCACTCCAGCCTGGTAACAGAGCGAGAATCTGTTTCAAAAAAAGGAAGAAAAAAAAAAAAGTCACTAGTGACCTTGATAAAACCATTTATTTGCAGTTGTGAGGCAAAAGCCAGATTGGAGCAGGTTTAACAATTAGAGAAGAGGAACTGGAAATGGCAGGTAGAAAAAAAAACAAGAAACAGGCCAGTGTGGCAGCTCACACCTGTAATCCCAGCACTTTGGGAGGCCAAGGTGGGTGGATCACCTGAGGTCAAGAGTTCAAGACCAGCCTGACCAACAAGGCGAAACCCCATCCCTACTAAAAGTACAAAAATTAGCAGGGCGTGGTGGTGCGCACCTGTATTCCCAGCTACTCGGGAGGCTGAGGCAGGAGAATCGCTGGAACCTGGGAAGCAGAGGTTGCAGTGAGCCGAGATCATGCCACTACATTCCAGCCTGGGTGAGAGAGCAAGACTCCATCTCAAAAAAA
>NW_012102542.1:13872-15137 GCF_000951045.1 Mandrillus leucophaeus | reverse complement strand
CCAGCTACTCGGGAAGCTGAGGCAGGAGAATGGCATAAACCCGGGAGGCGGAGCTTGCAGTGAGCTGAGATCCGGCCACTGCACTCCAGCCTGGGCAAGAGAGTGAGACTCCGCCTCAGGAAAAAAAAAAAAAAAGAAAACATATTGTACCACTGCACTCCAGCCTGGGTAACAGAGTGAGACTCTGTCTCAAAATTTAAAAATAAATAAATAAATAAAAAATAAGTTGAGGAAATCTGTCAAACACAATAAAGCTATTTGGAAGGTCTAAAAAGGAAGCAACAAATACTTTAGTCATTCATTTATTCCTTCAATAAATAGCCCCTGAAGACCAACTGCATTCCAAGCCTACCTGGTCATGAGGCTTGGTTAAGAAAAGGTGAACAGAAAATTTCACTCAGAGCTCTAAGTGCCCAGACAGGGGTCCTGTACAGAGAGGGCTCCTATGCAGAGCCAGAGGAGGGCCAAAGAGAGGCTCCTACCCTGTCCCTCAGAGCCAAGAACCTGGGGTAAGCAGGGGTAATCCCAGGAAAAATCTGAAAGACAGCTCCATGCAGGATCCACACGGGGATCCCGCTTGTTCAGGGCCAAGAGGAGTCAGAACACACAACAGCATCAACCAAACAATAATTAAAGCTGGAAAGGGAGTTCAACTTTAACAGTTCCAAGGAGAAACACTTACAAATATATAAACCAAATAGTTTTTTTACATACCAGGATTAACCAGTTAAAAAATAATAGAAAACGCTGGGCACGGTGGCTCACACCTGTAATCCCAGCACTTTAGGAGGCTGAGGCGGGCAGATCACGAGGTCAGGAGTTTGAGACTAGCCTGACCAACATGGTGAAACCCTGTCTCCACTAAAAATACAAAAATTAGCCAAGCGTGGTGGCGCACGCCTGTAATCTCAGCTACTCAGGAGGCTGAGGCAGGAGAATCACTTGAACCCAGGACGTGGAGGTTGCAGTGAGCTGAGATCATGCCACTGCACCCCAGCCTAGGAGACAGAGCAAGACTCTGTCTCAATCAATCAGTCAATCAATCAAGGAAAGGGATCCCATTCAAAATAGCAATAAAGGCCGGGCACAGTGGCTCACGCCTGTAATCCCAGAAGTTTGGGAGGCCAAAGCAGGCAGATCACCTGAGGCCAGGAGTTCCGAGACCAGCCTGGCCAACATGGTGAGATCCCTATCTCTACCAAAAATACAAAAGTTAGCTGGGCATAGTGACAGGCACCTGTAATCCCAGCTACTCAGGAGGCTGA
>NW_012102542.1:9048-9552 GCF_000951045.1 Mandrillus leucophaeus | reverse complement strand
ACTTTTTAAAAAGGCAGTGCAGCACACCAACATGGCACAAGTATACATATGTAACAAACCTGCACGTTATGCATAGCAAGACTCCATCTCAAAAAAAAAAAAAAAAAAAACAGAAACAACTTTTTCAAAGAGTTTTCGTGCAAGAGGGAGCAAAGTCATGAAGTATAGAAATTGGTGTGGAAAAGACTAGAGAGAAGTTTGTTTTTTTGAGACAAGGTCCTACTCTGCTGCTCAGGCTAGAGTAGAGTGGCATGATTTCTGCTCACTTTAGCCTCAACTGCCTGTGCTCAAACGATCCTCCCACCTCAGACTCCTAAGTAGCTAAGACTACAGATGCATGCCACCACACCTATTTTTTTTTCTTTTTTTGAGACAGAGTTTCACTCTTGTTGCCCAGACTGGAATGCAATGGCATGATCTCGACTCACTGCAACCTCTGCCTCCCAGGTTCAAGCAATTCTCCTGTCTCAGACTCCTGAGTAGCTGGGATTATAGGCGCCTGCC
>NW_012102542.1:5318-7703 GCF_000951045.1 Mandrillus leucophaeus | reverse complement strand
ATGGGCGGATCACGAGGTCAGAAGATCGAGACCATCCTGGCTAACACGGTGAAACCCCGTCTCTACTAAAAAATACAAAAAAACTAGCTGGGCGAGGTGGCGTGCGCCTGTAGTCCCAGCTACTCCGGAGGCTGAGGCGGGAGAATGGTGTAAACCCGGGAGGCAGAGCTTGCAGTGAGCTGAGATCCGGCCACTACACTCCAGCCTGGGCGACAGAGCGAGACACCGTCTCAAGAAAAAAAAAAGAAAAAAGAGAAAGAAGAAAAGAAGCCAGGCACGGTGGCTCATACCTGTAATTCCAGCACTTGAGGAGGTCGAGGTGGGCAGATTGCTTGATCCCAGGAGTTTGAGACCAGCCTGGGTAACAAAGGAAGAGCCTATCTCTACAAAAAAAACTAAAAAATTAGCCAGGTGTGGTGATACATGTCTATAGTCCCAGCTACCCAGGGGCTAGGTGAGAGGATCGCCTGAGCCTGGGAGATCAAGCTACAGTTAGCTGTGATCATGCCTCTCCACTTCAGCCTAGGTATTGCCTCAAAAAAGAAGAAACAGGCTCGGCATGGTGACTCTCGCCTATAATCCCAGCACTTTGGGAGGCCAAGGCAGATGGATCACTTGAGGTCAGGAATTTGAGACCAGCCTGGCCAACATGGCGAAACCCAATCTCTACCAAAAAATACAAAAATTAGCCAGTGGTGATGGCATGAACCTATAGTCCCAGCTATTCGGGAGGATGAGGCAGGAGAATCGCTTGAACCCAGGAGGTGGAGGTTGCAGTGAGTGAGCCAAGATCACACACCTAGGCAAGAGAGTGACACCCTGTCTCAAAAAAAAAAAAATTTCTTAAATAAAACTGTCCCTACTTCCAAATGACATGGTTGTCTATGTAGGAAATCCCAAGGAATCTTAAAAAAAAAATCACAGAACTAATAAGGAAGTTCAGAAAGTTGTAGGATACAAGATTATACAAAAATCAATCGTGTTTCCCAAACAAGCAATGAACATGTGGACAACCAAATAAAATTATAGTATCATTTACAACACCATTTTACAAGGCAAACAGAAAAAGAAACACTTAGGTGTAAATGTAAGAAAACCTGTACAAGGTTTATGTGCTGAAAACTAACTACACAATGCTGATGAAAGAAATCAGATGTCTTTTTCTTTTCCTTTTTTTTTTTTTTTTTTTTTTGAGACAGTATCTCAACTTTGTCATCTCCTGGGTTCAAGCTATCTTCCTGCCCTAGCTTACCACGTAGCTGGGACTACAGAACGCAATACCATGCCCAGCTAATTTTTTTTTTTTTAAGAGATGGGGTTTCACTATATTGCCCAGGCTGGTCTCAAACACCTGAGCTCAAGCAATCCACCTGCCTTGGCCTCCCAAAGTGCTAGGATGACAAGCCACCAAGTGTGGCCAGAAATCAGATTTCTTTTTTTTTTTTTTTCAGATAGGGTCTCACTCTGTCACCCAGGCTGGAGTGCAGCGGCGTGATCTCGGCTCACTGCAACCTCCACCTCCTGGGTTCAAGTGATTCTCATGCCTCAGCAACCAGAGTAGCTGGGATTACAGACCTGCACCACCATGCATGGCTAATTTTTGTATTTTTATTAGACACAGGATTTTGCCATATTGGCCAGGCTGGTCTCAAACTGCTGGCCTCATGTGATCCACCTGCCTCAGCTTCTCAAAATGCTGGGATTATAGGTGTGAGCCACTATGCCTGGCCAGAAATCAGATTTTTAAATAAATGGAAAGATATACCATTCTTCCTGGATTGGAGGATTCAAAATAATAAAGGTGTCAATTCTGCCCGAATTGATCTATACATTTAACATAATTCCTATCAAAATATCAGGAAGATTTTTCTAAATTTTCTAAATTATCCTACAATTTATGTGGAAAAGCAAGGGAATAGAAAATTGTTCTAGGAGGCCAGAACAATTTTAAAAAAAAAAGAGAATCAAATGAGAGGAATAAGTCTGTTGAATTTCAAAGTTTATCATACATGGCTATAGTTATCAAGACTATGTGGTGTTGGTGAAGAGATAGACATATAGATAAATGGAGTAGAATAGAGAAACAAGGCCGGGCGCAGTGACTCATGCCTGTAATCCCAGCACTCTAGGAGGCTGAGGTGGGTGGATCACCTGAGGTCGGGAGTTCACGACCAGGCTGACCAATGTGGAGAAACCCCATTTCTACTAAGAATACAAAATTAGCCTGGCATGGTGGTGCGTGCCTGTAATCCCAGCTACTCAGGAGAGTGAGGCAGAATAGCTTGAACCCAGGAGGCAGAGGTTGAGGTGCGCTGAGATCACACCATTGCACTCCAGCCTGGGCAATAAAGAGTGAAACTCCATCTCAAAAAAAAAAAAAAAAAA
>NW_012102542.1:0-1258 GCF_000951045.1 Mandrillus leucophaeus | reverse complement strand
GCCAGACCCTGTCTCAAAAATAAAGAAAGAAATAAAAAAATTTAAAAAGCCAATCCAGGCCAGGCGTGGTGGCTTATGCCTGTAATCCCAGCACTTTGGGAAGCCGAGGTGGGTGGATCACCTGAGGTCAGGAGTTTGAGACCAGCCTGGCCAACATGATGCAACCCTGTCTCTACTAAAAATTCAAAATGAGCTGGGCACGGTGGTGTGTGCCTGTAATCCCAGCTACTTGGGTGGCTGACGCAGAAGAATCACATGAACCCAAGAGGCAGAGGCTGCAGTGAGGAGAGTTCGCACCACTGCACTCCACCCTGGGTGACAGAGTGAGATAATGTCTCGAAAATAAAATAAAATAAAATAAAACTTGTAGAAAAAAATATACAAGAAAATCTTCAGGATCTAGGTTTAAGTAAAGAATTCTTAGACTTAGGGCGAGCGTGGTGGCTCATTCCTATAATCCTAGCACTTCAGGACGCCGAGGCAGGTCAATCACGTGAGGTCAGGCGTTCAGGACCAGCCTGGCCAACATGGCGAAACCTTGTCTCTACTAAAAATACAAAAATTAACCAGGCATGATGGCGCATGCCTGTAATCCCAGTTACCTTCGAGGCTGAGGCAAAAGAATCGCTTGAACCCCGGAGGAGGAGGTCGTGGTGAGCTGAGATCGTGCCATTGCACTCTAGCCTAGGCAACAAAGCAAGACCCCATCTCTAAATAAATAAATAAAAATAAAAAATTAACTCGGCATGGAGGAACACACCTGTAGTCCCAGTTACTTGGGAGGTTGAGGCGGGAGGATCACTTAGGCCCAGGAGATCAAGGTTATATTGTGCTATGATCACACCACTGCACTCCAGTCTAGGCAACAGAGTGAGACCTTGTCCAAAAAAAAAAAAAAAAAAAAACCAAACTAGAGATACAACTACAAGAAAACTCAACAATTGCATTCCTAGGCATTTATCCCAGAGAAATGGAGAAATGAAGACTTACTTTCTGACAAAAGCCTCTGTATACAAATGTTTATAGCATCTTTATTCCTAAAAATCTCAAATTAGAAACAACACAGATGATGTTAGGTGGAAGAATAGTTAAATTATGATAATCCATACTATGACTACTATTCAGCAATAAAAATGAATGCAGTATTCATATATGTGATAATCCGAATGAATCTCTAGAAAATTATGCTGAGGGCTGGGCATGGTGGCTCATGCCTATAATCTCAGCACTTTGGGAGGCAGAGGCAGGAGGATCACCT
>NW_012102541.1:9715-14406 GCF_000951045.1 Mandrillus leucophaeus | reverse complement strand
GCCAAGGTGCTGATCACAAGCATCGGGGCAGATCATCTAAAGCAGTGGTCAAAAGTTACAATGTTCCACATCAAATATTCTGATGTCTAAGGGGCAAGAGTGGGCAGTCTTCCAAGTGAGTGGAGGCTCCTCGAGGAGGGGAGGGGTGGGGAGCAGGCTATGGCTTGGATCTCATCCTGTAGAAATGGGCAAACCTGGGGGGGAAATGGGCATTTGTGATATGAATTATTAATAGAAATGTGACATGGTTATGGGATGTGTTCCCTGGCCAGTCTGCTTGTGGGAAAGAGAAGAGGGGCGTGGCAGCACATCCCTGCTGGGTGCGTGCCTCTTTGCTGGTGGGACAGGGGAAGGGAATAGAGACCAGAACTCATAATAATCGCTCTCAGCATCTGATGACGGAAGGAAAATAAGGTACGTTTATGTCTAAAATATACATGAGGAAGGCACCAGAACAACGTTTAAACTGTGTTTCTTACTCAGTCATGTGACCCACTGCCAGCAAGGTCTTTCTGGGTCCCTGAGAACAGCCTTCTACAGAATTTCCCCACTTTTTTTTTTTTTTTAAAGAAACAGTGTCTTGCTTTGTTACCCAGACTGCAGTGTAGTGGCCAATCATAGCTCACTGCAGCCTCTAACTCCTGGGCTCAAGCGATCCTCCCATCTTAACCTCCCAAGTAGGTGGGATGACAGTTGCGTGCCAGCTTGCCTGGCTAATTTTTAAGGGATGTGTGTGTGTATGTGTGTAGATAGGGTCTCCATCTCCACAAAACATCCAGAGATGTTGTCCAGGCTGGTCTTGAACTGCTGGACTCAAGCAATCCTCCTGCCTCAACCTCCCAACTATTTTTAATTTTTGAGGAAACTCCATACTGCTTTTCACAATGGCTACACTAATTTATATGAAATTAGAAAATAATATCTAGAGATTTGTGGCCTCCTAGAGATAATTATTCTTGTTTGATGGGAGAAAGCTGACTACACAGGGATTCTTCACTAGTAAATTGGCCCCCACTGTTACTTTGGGGAAGCTGAGACTTCAGTGACCAAATCTGAACAGTCACAATTCAGCTGGTGCTACTTTTCCTTGAAGAATAATCCCAGAAGCTCCAAGCCCAGAATTTTAAACCCACACACACAATCTGTGCAAGCACGCGTGCACACCCCCACCTTAAAATCCCTTTTACTTGATGTGGTGTATGTATGGAAGCTGCTCTTTTGTATGGAAGCTGTTCTTTCTACTGGCTCCACATCCATGTGTATGTGTCTTATAAGCAGAGAAGACGATGTTTCCTAAGGGTCTACTGATGTTATGACAAGGTTTAGCAAATGTATTAAAAGACTTCACTTTATTTGTTGTCAATTCAAAATTGAATGCGAAATTACATGAAAAGATGGTATTTCTCATGGTGATTTCTACTAACTCAATCACTACTCAAATAATAATGCAGTTGGTGTCATGATGAAAGTTCCAGTTCTACTTCAAGTCAACCCCTTGTACATCGCATGAGCTCCCAGGAAAGAACTACCCAATTAAGCACAAAGGGAACTAAGGAGAACCCCATGGCAGGACACAAGGGAGGTGGGACAATGATCGTGGGAAGGCTGTGTACACATGTGGCCGCACACGCGGCGCTGGGGTTGACATTTCTGCCTCACACTCACTCCTGAGCACTTTTAAACTCATCTTTTCAACTTGTTTTTCATAAGGTCAAGATCTGGTAGGCCATCATATCACGTTGCCTCCTTGGTATTTAAAATATTGTTAATTTCAATGTTTTTAAAAAGTTTCTCTTAAAAAACAAAAAGGCAAAAGAAAATGTTGACAGATTCAACTACAGAAAAAGGTAAAATTTCTATTGAATGAAAAATAAGACATTTCATCAGAATGAGAAAAGCTAGTCGTACTAAATGTGACCAAAAAGGTTCACTATCTGTCATCAGATAAAGAGCTCATTCAAATAAAAGAATAACTTCAAAAGTCCCTATAGATAAATGGGCAAAAAATATTTTATAAAAAATATTAGGAAAAATGTTCAATTAATATGTAAACCAAAGAACTGCAAAACACACTTTATACCTACTAAAATTAGAAAAACAATTTAGAAAGCTAATACTTGATACTAATAAAATTGGTACATTCAAACATTACTGTTGGTGCAGAGAGGCAGAACCCTTTTGAGAAATGAGTAATATTTAATGGGAGACATAAAACTGTTACACCTTTGGACTGGTAATCTTACTCATGGAAATTTATCCTACGGAAATAATTTGAAAAAGAAAAGCAGCTATAGGTGATCTCTACTGCCAAATACACGGAAACAATCCAATTGTGCAGTAAGAGATCGATGGCACTAGTGTGGTGGACACATTTCAGGGAACTCAGAGTGAAGCAGGGGTCTCCCCTTCAGGAAGCTACTGTGAAAGTCTGAGCTAGTGAAGCACCTAGGGTCTCTCAGAGAACTGGCAATGTTTGGTTAATCACATGATGTGGTAAAAAGAGAAAAAAGAGAAGGTGTGTGAGCTGAAAGAACATCGCAGGCTTGGTTTGGAGCATGCTGAGTTTGGGGTGTTTGGGGAGCACCTACATGGAGATGGCAGATATAGTGTTGGTTCCAGGACCCCCAGAAGATACCAAAATCTGCAGATTTTCAAGTCCCTGATATAGGCCAGGCATGGTGGGTCACACCTGTAATTTCAACACTTTAGGAGGCTAGGTGGGAGGGTTGCTTGAGGCCAGGAGTTTGAGACCAGACTGGGCAACACAGTGAGACCCTGTCTCAATTAATCAGTCAGTCAATCAATCAATAAACAGATAAATCCGGGAATGGTGGTACAAGCCTGTGGTTCCAGCTACTCTGGAGGCTGAGGCCGGAGGATCACTTGAGCCTAGGAGTTCGAGGCTGCAGTGAGCTGCCCAGGCTGGAGTGCACACCATTACACTCCAGCCTGGGCAATCAAGCGAGACCTTAAGCAACTTGTACAATTGTGCCCTGAGACACTGGAGCATACAACAGCAGTGGAGGCATGCCCAGCCTATTTGCATTATTTTTTATTGTTGCACTGAATTTTGTTTTTCTGAACATTTTCAATCTGCAGCTGGTTGAATCTGTGGACGCAGAACCTGCAGACAAGGAGGCCAAGTGTATTGAGACACAGAAATCTACAATTCAGAGAAGGGGCCAAGCTGAACACACTGGTTTAAGAGGCACAGACATACATGTAGTGTTTAAAACAGTGAGAGAGGCTGGGCACGGTGACTCACACCTGTAATCCCACTACTTTGGGAGGCCGAGGTGGGTGGATCACTTGAGGTCAGGGTTTGATACCAGCCAGGCCAACATGGTAAATCCCCATCTCAGCTAAAAATACAAAACATTACCCAGGTGTGGTGGCACGCACCTGCAGTCCCAGCTACTCAGGAGGCTGATGTAGGAGAATCACTTGAACCCAAGAGACAGAGGCTGCAGTGAGCCAAGATTGTACCAGTGCATTCCGGCCTGGGCAATAGAGCAAGGCTCTGACTCAAAAAACAACAACGGCAACAAAACAAAATAGTAAGAGAGAGAACGCTCACCAGAGAGAACACAGAGAGTGGAAAGGGCATAGGCTGGGTTGGGAGCCCTGGGGCATGTTACGCTGCCAAGGAGAAGGTGGAGGCAGAGGAGTGCATGAAGTGGCCCAAGCATGGCTGGCCAGGCAGGAGGGGTGGGGAGAGTGGTGGGAAGGCCAGTGAGCGGTTCTAATAAAAAGGAGGGACCAGCATGCTGCAGGGCAGAAGAGGGGTAGGAAGGTAAAAGAGACAGCTTGGTGTCCTCTGAAGGTCAGTAAGGGCCAAGAAGTGTGGCCACTCTCAGGACACCTAGTCCAGAGGGGAGGGCAGAAGAAGAGGGGAGACAGGAGGGCCAAGGGATGGGGACTTGGGTGTGGGGTGCAGGCTGAGGGAGCAGTGGTGTAGCAGGAGAGAGCAGGATATCGGTAAAAAGAGGAGATGGTCAAAGGCACCACCCTGGGGGGAGGGCTGGGGCTGATGGATCTGGAATAGATATGAAGGGGCTTCCTCTAACAGAAGGAGGGAAACGTCATTTTCTGAACCCACGGGAAGAGAAGGTGGTCGATTCAGAAGTGGTTCTAGGCTGGAGCAAACACTACTGAGGCCTCAGTGGGCTCAGGGGTGAGGGACTCTGGAGGATGGAGGGTGTGGGGGAGGTGAGGGATCCTCTCTGAGAAGAATCGGAGAGGAAGCAGACCACAGACAACTAATACAGCTGCCAAGCTGCAGACGAGCTATGGGGAATGGCTATGCAATGTGGCGACAGGCTACAGGCTTTCCACCTCAGTCCCCTGCAGCTCCTTTAGGACAATGGATGATAGGGCTGGTCTAGGCTCAGGATTTTGCTGGACAGTTTTGGCAGAAGAACAAAGATAAAATCCCTTGAAGATGCTGAAGGTGTGACCTGGCATGAATGAACTCACCTCTCCACTCCCTCCCATCTCCTTCACCCCCCAAATCCAGGAAGGACAGAAGGACGTGAAGACAGAAAAAGGCTCATGGGCTTGGAGGTATCTATAGAGATCAGGGAATTCAGATGTCAACGGGTTGGCAAGCAGGGGTCACGGAGCTGGAAGAACTGTCCCCTGAGATACTGGGACATGCAGCAGCAGCTGAGGAACAGATGCATGTGAGGATG
>NW_012102541.1:8972-9550 GCF_000951045.1 Mandrillus leucophaeus | reverse complement strand
TCACATGATGTGGTAAAAAGAGAAAAAAGAGAAGGTGTGTGAGCTGAAAGAACATCGCAGGCTTGGTTTGGAGCATGCTGAGTTTGGGGTGTTTGTGGAGCACCTACATGGAGATGGCAGATATAGTGTTGGTTCCAGGACCCCCAGAAGATACCAAAATCTGCAGATTTTCAAGTGCCTGATATAGGCCAGGCATGGTGGGTCACACCTGTAATTTCAACACTTTAGGAGGCTAAGGTGGGAGGGTTGCTTGAGGCCAGGAGTTTGAGACCAGACTGGGCAACACAGTGAGACCCTGTCTCAATTAATCAATCAGTCAATCAATCAATAAACAGATAAATCCGGGAGTGGTGGTACAAGCCTGTGGTTCCAGCTACTCTGGAGGCTGAGACCGGAGGATCACTTGAGCCTAGGAGTTCGAGGCTGCAGTAAGCTGCCCAGGCTGGAGTGCACACCATTACACTCCAGCCTGGGCAATCAAGTGAGACCTTAAGCAACTTGTACAATTGTGCCCTGAGACACTGGAGCATACAACAGCAGTGGAGGCATGCCCAGCCTATTTGCATTATTTTTTATTG
>NW_012102541.1:4111-5842 GCF_000951045.1 Mandrillus leucophaeus | reverse complement strand
GAGACCTTAAGCAACTTGTACAATTGTGCCCTGAGACACTGGAGCATACAACAGCAGTGGAGGCATGCCCAGCCTATTTGCATTATTTTTTATTGTTGCACTGAATTTTGTCTTTCTGAACATTTTCAGTCTGCAGCTGGTTGAATCTGTGGACGCAGAACCTGCAGACAAGGAGGCCAAGTGTATTGAGACAGAGAAATCTACAATTCAGAGAAGGGGCCAAGCTGAACACACTGGTTTAAGAGGCACAGACATACACGTAGTGTTTAAAACAGTGAGAGAGGCTGGGCACGGTGACTCACACCTGTAATCCCAGTACTTTGGGAGGCCGAGGTGGGTGGATCACTTGAGGTCAGGGTTTGATACCAGCCAGGCCAACATGGTAAATCCCCATCTCAGCTAAAAATACAAAACATTACCCAGGTGTGCTGGCATGCACCTGCAGTCCCAGCTACTCAGAAGGCTGACGTAGGAGAATCACTTGAACCCAAGAGACGGAGGCTGCAGTGAGCCAAGATCGTACCAGTGCATTCCGGCCTGGGCAACAGAGCAAGGTTCTGACTCAGAAAACAACAACGGCAACAACAAAACAAAATAGTAAGAGAGAGAACCCTCACCAGAGAGAACACAGAGAGTGGAAAGGGCATAGGCTGGGTTGGGAACCCTGGGGCATGCTACGCTGCCAAGGAGAAGGTGGAGGCAGAGGAGTGCATGAAGTGGCCCAAGCACGGCTGGCCAGGCAGGAGGGGTGGGGAGAGTGGTGGGAAGGCCAGTGAGCGGTTCTAATAAAAAGGAGGGACCAGCATGCTGCAGGGCAGAAGAGGGGTAGGAGGGTAAAAGAGACAGCTTGGTGTCCTCTGAAGGTCAGTAAGGGCCAAGAAATGTGGCCACTCTCAGGACACCTGGTCCAGAGGGGAGGGCAGAAGAAGAGGGGAGACAGGAGGGCCAACGGATGGGGACTTGGGTGTGGGGTGCAGGCTGAGGGAGCAGTGGTGTAGCAGGAGAGAGCAGGATATCGGTAAAAAGGGGAGATGGTCAAAGGCACCATCCTGGGGGGAGGGCTGGGGCTGATGGATCTGGAATAGATAGGAAGGGGCTTCCTCTAACAGAAGGAGGGAAACGTCATTTTCTGAACCCACGGGAAGGGAAGGTGGTCGATTCAGAAGTGGTTCTAGGCTGGAGCAAACACTCCTGAGGCCTCAGTGGGCTCAGGGGTGAGGGACTCTGGCGGATGGAGGGTGTGGGGGAGGTGAGGGATCCTCTCTGAGAAGAATCGGAGAGGAAGCAGACCACAGACAACTAATACAGCTGCCAAGCTGCAGACGAGCTATGGGGAAGGGCTATGCAATGTGGCGACAGGATACAGGCTTTCCACCTCAGTCCCCTGCAGCTCCTTTAGGACAATGGATGATAGGGCTGGTCTAGGCTCAGGATTTTGCTGGACAGTTTTGGCAGAAGAACAAAGATAAAATCCCTTGAAGATGCTGAAGGTGTGACCTGGCATGAATGAACTCACCTCTCCACTCCCTCCCATCTCCTTCACCCCCCAAATCCAGGAAGGACGGAAGGACGTGAAGACAGAAAAAGGCTCATGGGCTTGGAGGTATCTATAGAGATCAGGGAATTCAGATGTCAATGGGTTGGCAAGCAGGGGTCACGGAGCTGGAAGAACTGTCCCCTGAGATACTGGGACATGCAGCAGCAGCTGAGGAACAGATGCATGTGAGGATG
>NW_012102541.1:0-2972 GCF_000951045.1 Mandrillus leucophaeus | reverse complement strand
AAGAGACTTTTAACTGGAATTTCCCTACTGAAGACAAAATCCTATTCTCTCCATTACAATAGCAGATGAGGCCTCAAGAACAAGGCCAAAAGACTGTCATTGCATTGATCTGCAAACAGTCAATATGCTCTGTGAATAGAGGTATCGAGGAGACAGAATGCATTTTTGCTACCTAAATCTATAGCTAAAGGTCAAGCTATTATCCTGGTAACAGTTCTATTAGGAGTAATGACGTGAAAAGAGGTATTGCATTAATGTACTGAGTTTTCTACTATGTTAATAGTAGGTCACTAAGAATCATAGTCGAATCATTTGCATTCATCTTTAGCATGCAATACATTCTAAAAAGAAATTCCCCTCCTTTCCTGTTTTAATATATGAAGAAGAAGCAAGGGCTAATTTTAAATGAGCCCAGATAATCTGAAAAAGTGGAATAAGATCAAAAATTAAACTAAATAAAAGATTTAAAGCATCTGCTTAATATAATTTGAATCTCAAGACACAGGTAGTATGTGAAGTCACCAGAGAAATGACAAATATTCAGTCTGATCCATACATGAATAATGGCTTTTCCTAGATGCCGGCATTCATTTGAACCCTGACCTTTAATTGTATATAAAGAATAAATCAGCTGCTGGTGGCTGGGCAGACCCTTCCTTCAGAATGCTGCTCCTCGTGTAATCATCATCAAGTGAACGCAGCAGCATGTGGCGTGTCTGACAGGCTGAATGCACCACTCTGTGAATAGGGCAGACTGGCCATGTTCCCCAAACAGCAATCTATCCACACTGTCGTTCTCCTGAGGGACTTTTAATTTGGGTTTTTCTGGCTGGCTGTGCAGGGAAAAGCAGAATGTGGCATGGACTTTGAAAGGAAGTCACTGTGTCTAGCAGACACTTTAAGAAGGAGGGGTAGTTTGGAAGAGCTTTCAGGTTGCTGTGAAATCCTCTAAGAACTCTGACCGGCAGTCACAGCCCAGCTTCAGCTTTGATGACTCAGTTTTAACTTGTGGTCAAATCAAGGTTTACATCATGCAAGGAAATCAAGGTTTACAGCATGCAAAACTGAAAACCAGGTCTTCATTAGATCTGCCAAACTCCTAGAGCTCACAAGGGGCAAGGGACAATAGTCTCTGCTGTCAGGTCCCAGGGGACAAGCAGAGGGACCCAACTGGGGACCACTTGCAGCCAGGGAATAGCGCTCAGGACCCAGAGGCTGGACAGCCCACCTGCCTGCCCCGGCCACTAGCCGCCAGGACCTGACCACCATCCCCGCCGACTACGCGGGTCCGCAAAGAACGTCCCCTTTTAGCCTGCAGTTCATCAGCAGAGAGGAGGGCCTTCCACAGGCCAGCGTCGCGTCTCCAGCGCCGCGCACACCATGATCACAGGTGGAGCTCAAGGTCACCATGAGGCCATCAGGCCGGGCAGGGCCGGATGCTGTGGGGGGAGTCCAAGACACCGCTGGACTTAAGACAGGGATGGGCCCGGGGTTCGCGCCGCTGCTGCCCCCTCCCCTGTCGCGCCACGGGTGCCCTGCAGCTCCAGGAAGGCACCCACACTGGGGAGAAGCCATTCAGCGGCGCCATCTGGGGCAGGGCCTTCACGTGACACCAAGGGCAACCTCCAGGTACACTTGGCACTTACATGTGGAATAAGTACCCTCACACCCTCCCCCAAGGCGAGCTGCCTCGGTGGAACAGTCCGTGACTCTGCTAGGGGGTGATGGCCTGAAGTTCTCTGAAATATTCCAGAAGGATCTGGCAGCCCGAATAATGAACCGCGACCCCAATTTTTGGAAACAGCCTGCTGCAGCTCTCTCCCAGGAGCTTGCCATAAAGAACAATGAGATTTCCATCATTCGGAACAGAGGCTTTTCCCAGATTCCTGGAAGTTTTGGCTGCTGCACCATCCCTCTGGGTACCCTGGGATGCAAAACCGCGCAAAACAGCCCTCCCATTGTCAGCTTGGACAAAGCACCTCAGCAGCCTGCACAGCAGGCAGCGTCCATTCGCCAGGTCACCCAGGAGAACAAGGAGAGGGTATAAACTAGCTGAACACATAGGACTCGGGTCCTTCCACAGTGAATCTGACTGTTCTTGAGAACTCTGCAACCTTTTAAGTAAAATAAAAAAAATAAAAAAAATTAAAAAAGTGACTGGAAAACGGCCTCAGGAGCAGAAAGCGCCCAGGCAATCCTCACTTTTTTTCTCTTAAAACTTAATAGTCCCTAGAGGGAGAAAGGGCGTCCCCTGCAGTATTCCAGTGAAACTCACTTGCTGGTTTTGCTCGAATTAGACACTATGTTTTTAGAACTCTCCATCTTAAAAGAAGTGGTTGAGTAGTCCAAATGCTGTGTACCATGACAGTGTCTTCCTCTGACGTATTTCTAATGTTAAGATTATGCGGGCCACAGGCAATATAATAGCCCCAACCTTAAATAAAGTTTACTATGGAGTACATCTGGCTAGGTAAGCTTTTTAAAGCAAGATTTGTTTTACTATAAGTAAGTGGATTATTTCAATGCAATGTGAAGTTCTATTGGGAAAGATAGCGTGCTTTGTGTGTACAAGTACCTGTCAGTAACAAGCTTTTTCTTAAAATTTAAATGTTTGTAGCCGCTTTGCGGACAGTTATTTTCTAGTGTGGTCTGTAGCCCAATGATTGGAGAACAAGTTACAGACAAAATACCATCATCAATTATTGACAATATTATAAGCAGTTGTGAGTAAATATTTTACATTATTAAAACTGTGCAATAAGAAGATAGTATTTCCGGGCGGGCACGGTAGCTCACACCTATAATCCCAGCACTTTGGGAGGCTGAGGCAGGTGGCTCACCTGAGGTCAGGAGTTGGAGACCAACCTGGCCAACAGGGTGAAACCCTGGCTCTACTAAAAATACAAAAAATTAGCTGGTGTGGTGGCAGGCACCTGTAATCCCAGCTACTCCAGAAGCTGAGGCATGAGAAT
>NW_012102540.1:23998-24292 GCF_000951045.1 Mandrillus leucophaeus | reverse complement strand
AGATGGCACCACTGCACTCCAGCCTGGGTGACACAGACTCCGTCTCAAAAAAAAAAAAAAAGGAGCCACAGATGCCATTGGCAAAAGATGCTTCAGTTTCATGCGGCAATTGTGTTGTTTCTGACTAGCACAAAAAAGTCGAAGGGAGAAATAAGGCAGCACCAGTGAACCCAATGGACAGCTGGGCCAAGACAAAAACCAACTGGGTGGGGCAGTCAAGCTACACTTCCTGTGTTTCTTTACATTTATTATGTTCTTCTTAATATTATTTTAATTGGCAAATCATGCTTGTAT
>NW_012102540.1:16655-19433 GCF_000951045.1 Mandrillus leucophaeus | reverse complement strand
ACACCAATCAAGTGAATGTCACCTCCTCAGAGAAACCCTCCCTGAGCACCCCATCTGCAGTAGGGTCACCCCCGTCTCCCACCTTCACTTTTCCTGGTGTTTCCTTCCTAGCCCCTATCTCTATGGGGAGTTTTTGCTCTGATAGACTAGTCTCCCTTGCCCACCGGGGCCAGCCTGTCTGTCTTCTCTGTCCTTCCAGACTGGAGATGATCAGTGTTCCTCTGTGGACGTGAATGAAACAGGAAGGCCCCCGAGGTGTAAGGATTGGGAACCCTTCACCCTAGGTGAGGAGAGAGCCTTGAGGCAGGGTAGAGGACCTGAGTTAGTGCCCTCTCCCCTCTCCCTACCCCGAGGGTCAGACCCGGGCAGGACGGGCCACTGCCTCTTGGGGAACCTGTCACCTGTGACCTTGATGGGTGGCCTGCAGGGGACATGGCCGCACTTGGTCAGCAGTGGTCCTGGGGCAGCTGCGTTCAGGTGGGCAGCACTCTAGGAAGGACAAGCTCCAAAACCCAGGGCTCCAAAGGACCCATGGGAAGGTCAGGAGGCTCAAAGGAGTGTCCTGGTGGCTGGGCCAGCGCTTTGAGGCCTCTGGGGACCCAGCAGAGAGGGCCTGCATGAGGCATCTGGAGGCTCCAAGACCGCTGGGATCCGGGCGACACGCAGAGGTCGCCCGTCCCTGTAGGGGCAGCAGCACCTGAAGGGAGGTGGCCACAGCAGCCCACAGGGGCCCAGGGGTGACGAACTCTGCCTTGGGTGCCAAGGCTGGGCAGGGCCTGTGCCCTTGGGAGTCCTGTTTCAGACCGGCCTCCACCACATGGCCCTGCCCTCGTATTATTTGCCTGGACAGCACAGCCTGCAGAAGCTTATTTGCTCATCCAATTTGGGGATCCTGAGCTCCCTACTGGGCAAGCCTGGTGGGTTCACAGCTGCCCCTGATGGTTTCCTTGAAGTTTCAAATCAGACTCTGCTCCTTAGTTGCCAGCACCTATTACTAAAGACTGGGGAGCGCAGGCAGAAAGCATGGGGGCGTCACGGTGACAGGGGTAAGGAGAAGGCAGAGTTTTCCACTTCTGGTGACGGTAGCGGTGGTGGCCACCTGACCCAGTGCACCATCTCTTCCTCCTGTCTGTCCCCAGGTTCCTCTGCCCTGCCACCTCCCCCTTCCTCCCCACTGAAGTCACTGCAGTCCTCTCTCCACTTGTCCAAGATACATGCAGCTTGCTGCTCTCCTGAGGCCCCCACTAAGGCTGTGGCTTCTGATCCCCGCTGACCTCTTGGACTTTATTTCCCTGGCCCCCTCCCCGACCTCCTTTCTCTTTGTCCCAGCTCTGTCCCTAACTCCCTCTCCCCCAGCTCTTTCTCTGCCATTCCTAATCCCCCCATCCTGATTCCTCTTCTAGGTTTTCTCTGGCTAAATTATCTTTTTTTTTGGAGATGGAGTCTCATTCTGTCCCCCAGGCTAGAGTGCAGTGGTGCAATATCAGTTCACTGCAACCTCCACCTCCCAGGCTCAAGCCATTCTCTTGCCTCAGCCTCCCAAGTAGCTGACACTACAGGCACACACCACTATGCCCGGCTAATTTTTGTATTGTCGGTAGAGACAGGGTTTCACCATGTTGGCCAGGCTGGTCTCAAACTCCTGACCTTAGGTGATCTGCCCACCTCTGCCTCCCAAAGTGCTGGGATTATAGGGTGTGAGCCACCATGCCCGGCCAATTATCTTTTATATACTTGCTAATATCTGTCTCCTTTCCCCCAGATCTTGTTTTGTGCAACACAGAATGATGAAAATCTAGAAACGGGGATCTCACTCCCGGCCCTAGTCAGGACTCAGATTTTGTGAAGCGGGCTGGGGCAGGAGGAAAAGCAAACCCCACCAAACCAACACCTAGTCTAGAGCCTGATCTAAAAGCCACTCAAAACACGTTTCCTCCCTTTACTTTCCTGTAACTCGAGAATTCTTCCTGAAAAAGGTAGTCCCTAAGAACCGTCTAAAAGCATCATGGGGTGGAGGGGCAAGGGTCCTGAGAGCTAGTCTTGCCATCTCTTGTCCCCAATTTTCTTGAAGAAGCCAAGCTCCAGAGAAGAGGCAGGACCCGTGGGGCATTTGGATTACACTCCAAGTCTAATTCCCAATGCAGCGATCCTGCTCCCAGAGGCTCCCTTCATCTGTCCGCCTGGCCAAGTAAGAGGCGGGTCGCCCTACGCCCCCTGCCTGGCCACAGACGAAAACCATCAGAAGGCTGTCCATGGGGCCCCAGAACCATGTGGCAATGGCCTACGGAGCTGAAGCCCTTTAGCCTCAAGAAGAGCGTGGGGGACCCAGCACCCTTCTGAAACCTAAACCTCATTGTAGCCTGAGCTGTTTTGCACTGTCTGTGCCCTAGAAGGTTGTGAAGGCCTCTAAGTGGGTCCTCCTGTTTCCCCATCTTCTGAGGCCCAGGGCTTCCTCAGAGCCTCCATGGGTCCCACCACTGCACCCATCACACGGTGTCTGGGTCCTGCCTGCCTGGCTCACACCCCCACCCCCACCCGCTGCCCTATTTCCATCTCTGGGACAGTGCCCTGGGCACTGCCGTTCCCTCTCTTAGAAGACTTACACAGGCCCTGCCCGTCCCTTTTGTCAATCTAGTTAATGTCACCTCCTCAGAGAAGCCCTCCCTGAGCACCCATCTGCAGTAGGGTCACCCCCATCTTCCACCCTCACTTTTCCTGGTGTTTCCTTCTTAGCCCCTGTCCCTACTGGGAATTTTCTGCACTGATAGACTAGTCTCT
>NW_012102540.1:8869-10705 GCF_000951045.1 Mandrillus leucophaeus | reverse complement strand
TGGGGCATTTGGATTACACTCCAAGTCTAATTCCCAATGCAGCGATCCTGCTCCCAGAGGCTCCCTTCATCTGTCCGCCTGGCCAAGTAAGAGGCGGGTCGCCCTACGCCCCCTGCCTGGCCACAGACGAAAACCATCAGAAGGCTGTCCATGGGGCCCCAGAACCATGTGGCAATGGTCTACGGAGCTGAAGCCCTTTAGCCTCAAGAAGAGCGTGGGGGACCCAGCACCCTTCTGAAACCTAAACCTCATTCTGGCCTGAGCTGTTTTGCACTGTCTGTGCCCTAGAAGGTTGTGAAGGCCTCTAAGTGGGTCTTCTTGTTTCCCCATCTTCTGAGGCCCAGGACTTCCTCAGAGCCTCCATGGGTCCCACCACTGCACCCATCACACGGTGTCTGGGTCCTGCCTGCCTGGCTCACACCCCCACCCCCACCCGCTGCCCTATTTCCATCTCTGGGACAGTGCCCTGGACACTGCCGTTCCCTCTCTTAGAAGACTTACACAGGCCCTGCCCGTCCCTTTTGTCAATCTAGTTAATGTCACCTCCTCAGAGAAGCCCTCCCTGAGCACCCATCTGCAGTAGGGTCACCCCCATCTTCCACCCTCACTTTTCCTGGTGTTTCCTTCTTAGCCCCTGTCCCTACTGGGAATTTTCTGCACTGATAGACTAGTCTCTTTCACCCACCTAGGGGCCAGCATGTCTGTCTTCTCTGTCCCAGCACACTGCATGATTATTTGTTGGTATAAATGAAACAGGAAGGCCCCTAAGGTGCTGGGATTGGTAGGCTTTCACCCCAGGTGCGGAAGGAGCCTTGAGGAAGGGGAGAGGACCTGAGTTAGTGGCCTCTCCCCACTCTGAGGGTCAGCCCTGGGCAGGGCAGGCCACTGTCTCTTGGGATTCCTGTTGCCTGTGCCCTTGATGGGTGGCCCACAGAGGACGCAGCCACACTGGGTCAGCTGTGGTCCTGGGGCAGCCGCGTCCGGGCAGGCGGCACTTAGGAAGGACAAACTCCGAAGGACCCATGGGAAAGTCGAGTGGCTGAGGGGAGTGACCCGGCGGTTTGGCCAGTGCTTTGAGGCCCCGGGGACCCAGCCCGGAGGGCCCAGATGAGGCATCTGGAGGCTCTGAGTGGGGCCGGGAGCCGCAGGACCCGCAGAGGGCGCCGGTCCATGTGGGTGCAGTAGCGCTTCAGCCACCCGCAGGGGTCAGGCTCTGCCAGGCGGAGGGGGAGGGGAGCGAGCGTGGGAGAGACGGGGGGTCCCTGTCTCTGCTACCCAGCCCAAGCTGGGTCTCTTTGCCCAGGCTGGACTGGGCCATAGTTCACCGCCACCTGGCCCCGACCCGGTCTCCATGGGGACCCGAGGCCGCCCGACCGCCTGTCAGGGGCTGCCCTGGAGCCTGGCATCTTCCCCTCGCACCCTGTCTGCCCCTCGGGGACCGTGCTGTCCAGGCTGACCCAGACTGGAGACATCGGAATGCCTGTCCAAGCCTCCACCCCTGGGCCACTTCCCAGTGGGGTGAGCAGAAGGCCAGGGTGGGGTGGGAATCTGTTGTACCCAGGGAAGGGGATTGCCCCCAGGCCCAGAGAGTTTGAAGCCTGGGGTACTGTCACCAACAGCCCAGGACCCGGCAGCTGGGCCCTGCCCTAGCGTCTTCCTGCAGCAGAGCTCTCCTCCGGAGGGGCTGTGCATGTTTCCCCGGGGCGGGGATGAAGCCAGAGGCCAGAGGTTTGCCTCTGGGGCACGGATCCTCCAGGTCACTTGCCCCCCAACGGGCTGCAGTGAAGGAGGCTCTGAGGGGAGGAAGACCGGCTCCTCCCCTGCAAGGATAGGGGC
>NW_012102540.1:0-309 GCF_000951045.1 Mandrillus leucophaeus | reverse complement strand
TCTCCTTCTCCCCAAGAGAACAGGACCAGGAAGCAAGAGGCGGGCTGGGGAGCGGGTGGGAGTGTTGTGTGAGATTTCTCCTCTCCCCAGTGTGCTGCTGTCTTTAAAATCTACTTTGGGGGCCGGGCGTGGTGGCTCAAGCCTGTAATCCCAGCACTTTAGGAGGCCGAGACGGGCGGATCATGAGGTCAGGAGATCAAGACCATCCTGGCTCACACGGTGAAACCCCGTCTCTACTAAAAAAATACAAAAAACTAGCCGGGCAAGGTGGCGGGCGCCTGTAGTCCCAGCTACTCGGGAGGCTGAGGC
>NW_012102539.1:29156-31124 GCF_000951045.1 Mandrillus leucophaeus | reverse complement strand
GCGCCCGGCCTAGAACAATTCTTATAACCTATTTTATAAATCCTTTAAACAAGGAAACTACAGTTGTTTTCATGATCATAATAGTAGTTAACTAAACAGTTCATTCTAACATATATTTTCTACGAGTATCTTTTCATTGGCCGATTACAAATTCTCCATATCATATTTATTTACTGTTGCCATATAGGAGGATGATAAATTCATCACTAACCAATCATCGGTAAACAAAAAGCCAACTTCAAAATACATAATTAAAGCAAACTAACCAAACATGCCATTGCATCTTCTTATTAATCCCAATAGAAACACATTTAATAACTTCTAGCAAGATGCTTATGTAACGATCCCCCTCTCTAATTTCTCATAAGTTATATTAGTTTCACGAATGCCTTGCTCACATTTTTATTTTCTTTAAATTCCCAAATTTATTGAAAAACGTTAATCTACACATCCAGGAAGCTAAACAAACATGAAGTAGGATAAATGCATAGAGATCCACATATAGACACATCATGATTAAATTGCTGAAAGTCAAAGAAAGAAAAGGAGAAAATCTTGAAAGCAGTAAAAGGAAATGACTTGTCAGTTACAAGTGAAACCCAACAGTATTAATGACTAATTTCCTCTTTTTGATATTAGTATTTATTTTTAATTTCAACTTTTATTTTAGATTTAAGGGGCATATGTGCAAGTTTTTGTTACATAGGCTAATTCGGGACGCTGAAGTTTAGGGTACAAATGATCCCGTCACCCAGGTAGTGAGCATCGTACCCAATAGGTGGTTATTCAGCCTTTTTCCTCTTCTCTCACTCACCGTCTAGTAGCATGAATAAAAAGACTGGATCACATTTTCAAACATACACTGTCTTTTAATTCATGCAGAGTCTAGGAACACTGATCACCCCTTATAAATTAAGTGGTGGCCAGTAGCTGAACAGGGCTTGTAGTTGTGTGTGTTTCCAAAGCAAGTCAGCAGAACATTCAAACTGACTCTCATTCTGCCTAGAACTAAGTATATGTATTGAAGCACGTGTAGATATTCTTAGCAGCACATATTCCACAAGGGGCAAATTAAAATATATTCAGAGTTATAAATTAGGAGACTTACTTTAGTGATTGGTACAAAAACCCTTCTGCAGAGAGAAATTATTCAAGTGGGAATAATCAATGAACCAAAACACAGAAATGCCTTTGGGACAAGTCAATAAGGAAAAAATAAAACATAAAAAACACAAAAAAATGAACAACACAACATTCTATAAGCTCTTTCTCTTATTTAGCAGAAGTCAGTGCTTCTAAAATGGTTGACTTAAGTATACCATTTAATTTTTATTGGCAAAAGAAAGCAAAGTGATAGAAGAAATAAAAAAAGAAGACAAAACAACAAATCCAATCCCCTTCCTCTCCAGTTTCTTTTGAAAATCTTTTAAAATCGACATGATCAGTTTTTCTATTCAAAGAAACGTATCTGTGTGCATGTGTTGCATTTCATTGGAAGTTACTTGTTTGTTTTGCTTTACCATTTCATTAGGTATCAAATTATCATCCAGATTTGATACCTCCATAATCATTAATAATTATATTAGTGCCTTATACTCAATCAGCAATTTGACTTATGAAAGTCTTCTGACCAATAAAATTTTATTTATATTTAAATCATGATAAACAATATAAGATAAACAATGCCTCCATGATTTGAACAAACAGCATCTGAATTACCAAGATGTTGAGCAATCATGTCCAATCGTGTCAGCTCTGCATACACTGAGATTTCGACATCTTTGAACATATTGGGAAGAAGGTCATTGAACTGATTTATCCTGCATGTGCATAGCTTAAGTACTACAATAATGAAATCACGTTTGCGTGGAAGAAAATTGCCCAGTGTTAAGTTGCCAGTGGCCATGTTAATAAGGCTTTCTACCTAACTTGGCTGATAGAAGCTTCCAGATCCAATACTATTTATTT
>NW_012102539.1:24092-27411 GCF_000951045.1 Mandrillus leucophaeus | reverse complement strand
CTAATTTCCTCTTTTTGATATTAGTATTTATTTATTTTTAAAATAATTTCAACTTTTATTTTAGATTTAAGGGGCATATGTGCAAGTTTTTGTTACATAGGCTAATTCGGGACGCTGAAGTTTAGGGTACAAATGATCCCGTCACCCAGGTAGTGAGCATCGTAACCAATAGGTGGTTATTCAGCCTTTTTCCTCTTCTCTCACTCACCGTCTAGTAGCATGAATAAAAAGACTGGATCACATTTTCAAACATACACTGTCTTTTAATTCATGCAGAGTCTAGGAACACTGATCACCCCTTATAAATTAAGTGGTGGCCAGTAGCTGAATAGGGCTTGTAGTTGTGTGTGTTTCCAAAGCAAGTCAGCAGAACATTCAAACTGACTCTCATTCTGCCTAGAACTAAGTATATGTATTGAAGCACGTGTAGATATTCTTAGCAGCACATATTCCACAAGGGGCAAATTAAAATATATTCAGAGTTATAAATTAGGAGACTTACTTTAGTGATTGGTACAAAAACCCTTCTGCAGAGAGAAATTATTCAAGTGGGAATAATCAATGAACCAAAACACAGAAATGCCTTTGGGACAAGTCAATAAGGAAAAAATAAAACATAAAAAACACAAAAAAATGAACAACACAACATTCTATAAGCTCTTTCTCTTATTTAGCAGAAGTCAGTGCTTCTAAAATGGTTGACTTAAGTATACCATTTAATTTTTATTGGCAAAAGAAAGCAAAGTGATAGAAGAAATAAAAAAAGAAGACAAAACAACAAATCCAATCCCCTTCCTCTCCAGTTTCTTTTGAAAATCTTTTAAAATCGACATGATCAGTTTTTCTATTCAAAGAAACGTATCTGTGTGCATGTGTTGCATTTCATTGGAAGTTACTTGTTTGTTTTGCTTTACCATTTCATTAGGTATCAAATTATCATCCAGATTTGATACCTCCATAATCATTAATAATTATATTAGTGCCTTATACTCAATCAGCAATTTGACTTATGAAAGTCTTCTGACCAATAAAATTTTATTTATATTTAAATCATGATAAACAATATAAGATAAACAATGCCTCCATGATTTGAACAAACAGCATCTGAATTACCAAGATGTTGAGCAATCATGTCCAATCGTGTCAGCTCTGCATACACTGAGATTTCGACATCTTTGAACATATTGGGAAGAAGGTCATTGAACTGATTTATCCTGCATGTGCATAGCTTAAGTACTACAATAATGAAATCACGTTTGCGTGGAAGAAAATTGCCCAGTGTTAAGTTGCCAGTGGCCATGTTAATAAGGCTTTCTACCTAACTTGGCTGATAGAAGCTTCCAGATCCAATACTATTTATTTCGTAATTGTAAAACTCATAAGCGCAGAAATGAGAAAAGATACTTTGTAAAGAAACATAGATAATTCAGGTCTATTGTTGTTCTTTATAACAATAGAGCTTTTAGTTCTATTCTCTACTGTCACTTTATCACTTTTATCTTCCACTTTAAGTCTGTTTCTTTTATTGGACTATCTATTCAACTGATAATTCATTTAGACTTTTGAAGTTACATGCCATAAAAACTCCACTTAAATGCTTCCTAAACGGTGGTTAATCTGCGCAAATTTTAAAGTTGACCTTAATGCAACAGCTTATTTCTGAAGTTATTAGGACACTGGGAAAACAGATCTTGTCCTTAAAAGTGTACTTATTTTAAAGGTTTTCTTCTTTTCATTCACAAAATGAATTTTGCACAGAGAGATATTTGCAAAGTGCCTTTTACAATAAAATGCACAGTCATTTTCCCATCTGAATTCCATCTAGACAGTTCAGAATCTCACGTAAGCATCAGATGAGGTGTCAAAGTGCTTTGTTAACAAACTTATTTCCCAGATGCAGATAGAACAAGGACAGAAGGCTCAAATGCTCTAACATACCTAACAATTCAATTACAGTTATCTTATGGTGCCATCACATATTTTTCTTCAACAATCAAACAACCTCAGCTGGAAACCTCTAGCAATAACATAAATAAAGGACCATCTGGCTAGAATAATTAAGGAAGGCTGGAAATAAAACATTAATTAGTGCAGTATTTCAAATGACCTTCAGAGGCCTTATTATGAAATTATATCTAAAACAGGTAATCATTTATTTCATGTTGCTATTAAATTTAACTAGGCCTGAATAAATACAAATAGCAAATTTTTACTCTTTTAGTGAAGACTGCTGACTCAAAATGATAACATATTTCTTAACCACAATAATTAAAGCAACAAATAAATAAAACAAAATGTCACTACAAATTTTATAATTTATATAACTCAAATATCACATAATTTTAACATTGAAAGGTCCTTTGGGGATCATAACCCGTTATCTAACCTCCTTGATTTCTGGATGAGGAAAGACAGGCTCAGAGAAATTAAGTGATTCCCTAAGGCCTCACAACTAGAGAGTTACAGAGGCTAGAGGTGAACACAGACCTGATTCTCACTCAAGAAATACTCTGCATTGCAATGAGAATTCACACGCAAATGTTCTACCGCAAAATGGCACACAACAAAGTGTGGTGGTTATTTTGCCACTTCAGTGAATTAAAATAAAATTTTCACAAAACCTGCCAATATATTAAATTTCAGGGCCACATAATGAAACACCACCAAAAGTAATAAACTACCTTAAATGGAGTTTGTGCAGAGATGAATAGCTATTTATCAATGGTTCCCTTTCTTTGGGGAGGAGTTAATGGTAGGAAGTAGTTGCCTAGAAAAGGACTACATATCACTGAGGGCTCTTTTCTGTTCCATTGGTCTATATCTCCATTTTGGTACCAGTACCATGCTGTTTCAGTTACTGTAGCCTTGTAGTATAGTTTGAAGTCAGGTAGTGTGATGCCTCCAGCTTTGTTCTTTTGGTTTAGGATTGTCTTGGCAATGTGGGCTCCTTTTTGGTTCCATATGAACTTTAAACTAGTTTTTTCCAATTCTGTGAAGAAACTCATTGGTAACTTGATGGGGATGGCATTGAATCTATAAATTACCTTGGGTAGTATGGCCATTTTCACGATATTGAGTCTTCCTATCCACGAGTATGGATTGTTCTTCCATTTGTTTGTGTCCTCTTTTATTTCACTGAGCAGTGGTTTGCAGTTCTCCTTGAAGAGGTCCCTCACATCCCTTGTAAGTTGGATTCCTAGGTATTTTATTCTCTTTGAAGCAATCGTGAATGGGAGTTCACTCATGATTTGGCTCTCTGTCTATTATTGGTGTATAGGAACACTTGTGATTTTGGCACATTGATTTTGTATCCTGAACA
>NW_012102539.1:17537-24042 GCF_000951045.1 Mandrillus leucophaeus | reverse complement strand
AAAAAGAAAAGGACTACGTATCTCAGTCCTCTTCCAATCAGGTATGATCACATGCAACTATTTCTTGTTGCTGAAATGCAGCAGATGTGGTTATGAACCAGTTCAAGGCCATAGTTTTTATGAAGCCATAGAGCCAGATGCCTTCTCCGCTGTCTCTTTAACATTCTGCTAGTCACAGAGTCTAGAAAATGAGACAGTCATAAAATGGAAAGAAAAGGGGTCTTTAACTCACTCTATGGAGGAAAACATCTTACTGGTGCGAACATCCGCATTAAACTGGTCCATGAGAAGTAAACACATTTCTTTGGTCATTATATTCAGTATTACTATAGTATCTAATAAAGGGTCCAAAGCAGACCTTATGGACAAAATGTTCACACTACAGCAGCCATTATTATAAACTAATATCAATGCACAGTGTTAAATGAATATTAGAATAAAGTTATTCTTCGTTAAAAAAAAATCAGTATAATTTTAAGGCTCTTTCAATAAAGATCATCTCCTTTATACAGATCATCCATAACTTCTAGTATTCCCTTGGCTTAAATGGGCGTGTGTGTGTGTGTGTGGGGGGGGGGTGTGTGTGTGTGTAAATTTTAAAATTTTGTAAAAACATACCAAAGATGATGAAATGGACTAGAGCAAGGTATAGGTGAAAGAATATATGATCTAAAGGCTGATATCTGGTTTCAAGTACCAATTTTGCAGCTGATATCTGGTTTCAAGTACCAATTTTGCCTTGAGATGCCAAGGACTAAAACATGTCTGCGTTCCTCTTCACCATCTTATAACACTTTAGCTTTCTACTTCAAACACAATAGGGATGGTGTGGCAGGAAATGAGTGGAGCTTCAAGAACAGTAACAATGAAGTTCAACAACAGCTCCAGACTAACTCCATTCTGAATCACTGCCAGAGACAAACAGATTAAGTAAAACTAGTAAACATTCAGAGTATGTTTCTAACGTCTGTTATTGTCAATCCTCTTAGCAGACATACTAGGGATCCACATGGAACAAACACATCTTTTCATCTAAATGGTGTGCCAAGAACTCAGTTTGGTTAAATGAAAAAATTCTTGGCAAATTCTGTAGTGCTTTTATATGCATTCAAAAAAGAAGAAATATTCAGAGGGAGATATATATACACACACATATGTGTATATATGTATACATACACACACATATGTATATATGTGTGTATATATATACACACACACACATATATGTCCCCTATATATATTATATATATAGAAAACCCATTGAGAATGGAATAGGAACAGTGTAGATGAGGAACAAAGGAAAAAGAACAATTTTCACTGCATTAGTTTTTGGAAATTTTTTTTCAAGAAAGACAGTGTATTTAAATGAAAATAATACATGTTTTTAAAAAATGAATTATGGGCTTAAATAGAAGTATCCCATACAGTTTCTCATTTATATGATAAAATGTCATGTAAGGGAATGAACTGGACAAGGTTGATATATACCCTTCTATTTTTGAACACAGAACAGACAGTAAACAATGAAAACCTTAAGTGTGCTTCAGTCTCTTCGAAAAATAAACTATTTCAGCTTGTCCATTAGTCTTAAGTAATGAAGCAAAATCTTGGTATCTTGATAGCATCTCTGATCATATATGCTCCAAACTCAACTGAGAATGAATGTCAGAAGTGATATACGCCATTCTATCTTGCAAGTGACTGGTTCACAAATGGAACTGTTTCACGAGAAATTTTAGATAGAATGCAAAGCACATTTTGAGAATGAACTTACTGGAATCAAAGCGGTTTCCCCAATTAAGCATGTATAACAAGTAAAATAATAATAATTAAAGCTAACAACATCCCAGATACATTGCTTCTAAGCACCTTATATCTAGTTTTATAATTACTGCAAAATCCCTACTATGTATACAGATGAGGAGAGGCATTGAGGCAAAATAACAGTCAGCATTTATTTAGTGTTTACTTTGGACCAAATTGTATATCCTTTTATTTCTGAAATTCTCACAGCACTGTGAAATAGCCATATCCAAATTTATCTTTAACATCTATCAAATCTTAAGAGGAGTAAATAGCTAAACGAGGATTTGAACCCAGGTCTGTCTGACTCACAACCCTATATATGGCAAAAGTATACAGACTGTGGAATTGATCTGAATACAAAACGTTTGGGCTATGCGACCTTGAGCCAGTTACTCTCTCTCTTTGAGATTCATTCTCTTCTGTAAAAATGAGTTTAAAATGCCTACATACAATATTGTCGTGGGAACTAAATGTGAGAGTGCAGCAGTGTTTGGTATACATTGTGCGTAGTTAAGGTAAAGTTGGCCATTGTAACAGAGGCCTCCAAGAACACACAGACTAAAGAGCAAAAAAACGTTTTTCTGTAACACAAAACAAGCTCAATGTGATTGGTTCAGGCTGCTAGGGCAGCTCTTGTGATCATTCAGGATCCCAGTTTCTTTCCAAGTTCTTGCTCTTTCACTTCCTTGAGCAATGTTTCTCAAACTTTTTGGTATCAGAATCCCTTTTTCCTCTTAAAATACACAGAGGATCCCAAAAGAGCTTTTTAAAAAATGTAGGTTATTGCCATAGCTTGATAAATCATTCCACAATGTATACATATATAAAGACATCACATTGTACCCTGTAAATATATACAATTACTTGTCAATTAAAAATAAAAGTTTAAATAAAAAACATTAAAAATGAGCATTTAAAAATATTAATTCATTTAGAATAACAATAATTTCTAATGAAAAACTCTGTTTAACAGAACCAAAAATTTGTGTCAAGAATGGCATTGTTTTATGTTTGCAAATCTCTTTAATGTCTAGCTGAATAAAGGATGATTGAATTCTCATATCTCTTTCTACTTTCAATTGGTTATGAAATGTTTTAATTGAAATAGATGAATAAAATTCAGAGACACACAGACATGTAGTTGTAAAGGGGAGAAAAGATTTTACTTACTTATTTCATTTTTATTTTTATAAAATAGAGGATGTTGGACGAGGTGTAATTTTTGTTATTTAAATTTTAGGGTTGGTTTTCAGGTAAAACTAACACACTGTAACATTCACTCTTTAAATTATAGATTTCTGAATTTTGATAAACATATACAGTTGTCTAACAACAACCATAATCAAGAAACAGAAAAGTTTTCTTCCATCAAATATTCTCTCTCTCAGGGACCATTTTTAGCTAATATGTCTCTATATGAGTCCCTGGTAATGACTATGTATTGACTATCTATTTTTGTGGCCATAGTTTGTCTTTTCCAAATTTTCACATAAAGGGAATCAAATAAAATCTTCTGAGTTTTTGAAATTTTGCTTCGTTTGTTTAGCATAATGCATTTGAGATTCATCCATGCTGTTATCAGTAGTTTAGTTCATTTTAGTACCAGGTAGTGTTCCAGTATGTAGATGTACCACACTTTGTTTATATATTCACCAGGTGATGAATATTAGATTGTTCCCAGGTTTTGGTGTTTATGAATAAAGTCACTCTAAATGTTCACATACAGCTTTTGTGTGCACAAAAGTTCTTGCTTGCTTGGGGTAAAGAAGAAATGAGATTATGTCACTGGTATGTATATGCTTAACTATACTTAAAAACTGCCTGTTCCTGTAGTCCCAGCTACTCGGGAGGCTGAGGCAGGAAAATGGCGTGAACCTGGGAGGCGGAGCTTGCAGTGAGCTGAGGTCGCGCCCCTGCACTCCAGCCTGGGCGGCAGAGAGAGACTGTGTCTCAAAAAAAACAAAAAACAAAAAACAAAAAACAAAAAACTGCCTGTTTTTTCAAAGTGACTGTACCCATTTTGTATTCTCAACAGCAAGGTACAGAAATTGTAGAAGTTCTGTGTTCTCATCCGGTATTTTAAGGGGTTTTTGTTTGCTTGTTTGTTTCAGGGTGTGCATGTGTGTGTGTGTGTAGTAGTAGTAGAATTGGGAGCAGCAGTGGTGTCATACTGCATTCTTAATTTGTATTTGTCTAAGACTAATGATAGTGAGTATCATCCTATTCTTATTGGTCATCCATGTATCTTCTTTGTTAAAGTGTCTACTCAAATCTTTTGCCCTTTTTAAAAACTGCATCAGTTTTGTTTTCTTGAGATTTGAGAATCCTTTATATATTTTAGATTCAAGTTCTTTGTCAGGTATGTGCTCCACACATTTTTATCCCTGTCTGTGGCTTATTTATTCACTTTTACTTTGTAATTCTAATTTATCAATATGTTCTTACAAGGATCATGGTTTTGACATCGTCTCTAGAAAGTCTTTGCCTGGCCCAGGTCACAAAGATTTTCTCCTGTGTTTTGTTTAGGTATTTTATGATTTTCAGTTGTATGTTTAGGTTTATAATCAATTTTGAGTTAATTATTGGATATGAATGTGAAGAATGAGGTTAAAGTTATAATTTTTTTTGCATATTTATACACAATTGTTCCAGCACTATCTTGAAGGGTTTACCTATTCTCCATTGAAACACCTTTGCATCTTGGTTAAAAATCAGTTGATCATATATATGTGGGTATATTTATGTTTTATTGATATATGGACCTACCCTTTAATGCATGCTGCACTGTCTTGATTACTGGAGCTTAGACCAGGCTTTTTCAACTTTGCCAATATTAACATTTGGGGCTGGATAATTTGTTTGAGTGCCACACTTTGCATTGCAAATGTTTATCAGATTCCCTACCCTCTATCCACCAGATGCCAGGAGAAACCTCGAAGCTATGAGAAGCAAACTGTCCCCAGACATTGCCAAATGTTTCCTGAGGGTTCAAAAGAGTCCCCTGTTGAGAGCCACTGCTTTAGAATAAGCCTGAAAATCAAGTGTTACAAATCCTCCAACTTCATTCTTTCTCAAAATTGTTCAGGCTATTTTCATTCCTTTGTATTTCCATATACATTTTATCAGCCTACTAATTCATAAAAAAGAGGTCCTTCACATCTTTTGTAAGTTGGCCGGGTGCAGTGGCTCATGCCTGTAATCCCAGCACTTTGGGAGGCCAAGGAGGGCGGATCACCTGAGGTCAGGAGTTCGAGACCAGCCTGCTCAGCATGGAGAAACCCCATCTCTACTAAAAATACAAATAGTTAGCCTGGCATATCGGCGGGCACCTGTAACCCCAACTACTAGGGAGGCTGAGACAAGAGAATCACTTGAACCTGGGAGGCGGAGGTTGCAGTGAGCCAAGATTGCGCCATTGCACTCTAGCCTGGGCAACAAGAGCAAAACTCATCTCAAAAAAAAAAAAAAAAAATTGCACTAGAAATTTTATTAGGAGTATGTTGAATCTATTGATCAATTTGAGGAAGATTGACAACATTAATTCTTCTAATTCAAAAAATGCCTATTTTTTCATTAGTTAGGTATTCTTTGATTTCTTTCCTCAGTGTTTTGTAGTTTTCAGAACACTTTGTTAAATTCATATGTGTTTCCTATGTTAGGAGGTATTAGGAATTGTACTCTGTTGATTTCAATTTCTTACTGTTCATTGTGAATATATGGAAATACCCTTGATTTTATATTTTGGCCTTGTATTTGCTACCCTTGCTAACATCATCGAGTTTGAAAACTTTTGTTATTATGCTGTACAATGTAATTTAAAATATTAGTAATATTATGATACTAAAATCTCTAGGTTCAAATATATAGTAATAACTCTACTTCTCTGTGTGTTTATTTTATAATAGTGCCATCTTACATTATAGTTCACCTGTTTAAGTAATTAATTACATACTTTTCAAATATTCTATAGAGAGCTCATGAAATGATTATAATAATCAAGTTGAAATCAGATTGAGAAAGGAGTCTATGATTATTACATGGGCAAAGAATATTAAAATATTTTATATATAATAATTTTATAATTATCTACAATAATGAATTACCTTGTTTTTCTGTCCCTTCAATAGATATGATTGAATATCTAATAAATATGTTTCTTATCTAGTTGCATTGGCTTATCTTACAGAACAGTGCAAAATTAAAACAATTTTAACATAAAAGGTTTAAATAAGCATGTTGTTAGCTAATGCTTTATGAGAAAATTATGTAAATAGTTAAATGAAATAATACAGAATTTAGTAGAGTAGTAATATCACATAGGTGCAAACAATCCTCCATCTGTGGAGTCTAGTTTTTTTATCTAGGAAGATCTTCCTCTTAAACAACCTGGTTTGTTTTCTCAAATATTAAGAACCATATCTACAAAGATGATTGGTTTTGGCACTGTAACAATATTTCAGGAACTTAACTGGACAGTTTAACTAGGGCAATGTGTGACTTCCTTAGAGTAAAAGCTTCTCCTATGAAAGCATGACAGAAGTAGAGACTTTCAAACAAGTAAATGGTAGCTCCTATTATATTCCAGTCTGGAAGGGTACAGAGAAGTCATCAAATGATTACACTATCAAGTTGAAATCAGACTTAGAAAGGAGGCTATAATTATTCCACAGTCAAAGAATTTTAAAAGCTTTTATATAAT
>NW_012102539.1:14696-15972 GCF_000951045.1 Mandrillus leucophaeus | reverse complement strand
ATGTACTTTGACAAAGATATGTTCTTACTTTAATATGGTCCAGGTTATTAGTTTTTTCTTTTATGATTAATGATTTGAAAAGTCTCATTTAGAAAACTTTGCCTATTTCAAGATCATGAAAATATATGTTGATAAATATTTTGTTTTCACATTTAGATTTACAAAGTCTTTTAGAGAATCTAAGATAGCATTTATTAAAATTTCTACAGGAAAATATAACTTTATTTTTGTAATTTTTTTCAAACTCTTTAGGCCCTAAGGCCCTTTTATTCTCATGGATACAGCAATTGTTATAACACAGCTTTTGAAAATTCCAGGTTTTCTAGGAACTACACTATCAGGTGGTGGCAGACCAGATGCCATCTTGCCGGCACATCTAGAGACTGACAATATTTGCATTGTAGACTTACAACCTCTTTAGAAGTGATAAAGTGCATCTATTTTTAAACTCTTGAGCATGTTTATTTTTATCTAGTAAAATATCATATAAATATTTTAAACATTTTAGATTAAGCATATTTCTAAGTTACATTCAAACAGTAAAGAGCTAAGCATTTTTCTAAATTATATTCAAATAGTAATGGATGATTATCCAAAATAGAATTCTACTTGAATCCTTTGGCTTATGTGGGATATAACTCCATTAGGCTTAACGGACTACTAAATTATATGAATTTTTCACATTTTATTTGCATACTGTCTGGTGGTCAATTAAACTCATTGTTCCAGTATTAATTTCATCAGTCATAAAATACATTACCTTTTACCAGAATCTAAGACTATCAATATCTAAATATATGTATCACCATTCTTTGAACCATCCTGTAAATAGGTCAGTTCTTAATATGGTTGATTAAATTCAAGTGCCATTATAGACACTAATGAATTGCCACTGTGTAGCATGAAGTGGAAAATCTGTTTCATTGTAGTGACCTGGAAAATCGTAAGGATAATTTGGCAAAGATATAAAAGTGCATAATAACCATGGTATGTTGTATATATCAAAAGTTGATTTTAGATGTTTTAGTGAATAACATTAGTTTGGCTTACTTTTTCCATAGATACTAATTTTAATTTTCAGAGCCTGGTATCAATATTTCCTTATCAAGATGTTACATATAACACTTGCTTTTTTATTTTTAAGAGGAAGCAAAATTTCAAAGTTCTCAGACTCAAGAACCCTCTTTTCCCTATGATAGTACTGGCAATCCACTTGAAGATAATAAAACATAATAATTATAATAAAGGTAAATTTATTTTATAATAAAGGAATTTA
>NW_012102539.1:0-10256 GCF_000951045.1 Mandrillus leucophaeus | reverse complement strand
AGTTAATGTTAGGTCCTAGAATTTGTATTTGTAATATTAACTCTTTTTTTAAGTTAGTTTTACATTATTCGTGTATTGTGACTTAGCAAAAAATTCTGTGTTTGTGTGTGTGATAATCTCACCAGTCTCTACCCTCTAGGATTTTCCAGTATGATGAATAACAAATAAATAATGAAGCACATTCATTCGCCTGATGCATTTTCCCTTTATATTATTAATTCTTTAGTTCTTTAGACCTCTCACAGAATATCAAGTATATCACGACATGTAAAATTAGGTTGCTTGTCAAGATAATCAAAATATGCTACATATTTGAGTGACATTCGTAAGAGAAAGACAGTTCTTGTCCTTTACAAAATAGATTCTTTAAAACTCTAAACCATGTATTTTTAAAAAGAACCATCCTCTTTCTGATCCCTATTATTACTGTTAATATAACAGGAGTTCTTATTTATAACCAACTTGATTATTTACTGAAGATCATATAAAAATAATCACACATTGATTTTTATTTATTTCTTTTTTTTCCAGTCATGAAGTTATAGTGCTGCTTTCCTTGCAACATTTATTGCATCCACCCAATCCTTTTCAGCTCCAACCTCATAAGTCTCGTAGCATTATTTATTACTTCACATCTAGATAACTAGATTACTTGCCTATATGATCTCCTTGCCTCTGCGTAGTTCCTAGGCTAAATAACTTACTGTTGGGGATTTATATAATTCCACAGTTAATTGTTATCCAGAAATAATTCTTCCTTCCTTCTTTTTAGTAATAAAACATCCTGAGTTTTAGACAGGTACAAGGATGCGAAACTAAAACTCATGCTTCCCAGAATCCTTTTTAGCTAGCATTTAAATTTTGGTCAGCAGAGTATGAACACAGTGATGAGTACAACTATTGATATATATTCTTGATAGATGAATTTCCAAAGTGCCAAAACTTATTTCCCCCTAAATATGGGTTGGAATATAGATTCCACTTGCCATTGTTTTCAGATTACCACTATTCACAGCTCAGTCCTAGAAAACCACTGAAAATGGTCTCTAGGCATTCTCTTCCTTTCAAAATGTGATCTTGATAATATCAGAAGGTATCAATATCTTAGATTTGGTAACAGCACTGTAGTTTACAGATTTAATATGCTACTATAGGCAGTAATTAACTAGACCATATCATGATCTCTTTATTATAACTTTGATCCTTTGAAAACTCCTCAAGGTGTGGTATCAACACATCTGGCCTCAACAATTATGTGCTTTTAAAATGATGTTGCTGTTGAGTTACAGCATTTCCAAATGTCTCTTCCATCTATTCCCCTATATTCAATTATCTTCCTAAGAGGATTGATGTGAAACCTAGCAAACACATTATATATGACAGCATACATTGTCTTTCTATTTCTATATTCTATTATCCTATTTATACTGTAAAATCTTTGTTACCATGTGTAATATCTTAAGGCTCTTTTTACCATTTGTGCTTCCTATTTAATTACTGTAAATTTATTTTTATAAAATTTATATGTGTTTAAGGTATGTAACATATTTTGATATACATAGTGAACTACAGTCACGCTAATTAATAAATCTATCCTTTCATGTAGTTACCATTTTTTTGATGTGGTGGGAACATTTAGGATCTAGCCTCTTAGTAAGTTTCAAGTATAAAATATTAGTAACTATACTCTCCATGCTGCACATTAGATCTGCACATTGACCAACATCTGCCCATTTCCCATACACACCCCCTCCCCACCCCTGGTAAGCACAGTTTTACCTTCTTCTTCTATTAATTAGACCTTTTTTCTTTCCACATATAAGTAAGATCCTGCAATATTTTTCTTTGGTATCTGGCTTATTTCATTTAGTGTAATATACTCTAGGTTCATCCAGGTTGTTGCAAATGACAGGATCTCCTTTTTCAAGGCTGAAAAACTTCCAATGGGTGTGTGTGTGTGTATAATATATATCTTATATATCTATTAAATATAGATGTATACTATATATCTATTAAATATAGTAAATATCTATTAAATATAGATATATAATATCTATTAAATATCTATTCAATATGGATATATAATACACATATAAATACTAAATTTATAAATACATATTTAAATATTTAAATATGTATTATTTCTTTATCCATTCATCTATCAATAGACAAACGGGTTGTTTGCATATTTTGACCATTGGGAATAATGCTGTAATGGGAGTGCAGATATCTCTTGGAAAGACTTATTTCAGTTCCTTTGAATACATACCCAGAAGTAGATTTGTTGGATCATATGATAATTTTATTTCTTATTTTCTGGGGAAACTCCATATTGTTTCCTATAATGGCTGTACCAACTGACATTCTCACTAACAGTGCTTCAAGTTTCCCTTTTCTCCACATCCTCGCCAACACTTGTACTTTTTATTTTTTGATAACAGGCATCCCATCATATATAAGAAAATATCTCATTGTGGTTTTAATTTTCATTTCACTGATGCTTAGTAATGTTGAGAACCTTTTCATATACCTATTGTCCTTCTGTATGTTTTCTTTGGGAAAATGCCTATTCAAGTCTTTTGTCCATTTTTAAATTGTTTTTGTATTAAGTTGTATGAGAATTGAAACCATAGAATTCTGATAATTAAACAAAGGGAAAAAGCTCCTTGACACTAGTCTTGGTAAAGATATTTTGGATATGACACCAAACACAGTCAACAAAAGTAAAAATAAATAAGTGGGACTGTACCAGACTAAAAGGCTTTTGCACAGTACAGGAAACAAACAAAATGAAAAGGCCACCTGTAAGTTGAGAGAAAATATTTTAAAAATCATGCTGCTTCTTACAGTACCTCCTTCTGTCTTTGATTAGCTAACTATTACTTGTTCTTTAATATTCAATTCAAAAGTCAACATTCAACTCAAATACCATCTTCTCTGAGAAGCCGTTTAAGTATTCCTTAATCTCATTTAGATGTACTTCTAGTACTGTGTTCCTTACAGGATTTTTTATCTTCAGGAAACAGAATTCCATGTTTAAACTATAATAAAGAGTTAAGGATATGATAAGCTCACATAAAAGGAAGACTAAAGATGGTTCTGACTTCAGAGTTGGGTCAGCCAAAGATTCAGTGATGCCATTAGAAGATAGTTCAGTCTTGACTCTCCGCAGTCTCCAGTGTGGCTTCATACAACAATTACCATTTTGGAACACATTTTCTCATTTATTTTCACTGGCAAGAGAGAAGCTTCCTATCGCTTTCTCTTAAGAGCAATAAAAACATATCCAGAACTCCTCAGTAACCTCTCCTGCGGACTCTCATGGCTTAAATTGACTTAGGCATACCTATCCTTGAAAAAATCATGCCTGGCAAGGAGAATAGGGTTCATGATTACTTCAGACTAATTACTTGGAGTAGAACAGACACTGGTGAGTACCAGTTATGTCCCCTACACTCCTATAACATCCCGTATTCTATTTGAGCATTTATCAGACTGAACTTAAATTGTTGATTTACTAATGTTGGACCCGCACTAAACATTAAGCTCTTTTTTGAGAGTAGGGACAGTATCATATTCAGTATCATATGTTTGTTCTACCTAGCACAGTGCCTACAACATATTATCTACATAATTATATCTTAATTTAAAATTCCAGATTAATCATTTAAAAACATTTTGGATAATGCCCAATTCCTAGCTTATTTAGCTTTGAAATGTTTGTAAAGATAAACATATAGAGTAATGGAATAAAAGTGAGAGTCCAGAGATAAACCCATACATCTACAGCCAATTGATTTTAGACATCAGGGCCAAGAATATTCAATCGGGAAAGAATAGACTCTTCAAAAAAATTGTACTGGGACAACTGGATATATTAGATTGCTGCAGAAATAACTGCAGTTTTTGCCACAAAAGTAATACCAAAACCACCATTACTTTTGCACCAACCGAATACTAATGCAAAAGTGAAATGAAGTTGGACTCACACCATATATAAAAATTACCTCAAAGCTGATCAAAAACCTGATTACAAGAGCTAAAGCAAAACTGTTAGAAGAAAACAGAGGGGTAAATCTTTATGATGTTGGACTTGGCAATCAATTCGTAGACATGGCACCAAAAGTATAAGCAACAAAAGAAAAAAAGTATAAACTGAACTTCATCAAAATTTAAAACCTTTGTGCATTAAATCATATGTTTAAAAAAGTGAAAAGACAATCTACCGAATGGGAGAAAATACTTGCAAATTATTTATCTGATAGGGATCTAGCATCTAGACTATATAAAGAATCCTTACAATGCAACAACAACAAATCATCAATCCAACTAAGAAATGGGCAAAGAACTCAAATAGACGTTTCTGCAAAAAAGATACACAAATGGCCAGAACCATATGAAAAGATGTTCAACATTATTAGTTATTAGGGATAACCAAAATGAGATACGCCTTCACACCTATGAGGATGGCTGTAAAATTTTAAAAATCAAAAATAAGTGATGGCAAAACTGTGAAGAGATCAAAACTCGCATACATTGCTGGTGGAAATACTATAAAATGATTCTTTTCTTTTCTTTTCTTTGTTTAAGACAGAGTCTTGCTCTGTTGCCCAGGCTGGAGTACAGTGGTACGATCTCGGCTCACTGAACCTCCGCCTCCCGGGTTCATGCAATTATCCTGCCTCAGCCTCCCAAGTAGCTGGAATTACAGGTGCACACCACCATGCCCAGATAATTTTTGTATTTTTTTAGTAGAGACTGGGTTTCACCATGTTGGCTAGCCTGGTCTCAAACTCCTGACCTTGCGATCTACCTACCTCAGCCAACATGATTCATTTCGAACTGTGGAAAACATTTTGGTGGTGTCTCAAAAAGTTAAAAATAGAACAACCATATTAACCAGCAATTCCACTCTTAGGAGTATACCCAAAAGAAGTGAAAACAGGTTATCAAACAAATACACTCGTGTTCTTAGCAGCACTATTCACAATTGTCAAAAGATAGAAACAGCCCAAATATCAATCAAGGGATGAAGTGACAAATAAATTGTGTTATGAAAATACAATGAGGTGGGGTGTGGTGGCTCATGCCTGAATGCCAACACTTTGGGAGGCTGAGGGGAGTGCATCACTTGAGGTCAGGAGTTCCAGACCAGCCTGGCCAAGTTGGTGAAACCCTTTCTCTACTAAAAATAAAAAAATTAGCCAGGCACAGTTGTGTGTGCCTGTAATCTCAGTTACTCGGGAGGCTGAGGCAAGAGAATAGCTAGAACCCAGGAGGCAGAGTTTGCAATGAACTGAGATCTTACCACTGCACTCCAGTCTTAGAGACAGAGTGAGACTGTCTCAAAAAAACAGAAGTACTAATACATGACATAATCTGAAAAAACTTCAAAAACATAAAGATAAGGGAAAGAAACCAAACATAAAAGGTCACATATTGTGTAATTCTATTTATTTGAAATATGCAGAATAGGTAAATACAAAGATACACTTCAGGTTGGTGACGGCCAGGGATCTGGCCAAGGAGAGAATGAGGAGCAACTGCTTAGTGGGTAGAGGGTTTTACTTTGTGGTGCTGAAATGTTTTGAAACTAGATGGAAGCGGTGGGTGCCCATCTTTGTGAATACACAAAATGACACTGGGTTGTTTAAAATGGTTGATTTAAAGTTTTGTGAATTTTATCTCTCTAAAAAATATTTTGTAAAAATTACCTCATTTATGTGCCTAATTATATTTCTGTCATCTAATCATAAAATATGGAGGTTATATGCAGGCAAAAACCATGTCAAATATTAGGAGACAGAAATATATATGTGCTGAGGATATTCAAAAGGCTAATCAACAGCATACCCTCTCTGTTGATGATTTCTGCATGAGGAAACGGCTCGTATGCAGATGCTACTCTGGAATTCATATGTAAATCAACAATAATATAATAACTTGAGTTAGAAAAATAAATTTTATATATCTATATGAATAAGTAATAAATATTTTCTTTTCTGTGACAATTCACCTATTTTTCTTTCAAATCTAACCTAATGTATTCCGTAAAATACGAGAAAATCATTTGCAAGTTCATTGCTAGTATCGAATTTGAATAAGATGAAAAGTAGATTAAGAAGCACTTAAAACGATTTAAATTGCTGCCTGTCTAAGGAAACATATTAAACATTATCCAAGGACTACTTTGAAAATCTATGGTATTAACTTACTGTAACAGAACCAAATATACCCAACATGAACCAGAACATATTGAAACATTACAAAAGCTAATTCATGGACAGATGCTTAAGCAATATAGAGACCAAAAATGAAGTATTTGAGCCAAATTACTATTACATCTAAGTATGATAATTACCAGAACAGCTGATGTTTAAAATGAACCTATGCTGATTTGGCCACTGAGCAACATATAAAATAAAGAATAATTATTCCTAATTCCCTCTTCCACCTTCCAGAAACAATAACTGACATGGGAAATGAAAACAAATACTTCATCTGACAATTTATAGATTACGTATGCCATTGTTTTTAAGTTCTCTGTATTCTCAACAAAGTGAGTGTATGTATATGAGTGTGTGTGTGTTATAAAAATGGTGAATGATAAGTAACCAAACTATCTGAGAAGGGTTTAATATTTTGGAGTATTTTGTTTCAGGTCAATACCAGTCTTAGGGGTCACAGAGATATACCATGTGGTAGAAATTATTATTAGAAAAATATTTACTCTGCAAGGCAGGCTGGAGAAAATTCAGGAGATGATAGGGAAAGTGTGAGGATTGATTAAGTAAGGGTATAGATTCAAGGAGAATCTTCATACTGACAGAGGAAGGAACAAGTTGGGGCTGCTTGAGGGGCTTAGATTCACAGGCTTGGAAATGTCATCTAGAAAAAGAAGAGTTTGTTCACTGAGATTGGAAATATAGGCATATAGGGTCATTCCTATGCACCTTGGCATCCAATTCTAGGTTCTTGATTAAATTGCATGAATGGAGTTCTGGAAATAGGTTCTTGATTAAATTGCGTGAATGGAGTTCCGGGAACTCAGGGACTGAATGTGTAAGGTTTCCTTTCTTTCAACCCTCATTTTTCTGTATTTATGTACAGATAAACGCCTGCAAAGGTGTTTCCAGAATGTTATGTATAAAAATTTCCAGATAGAATATTTGAGTTATATTTTTTGTTTCTTTTCTAAACTTTTTTGTTTGAATATTTTCAATAAACATGTATAATGCTTTTCAGTAACAATAGTGATTTTTCTTAACAAAAAAGGTATAAAATTACAAGCAACTATGCCAAGAAAGTAATAGCATTAAATTATGAGTGTGGAAATACAAATTATTATTTGCTTCTTAGTATTTTTGAAAATTTCTGAAGTAAAAAATTCAATCAGAAATTTCTATAAGCTCAACAAATTTACAGTGACAATTCTTCCATTTTGAATTTCACCCACACAATTTCGAACGAAATTCTAATAATCAATGTTTGCGGCTACCAAAGAACCTTGTACTGAAAAACAAAATGTACTGTTCCAGATATATTTATATTTTCCTTATTAAAGGCAGCATCCATTAACACTGTGAAATATCAAATAAGACACTGTTATAAAACTCAAGATCTTATTCAGCTTTTAGGGAAGGTATATAATTTTTGTTTCTGCCAGTCCACACTGCCTGTTTTCCAATCTCCCTTCCACAAAGTATCACACTGAATTTTAAAGGCCATACCTGTTTTGGTTTTAATTTAGTATTGTGATAGTAAAATAATATTGCCTGAAAACATCTGAAATCATCTAAGCGGAATTAAAAAGTAGTTCTGGTTACAAATTCTAAAGATACTGCAGATCCAACTTAAAAACTTAAAGAAAAGGAAATATATCCTGCAACGAGGAGTATAAGCTATACAAAGATAATCTCCTATCACCCCCTAATTATTTTATATAGGAGCATTATAAACACTACTTTTATGTATCATATAGTCCACACCGTGGTGTGGTAGTAAATGTTTAACAGTCAGCTGTCCAAACAGTGGGGTAGGGGTCCTGATTTGCTGGGTTTGCAGGTTCCTATGTTGTAAACCCTCTCATTATGGCCTACTTCAAAATATCAAGGTGATGACACTGAACGCAGAGTTGGGAAGAGTTGCACACAATAGACTCCTACAAATCAGCTCCATGCAGCTTCTGCACACCACTCTCACATTGCTTTTATATCTTATTGTTAAATTTCATAATAGAAGATGATATTGCTTAGCTTTTCCAAAACAATTATGTCATTCCAATAATGTTAATATTCAAGTCTTATATTTACAACTATATAACATATATGCTTATCGCTGACAATTTGTTTTGCTGTAAAAATTAAAAACTGATTCTTAAGAGGACCTTAATAAAATATTGTTTAATATTTTTCTATCTTTAGAAAACATAATTTAAATGTGTAGTTGCAAAGCATACTACGAGGCATAATTATATTATTATAAAATCATATAATATATATTGTACTTAATATAATGAGGTATTTTAAAATTGATTATTGTATGCTATTGAATTCAGGGCTGTATCATGACTTTAGTAGGCCCAAAGCACTTTTGCCTTTGTTAGCTCCTTCTTTCCTAAACATATATTAAAAATAAATACGTAAATTCAACAAGCGATATAGAAAAATTATATTTCATGACTTTGTAGGTATAGAAACAAATACAATCCTGCCTGGATTCATTATTAGATATTCATTATGATCATATTAATTTTTTTTTTTACAATTTGAAAAGTAAAATTAAATCCTTTCATGAGTCCGTAAAAATATCCTGAGCCCTAGGCCCTGTACCCACTATGACTAATAGACTGCTTGGCCTTGTCGAAATGTAGCAAATTTGTAAACACATTATTTTATTAAATATCTATATTTTTATTATAAGAATCAAGAAAATGCATAGTATTTTACTATGTTTACCTTTTCAAACCTATCATTAATTATGTATACCTTCTCTTTCATCTCTTTAATAATCCAGCCAGTCTCTCTCATATATTAGTATTTTTTAAAAAACTGATTGTAGTATTTGTTTGCCCTCTCTATTTAATTTTTTTAAAATTTTTGTTACTTCATTATTTTTTCTTTGTAATTTATTTGGGTTTATTTTGTTGTTCTTAAATTTCTTACGTGAGATACACAGCTCATTAATGTTCAGCTTCTGTATTTGTTTTAAATATGAACAGTTAAGACTATAGAGTTTTCTTTAAGTACTGGTACTGCTTTTTCCATATTTCAGAAGGTTTGGTAAGTAATATTTCCAGTATTATTCAACTCCAAGTATTTTCTAATTTCTACCTGAATTACCTCTTTGTCATATTAGATAGTGCTTGCATTTTAAAATTTGCTAATTCCTGGCATTTCAAGTTAAATTTTTTAATGTCAGTTTGAAACTTTTTGCATTACACTAACAGAATGCGGTCTGTCTGAAACTGATTCTTTAAAACATTCAGAAACTTGCCTTTTGGTGTCATATATAGTTAATATTCACAAATGTTGTATGTGCACATACTTTTTTTGTTCCCTTTTTGATCAGGGTTCCATATACCTCATAAATCAAGGTGATTCATTACATTGTACAATTTTTAAATGATTTTTATATGCTTGACCTATCATTTACTGAGAAAGTTATATTAAAATTTCTCACTGATGGTAGATCTAATTTTGTCATTTTTAAAAATACAATGAGGCTACGCTATTAGGGAATTATAAATTACAATTTATTACACCTTTGTGATAAAGACAACCTATTAGCAGTGAAGATTTTCTATCTTTGCTTTCTGTTGTAAATTCTATTTTACATAATATTAATACCACTACATCCATTTTCTTTTGCTTAGAATTTGTCTGATATTGTAAAAGTTATCAAACTCAAAATGGAGATGCTTGGGTCAAACCCCAACAAAACATAAAGATAAGAGGTTAAGAAGGGAGGACCCTCACACATACATGCTTATGATCAGAACAATTACAAATGCCTGTAACAAAAACTTTTGCCAATGACTTTTCAAACTTGAGCTTGCCACATGAGTTAAAGGACAGCTGGCTGGATGTATAAGAACACTTGCCTAACACTGTCTCCCTAATGAACTGGTATCAACTCCTGAGATAAGCCCTTATCACCAATACTCTCTTTGCTTCAAAACAAATTACATGTTCTTTTTCCTTTTGTCTTTAAAAGTTTATCCTTCCCTCAATGTCTTTGGATAGGTCTATGAATCC
>NW_012102538.1:11929-12912 GCF_000951045.1 Mandrillus leucophaeus | reverse complement strand
GGTACCCTAGGTGAAAACCATGCAGCAGAGCCCAGTTAATCCCTAGAATTATAAGAGATTATGCTAAGTCATCACATAATTAGAACATTTTCAAGATGAAAATTATGACTCAGTTATAATTTACTTACTCATAATTTAAGTAAATGACCCAAGGTCATATAAATAAGTGATAAATTTGGGATTCAAATCTAGTTTATTCATCTTAATGCATTTTTATACCCATCCTCTTATACGATTTCCTTACATGGTTTACTCTGATTGTTGTTTTTCTCTTCCACGGCAGGCAACCTACTGAGGCCTTTTCACCTCATGAACTGGTTTCTCCATATATATAGTTTTCCATCTCCTTCTTCCTTCTCCTCCTTCTTCATCATTAGCATCTTCATCATCACAACAGTGACAACTTACATTTAGTAAGTCTGAAGTAAATGCCAGGGACCTAGCCTGAGACATGTAACAAGAATTTGGTATCTTTCATTAAATATCTTCCCAACCCATCCTACACATGAGAGTCAAACTGTCATCTCTAGATTCTGTGTTTATTAAACCACAGTTTACTTAAACATTTCCTTTTCTTTTGGATAGAGACCATATTCTCTATGGCATTTTTATTCTAGAAGGCAGTGTGGAAAATAAGCATGGATACTGAGGTAAATTTAGCTGGTAATAATTGCCATGAAAAAAATAATAAATTAAGCAATGTACAGGTTGAGCAAGCTAATCCCGAAATGCAAAATGCTGCAAAATCCAAAATGCTCTAAAATCTAAAACATTTCGAGTGCTAACCTGAGGTCATAAGTGGATAATTCCATGCCAGACTTCATGTGATAGATCACAGTCAAAACACAGTCAAAACTTTGTTTCATGCACACAGTTATTAAAAATATGGTATAAAATTACCTTCAGGCTAAATGTACAAGGTGTATATGAAACATAAATGAATTTAAGTTTAGACTAGGCTCCTATCCTTAGGATATCTTATG
>NW_012102538.1:11460-11879 GCF_000951045.1 Mandrillus leucophaeus | reverse complement strand
CTCCTATGTTTGCTGTACCAAACAATCAGAAACTTAATGGCTTAAAACAACAGGAATATTTATTCTCTCACAGTTCTGGAAGGCAGAAATCTGAAATCAAGGTTGCAAGGCAGTCCTCTCTCTGGAAGCTCTAGGGGAGACACTGGTTCTTGCTGCCTCTGACTTCCGGTGGCTGCCAGCATTCTCTGTCTCTGCTTAGCTTGTGGACGCATCACTCCAATATCTGCCTCCGTCTTTAGATAGGCTCTCCCCTGTGAGTTTGTGCGTCAAAGTTCTCTATTCTTTTATCTTATGAGTGTCTTATAAAGGCACTAGTGACTGGATTGATGGACTATTCGGATAATCCAGTGTAATCTCCGTAGGTCAAGATCCTTAACTCAATCGCACCTGCAAAGACACTGTCTCCTAATTAATTAACA
>NW_012102538.1:9211-10172 GCF_000951045.1 Mandrillus leucophaeus | reverse complement strand
CTGAACAAGAGAGGATTGCTTGGAAAACACCAGCAGGTAGAGTGATAGGACTGAATGGAATCATTTTGTGAGAAAGATAGAGAAGAAGATGCAGGGATGATTTTTGTTGGATGTGCAAGGTGAGAGTTTAGAGCATGAACCACGAGCAGGTGATAGAGAAGGGAAGAAAAGTGATGTAAGCAACCGAGACTGTGTGTTCAGAGTGACAGCCAGATTTTTAGATCTGGTCCTGTTTGCGTGTCAGTCACTTGTCAACACCTCTGAGTCACTCACAGATTTCCAAGCAATTGTGTTGAAACAACCCCCTTTTTCGTTCTTAATTCTACACATTCCTTTTAAAAATTAATTTCTTTCTAACTCAGTCTATTCATGTTTCAGGACTCGCCACACTCCTACTCTCACTGGTCAGGTAGGCAAAGTCTCTACATTGATGAAGTGCTAATCCCTCGACCCTCATCATAGTCAGGCTAGCACTGGCTTCAGTTGACATGAAGGGTTTGGGAGAGAAGTGAGAGATTTAACTACTTTAACCTCAATATTGACTTCACTGCTTACAACTATTTACTGCCTATATATTAATATATCCTTTAATATGTCCCCATGTACTGCATGTGTGTGTTCTGTTTGTGTAATTAGATTATAAACCCACTGGGGACAAAGCCATTTCATGCATTTTTTAAGCCCTAGTGTATATTAATACAGTGATGTGCAAATGGTTGATAACAAAAATATTAGCTAATGGTAAAAGAAGAATTACAACTAGATATTTATAAGCCTCTCTTTTACCAGCTTAGGTAAAAATTACATTGAATTAATTCTTATGTGCCATTAACTCCTTCCAAAGGTCTTGAAGCTATCAAATAATACGTGTTTATTGAATATAATTATACAACATATCTTAAGCACCAATACATCCATTTTTTTGTGAACCATAGTGAGTGAGGTATATCCATCTTACAAT
>NW_012102538.1:8410-9161 GCF_000951045.1 Mandrillus leucophaeus | reverse complement strand
CTGTCTGAGAAGATGACAGTCAGCCTGCGATTTGAAAGATGGAGGCTGGGAGTGACGGCTCACACCTGCAATTTCAACACTTTGGGAGGCCGAGGCAGGAGGATTCCTTGAGGTCCAGAGTTCAAGACCAGCCTGGTCAACATGGTGAAACTGTCTGTACTAAAAATACAAAAGTTAGCTGGGCATAGTGTTGCATGCCTGTAATCCCAGCTTCTTGGGAGACTGAGGCACAAGAATTGCTTGAACCTAGGAAGCAGAGGTTGCAGTGAGCTGAGATCATGCCACTGCACTCCAGTCTGGGGACAGAGTAATTCAAGAGACTAAAATCATGGTTTTTTTCTTTGTTTTTTTTGTTGTTGTTGTTGTTTTTTCTCAGAATATAATGATTAAGGAGGAAGCAGCATTTAAAAAAATATTATAGAGATTTTTGGGGGCTGTGTAATATTAAACACTACAGTAATAGGAAATTTGACTTTTATAACTAGTATATTTTAAAAAACAATGAAGTTGTTAAATAAAGGGGTTAACATGGTATGATTTACAACTACTATTCATCAGGGCAGATGCAAAAGCAGAGAGAACATGAAGCGACCCGTGTAGAACTGAATTAAGAGCTGGTTGCAACTTGGAATAAATGATGGCAATAAAGATAAAGGTGAATGCCGGAATCAATAGGATATCCTGACAGGTTGGATCTGAGGAATGAGGAAAAAGAGAAGAACGAGGAAAGTCTATGAACATTTGCTGCAAG
>NW_012102538.1:0-1835 GCF_000951045.1 Mandrillus leucophaeus | reverse complement strand
CGTGTTTATTGAATATAATTATACAACATATCTTAAGCACCAATACATCCATTTTTTTGTGAACCATAGTGAGTGAGGTATATCCATCTTACAATGTGATTAATTATCATATTCCTTTGTATTTTGATTTGGGTGTTTGTTATATTTTTTTCTATTTGCAGCTGTATTTGTTTTAGTTTTCCTCTTAATTTTTAAATTACTTGAGAAAGAGTGAAAATCTTTTGTAAACTTTCATAGCAATTAAAGTATTAGTCTGCAGTGATAGTACTCAATACATGTAATTGATCATTTTATTAATTGCCTGTCTCTGTAAACTTTGGTCAAAGTAAGTTTGTTTCACAAGAGTATGGTGTATACCAGCCAAGACATGTAAACTGTTTCCTAGAGGAATAACTTGCGGGTCCATGGATTTTTTATATATTTTTATGATGTTGGGTAACTGTCCCATAACATTAAGTTTCTGTGTTTACCTGAACACTTAGAAGAATATAAAAGTGTCTTAGCCTTAAACAAAATATTTCTGAAAAAAAAATCATTTAATTATGCTTGTAAAATGAATGAGAAATACAAGAAGTATGATTCTGGGAAATCTCAGCAACATTTCCCAGAGAAAACAAGTGATAGTCTCACCGTTGTCCCTAACTGGGGAAGCACTTTTATCCCTATTACTCATAAAGTGATAACACTTTATTCTTATATTATTCATTTTGCAAAAGAATGTAAGTGTTGACAAAAAGAGTCAAATTCTGCAAAATATTTTAAGAGATTTATTCTGAGCCAAATATGAATGACCATGACCTGTGACACAGTCCTTGGGAGGTCCTGAGAACATGTGCCCAAGGTGGTTGGGGTACAGCTTAGTTTTATATATTTTAAGAAGGCGTGAGACATCAATCATACACATTTAAGGAATACATTGGTTTGGTTCAGAAAAGCGGGACAACTCAAAGCGGGGACTTTCAGGCTATAGGTAAATTTAAACATTTTCTGGTTGACAATTGGTTGACTTTGTCTACAGATCTGGGATGGATAGAAAGGAATATTCAGGTTAAAGATAAAGGATTGTGGAGACCATGTTTTATTGTGCAGAGGAAGCTCCCAGATAACTAAGAGAACAGAGAGACAGCAGGTTCTGAATTGTTTCTTATGGGACTTAAGAGGGTGCCTGGCTCTTAGCTGATTATCTCCTGGATTTGGGAAGGAAGGAAGGAAGGAAGGAAGGAAGGAAGGAAGGAAGGAAGGAAGGAAAGAAAGAAAGAAGGAAGAAAGAAAAACAAAGGGGGAAGGGGATTCTCTATAGAACGTGGCTATTTCACACAAGAGACTTGGCAGGGCAATTTCAAGGTATGGCAAGGAAATATATCTTGGGGTAAAGCATTTTGATTTTCTTCTTTGTTATGCCAGAGTCAGATTGGAAAGTAAGTTACAATATACAGGGCTAAATAAATCCCATCTGATTAGAATTTATGGTTTGTAGGGCATGACTCCTCAGACCCTTTACAAAGGAATTTGGATAAGATAAAAATCAGAGCTTAATCCTCATAAGATTAACAAAATAAACACACACATGCGCACACAAAGAAACAGAACAAAACTTACATGAATTAGCTTTCATTTTTTTTTAATATGGGAATTTAAATGTGACAGTCAGAACATTTTAGTCATATTAAAAGTTAGTGCACCAGATTTCAAGTGTAGATACCATCTAACTAGACAAATATTCTCCTGGACCATTGTGGCTCTAGTTCTAACATTTAACTGTTTTCCTCATAACCAAAGGATTCCAGTATGCTGTAGCAGATTATAAGGCAGTAAAATGCATTACCCGTCTCTTA
>NW_012102537.1:13812-15861 GCF_000951045.1 Mandrillus leucophaeus | reverse complement strand
GCAAGTGCTTCTGTCTCTGTCCTGAGACTAAAATGCCTGCAGTGACTGCTGCTGCCAGGTCACCAATGACTGACTTTCCAGGAGCGCAGATTAAAAATGGCAATGTCTTCTCAGTTCTGGGTCTGGGAAACACCTGCAGATTTTCCTGGTGTCTTTCCCTTTCATCACTTTCCAGCCTCCCTCCAAGTAAGTTCCAGTGTTTGGGGCCTGGATCTCTAGCGGAAAGGAAATTCAGAGAGGGAGACTCTCTGGCTCTCTTACATACTGGAGGCTTCACCCGTTTTGATAAGCTGAACACCATCATAGGGCGTGCATTCCCACCTCCTTCACTTGGGATCTGAAGTGTGTTTCACTATTTCAGCAAATTCCCACATTTTTTTCTTGAATTAAAGCTCACAGAATTGATCTTTATATGCTATTTTGCTATTTCCAAGTGGCTGAGGCATGTTAAAGCCTCTAATCTGCCATCTTGGCAAAAAAAACAACACACACTTTTTTTTTTTAAAAGAAACAAAATGATAGTTTTATTTATTTGTGAATTTGTATCAATGGAATCATCCCATAGTACTTATTTACTGTCAAGTACTTTCATTTAATGTGTCGTGATATTCAGTCAAGTTGTTGCACACAGCAATAGTTGTTATCTGTTTCTTAGTGTTTCACTTTATGAGCATTTTACAATTGTTTTATGGTACTGCTTCAAACATTTGTGTTGCTTCCAGTGTGAGGCTGTTTTGAATAGTGCTGTTATGTACATTCCGATACGTCTTTTTGCTATCACAAGGTATTGCTGCATTTCTGTTCAGTACATGCCTACAACTGCAATTGCTAGATATGCATGTATTTACTTTAAGTAAATTCCACCAAAGGATTATCCAAATGGTTGAATTATTTTATTAATTTTTCTATGAGACTGTGATTGTTTCACTTTCTTGTCAACAGACAACATGATCTGTCCTTTTTTCATTTGAACCATTCTGATGAGTTATATAATAATATCTAATTGAAGTTTTAATTTGTATTTCCATAAAGCTTAATGATGTTGAGCAATTCAAGTTTGCATTGTCAGCAGTGATTCTTCATTTGTGAAAGCCTAGTTTATTTTGCATATATAAGCACACAGTTGGCTTTATTTGTTTTTAAAACAATCACAGGTATATAGAAGAACTGCTTGTTCTTATAAATAACTGTTTTACACGGAACCTTTTGAAAGTAAATACTGACCTGATTCCAGATAGTTGAAGTATTTTAGTATGTATTTACTCAAAACAATGTGCTTCTCTTATATAACTATAGTAAAACCATTAGGATCAGAAAATCAATATTAATGCATTGGAACTTTCTAATTCTTGTTCCTGTTGGTGTTTTACCAAAAGTCCTAAAATATATGCTTTTTGTCCCTCTCATAATTTAGTTCAGAATCCAGAATCGCATGCCACAACTAGGTGTCACATCTCTTTCATCTACTTCAGTGTGGAGCAGTTCTTCAGTCATTACTTGACTTCCAAGACATTGCCACTCTTTGAGAGTATAGGCTGAATATTTATAAAATGTCCCTCAATTTAGGCCTGTCTAATGTTTTTTAATGATTAAATTGAGCAGATGAATCTCTGCCAGGAATATCACAGAGGATACTTTTCATTTTTGAGTGATAGACAATTTCAATGTGTTTCATTAGAATGATGTCATTTGATTACTAGGTTCAGATTGTGTGTGGCTCTCTTCTCCATTGTAACTATGTTCTTCTCAACTATGTAACTTAGATGTATTCTGTGGGTAGATTCTTTGAAATTTTGTATTATTGTAAACTAAAAATAAATCCCAAGCCTGCTTGGACACCGGAACCCCAGCAAAAACCTTAAAAACTGTATTCCCAGCTGTGAGAGGATGGGAGATCAGACATGTCTCTTTAGACTCCCTCCCTTTTGTGGTTAACACAAAATAACTCATCAACATTAGCGTTAAAATAGAGACCATGAGACTGATGGGGTGGACTCTTTGTGGCAATAAGATACCAACTTATAAATAGGACCTAAGGTCATGGCCGGC
>NW_012102537.1:8786-13762 GCF_000951045.1 Mandrillus leucophaeus | reverse complement strand
TTTGTGAAAGCCTAGTTTATTTTGCATATATAAGCACACAGTTGGCTTTATTTGTTTTTAAAACAATCACAGGTATATAGAAGAACTGCTTGTTCTTATAAATAACTGTTTTACACGGAACCTTTTGAAAGTAAATACTGACCTGATTCCAGATAGTTGAAGTATTTTAGTATGTATTTACTCAAAACAATGTGCTTCTCTTATATAACTATAGTAAAACCATTAGGATCAGAAAATCAATATTAATGCATTGGAACTTTCTAATTCTTGTTCTTGTTAGTGTTTTACCAAAAGTCCTAAAATATATGCTTTTTGTCCCTCTCATAATTTAGTTCAGAATCCAGAATCGCATGCCACAACTAGGTGTCACATCTCTTTCATCTACTTCAGTGTGGAGCAGTTCTTCAGTCATTACTTGACTTCCAAGACATTGCCACTCTTTGAGAGTATAGGCTGAATATTTATAAAATGTCCCTCAATTTAGGCCTGTCTAATGTTTTTTAATGATTAAATTGAGCAGATGAATCTCTGCCAGGAATATCACAGAGGATACTTTTCATTTTTGAGTGATAGACAATTTCAATGTGTTTCATTAGAATGATGTCATTTGATTACTAGGTTCAGATTGTGTGTGGCTCTCTTCTCCATTGTAACTATGTTCTTCTCAACTATGTAACTTAGATGTATTCTGTGGGTAGATTCTTTGAAATTTTGTATTATTGTAAACTAAAAATAAATCCCAAGCCTGCTTGGACACCGGAACCCCAGCAAAAACCTTAAAAACTGTATTCCCAGCTGTGAGAGGATGGGAGATCAGACATGTCTCTTTAGACTCCCTCCCTTTTGTGGTTAACACAAAATAACTCATCAACATTAGCGTTAAAATAGAGACCATGAGACTGATGGGGTGGACTCTTTGTGGCAATAAGATACCAACTTATAAATAGGACCTAAGGTCATGGCCGGCGAGAGTTAGGTCATTCACCCCTACACTTAAAGAATAAACTGTGTTCTAACTGGCTCAAGATTTTAATTTTTCTGTAGCAACTATGCAAGCACTGGCCTCCACCAGTTGCCCACCTCGACCCACTGTTCCACAAGCCATAGCTACAGCTTTCGTTGGACAAGAGACTGATTTCAGTAACCTTATTCCGATAAGAGGACCACTGAACCTGCTGTAGTGGTTCTGACTGTTTACAGAGGCTTTGTGCTTGAGTGCCCTCATGTCCCTGCTCAATTTTTTCACCTATGGGGTTAAAGATGAGTGGGTCAGTGAAGAAATGGAGATTAAGTGTCTAAATTCATGCCTCTGTTTTGGTATCATTGTGAACACTAAATAAATAAAATTTGAATATTTTTTCGCTTTATGTTTTCAACTTAGAGTCAAGTATGAATATATACTTTCATATTGCTAACCATATGTTCTGGGTTTTAATCTTCTCTCTCCAAACAAGAACAAAATCCTTGGAAAGTCTCAACAGATTACATTATTTTTCTAATTTCTATTTCTTGTTTTACACTTAACATAAATGCACCGGTAAATTGATTCTGTGGCCCTGAAGTAATTAGCCTCATTTTATCTGCAAATAATACACAACTGAACTGATTCTCTCAATATTTCCCTGAAGGTTATTTCTTCCCTTGGGCAGACTTTTTCTGTTATAAAGCCAAACTTTCAGTAACTCTAGATGGCAAACATCCAGAGACCTTCCTCACCCTCTTCTCCTTTGTTACTCTCTCTGCTTATTATTATGAGGACAAGCCTGACCTCCTGGCACTCTCTTTTTTTTATTTCTTGCATTATGCACAAAAGAGGGAAAGTCTGAGAACTGAACCAGCAACTAATAACACTTTTTATTTAGCACATTCACAAAAGAAATGGATCTAAATTACCATTCGTTAATCACTTCTCTGTGTTTTACAGTGATAACATATTAAAAAGTCAGCATCAGAAAAGTATTAGCATATGTGACAGTCAATATAAGTGTTACGAGTATGGATAATTACAGATATACTTGTGCAGTGACCTGAACAACTCTCCTTAATGGAGGTTAGATGCTCATGGGATATTGAGTGCATGGGAAGATGTGATGAGAGGTCAGAGAAGACATAACAGTGGGAATGTCGCTGATAAAAAAGTTTCAGGTGATAGCAGATGGCAGCCAAATGGGCTAGCATTCTTCAGACAGGAATGAAGCAGATCCTGTACGAGGGTGGCAGAGAAATAATCCCTCTGGTAGCTGAAGTAGTATTGAGGTTCTTTAAATCAGCAACAGATATCAGGTTAAAGTTCTGTAAAATTGTGGTTAGAAATAAAAATAACTCCATGCGGGCAAGTCCCTCTCCTGCACAAATTCGTTTTCCTGAAGATAACAAAGAAAGTAGTTACTCCTTGTGTTTAACTGTGACTGTGACAGTACGTTTATGACTTGCACAAACAGAATACGCAGTAAATAATTGATTAATGATTGGATAGATGAATGAACATGTGGATGAATGGATGAACGAAATGATGGATGGATTAATGTATGGTAGGACAAACAAATGTACAAAAAGAGACACATTTGCTATCTGTCTAACATCTAATCTCAATAGGCACCCTTCATTCAGCAAATATTAATTGATTATCAGCGCCATAACAGTTGCTTCATTATTTATTTCCACATTAAAACAACTCTGTTGCCATTTTGAGTTTCCATCTGTCATTATATAAATACATGCACATTCTTGTTTCCTGTTCCGAGCCTGATATTCCATGATCTTTCCTTCCACTTTTCACATAATCTGTTCTCAACTCTAGTCATATACACTCTTCATCAATCTTGAACACACCAAGAAGTTTCAAGTTTCATATCCTGTTGTTCGTTTTGGCTAAGATACATCTTTATTAGGCTACATTCAGGACATAGTTTCAATTTTCTTCATCTTCACACTCTTTACAATTCCCTCAAGTAATAAAATCCTATGCTCTCTGGTTTTCCTCAACATCATACTCATGTTTTCATTAAAGCATGGATCACCAGGAATCATAATTCTATATTTATTTATCTATTGTACTAAAATGTGAATTATTGAAGGAAGGTCTCTGTCTTTGTCATCTTGGTATCTACAGTGCCAAATATAAAGCAGACATAAAAGATCAAAGAGTAAAGGAAGGAGATTCCATGGCCAGAGACTTAGCACACAAAGCACAGGTGTGAAAATCAAGTATCCAGGATATATGATCATGATTGGAGGAAAACAGGGTGCTATAGAATCACTGCAAAGTAACCTACTCCCTTGCCAATGTTTCCAGAACCCCATAATTTTTTGGCAAAGGTTCTGACATCCTTGATCTCCAGCAAATGTCCTGCTCTGTAATTCATTATCTCCTTCAAAATGCCCAGCTTTCCCTTAAATTGTACCACCTCCTTTGAAGCACATCAAACGTCCTCTGAGTTTCTTACTCCATTTTATGCCTCACTGTGTTGTATGAGAGAGCAAGAAGCATGCAGATTCCCCCTCTAGCCCCTACCCAGGGGCCCGTGCATTCCTCTCTCACTGTCCTGGTCTGACTAAATTACAACGACCTGTTTACTCTTCTTCCCTAACTCAGGAGTGAGCCTCTGTTCTCACTGAAAGTTGTGCCCTTGGAGCTCAGCCTGGGAGGTGACAGACACCCTGTAGAACACACTCAATGCAGTTGTGGACTCAGATACATTCACCAAGGCAGGTAAGGACAGATCAGGGGAATTTTACTTTCCAGGAGGAGCTCTTGGGTGCCTTAGTGATGTATCTAGTGGCAGAGTTCAGTCAACTTAGATGCTAGTTTTCTCAGTTGGGAACAATAGGGTTAACTCCTGGAAGCCCCACTATCTGGCCCAACAATGAGGGTATATTGTGAGGGTGGAGCGCATGGGTATTGAGAGTGGTGCTCTTGATCATGGACAAATAGCAATTCTACCAGCCCCAGATGGGGTGCCATGCAAATTCCAACTGATTCCAAAAAGTTCTCTCTTTCCTTCAAATGCAAATGGAAAGGAGATTCTATTACCTGCTGAGAAAGGCATGAAGTAGTCACTTTTCTTAAAGTTGCCATTCTCATCCAGAAAGTGGCCAGGGTCAAAGATCTTGGGATTAGGGAATTCTTTGTCATCGTGCAGCACAGAAGTGAGTAATGTTATTACGATTGTGCCCTGGAAGTAAAAAAACAGATAATCTGATTCATAAAGAAGTCCAGAAGTGAGAAGAAGTAGTGGACATCACATAGCCCCATATCATTGATCTATAGGTGAGGGAACTTAGGTCCAGCCAGACACAGTAATTTACATGGATGAGCTAAAGGCCAGTAGTGGAAGCTTGCTAAAGAGCTTTCCAATCACATTTGAAGTCTTACATCTTGGATACTTGTGTGCAACCCTCTGAATGTGTTTTCCAGATCATCAAGTTTCGATGCCCTTGTCTGTCCCCATCACTTCAAATTTCACACATCTTGTATTTAGATTATGTAGATTATGGTTTAAAATGGAAGTCTCTGTTGACACTTGAAATTTCCAGAGTATCTGTTCATAGAACTTTTGTAAATAAACATGTAATCTATTTTAATATGATGTCATCTGGGATGATAACCACAAGTGCAATAACCAGTAAAAACCATTGAGTGTTTATTATTGCCATGCTATAGATTAATTTTAGCTTAAAACACTGAAAAGATGGTGAAATTAGAAAGATTATCACTTTGCTACAATTCAAGTCAGGATCATCAGGTCAGGTAAGGATCATCAATTAAAGCTAGAACCACTGGGTGTGTGATTCTGGAAGCAGGAGTTTCACAAAGTCTTAATGTACTCCCATAGACTTTTACTAGTTGTGTATAAAAAGCAGAACCCCTACAACGGTAAGATCTGGAGGATACCACCATATTATGTGAGGAACTTAGCATGACCAATAATGACATATGTGACATTTTATGCTCCCACCTCATCAATGTGATTCAG
>NW_012102537.1:4426-7481 GCF_000951045.1 Mandrillus leucophaeus | reverse complement strand
TAGTGAAATATTAATATTCTTGTAGTCTACCCCCCAGCAGATCAGAAATGAAATAAGGATGCCCTCTATCACCAATTCTATTCAATGCTATCCTGGAAATCCTAGCCAGTGCAGTAATGCAATAAAGACAAATTGAAGACAAAAATCACAGGAAAATAAGAAATAAAATACATATTAACCCAGATAGCAAAATAATGTACGTGGAATTTCCAAGTATATCTACAGATAAATTATTAGCAATGATCGGTAAATTTAGGAAATTTGTTAGATATAAGGTCATCAAAATAGTATAATTGAACACAATTACATATACCAATTACAAAGAAATAAAAAAGCATTAAAATTTTATAACAACAAAATATTAATTATCTAGGAAAAACCTAATAAAAGAGTTGTAAGCCACTGGCACTGAAAAGAAAACATTACTGAGAAAATAGAATAAAGCTCAATAAGTTGGGAGCATAACCATATTCATGAATTAAAATATTTAATGCATGAGCATGTTAAGTCTTTCCATATTGAACTACACAATGAATGTCACTTTGATAAAAATCTCAGAAGAGTGTTTTGGGAAATTGACACACTGATACTTTCAACAATTATTTGAAAGTATAAACACCTAAGAGTAGCCTATTGAGGAGACCTAGCTTTATAAATCTTTATAGCCCCAAACAAAATAGCAGAAAGTCCATCAAGCTGCCACATGTATGAGTTTTGCACTTCTCTCATCTTCTGTTGTTAGAGGATTGGAGCTAAACTAGCACTTTGGAAATTTCAGAAGCACAGAAATATAGTGTGAGAGAAACAAGCTTACCTTAGGGATAAGGTAGTTTCTGAACTTAATATCAGTGGTCACTGCATGGGGCACACCGGTGGGGACAAGGTCAATGTATCTCTGGATCTCATGTACTACAGCATCTGTGTAAGGCATGTGGCTCCTATCCTGCATGCAGGGGCTCCTGTGTCTGCCAATTACATGAACAATCTCTTCCTGGACTTTAGCTGACAAGACACAAGAAAGAACTGATGGAAATGGAGATATATGGAACATTTGTCATAGCAATTCATGGTCACATTAAACATGATGTAAAAATCCCAGCAATATTACAAACATGAGTTACATGTGCAGAAGTACAACCAGCCATATAAAAAGGATTACTGTAATATAGACACATACCGTTCTCCTACAAACTAGTCATTACAGTGCACAAGTACATTTCTATAAATTAGCATATATGACAACTAATACAAATTTAAGCAATAAATATTTTAAAAATAAAACATAATAAGTCAAGAAATTACAGTGCTTGCAAACAGAAAAACAGAAATCAAATATTATGTGTATTATCAAAATAATATATGGGGTATAACGTTAAATTGTAATGATTTTGTAAATATATTTGTGTGTGCGGTGGTGGGGCAGGGGCAGTGATGCAATTAGCACTGGTACTGTCTTCATTTTTCCACTTCCCAATTGTGGCCATTTTGAGCATGCTAGCAGCTTCTTCTGAAATTTATATTTACATTTCTAAATAACCACTATTTCTTTCTATTTTTTACTTAACAATTTTTAGACAATATTTAATGATTTTCTGGTATGTGAGATGAGAATTTTTATCTCCATCTCTATTCCGTGTATAGACACACGCCCACAAAGTTGTATGTGTACACACAGACACATACACACATCTACACACACACAATTCTCCTCCTTCTACTTACCAGGATACATTTAGACCACAATTTCTAGTTATATCACTATTCATGTTTATATCATTCTAAATATACTCACACAAACACACACACACATATACACACACACACATATTCTTCCTTGGTTCTTTAGTTAAATCACAATTTTCTATTCTTCAAGTTAGAGTATTTGTACATGTTTGAAACTCCTAGTAATAATTTCTCAATTATAGGGAAATCTCAGACTATCAATCACATCTCTTTGGTTCTTGAAGTCTCCTCTACGTGTATTATTTACCTGTTCCCTTCTGAAGTGGTTGTTTCCTAGGAGCCCAGCAGCCTCTCTGACGCTCTCATTCTCTTACATGGGGTCTCCTGATTCCTGGCACCCTTAATTTCTTCTGACTTGGTTTCAGATGTGAGATAGAGCACAATCCCCAGTATTGGAGAGAGTTAGTATAGAGGGTGAAATTTGTAACAAGCATGTAGTTCCCAAATACTTTTTTTCTATGAATACAGAAGATAATATACTTGAGAATTCTGATGCTGTCTGAATGCTGGTATTTTATATATGACTTGATATAACTCTCTGAAAGATTTTAATTTTCCATTTACTTCTGGTGCTCTGAAATTCCATGACTTTGTGTCCTGTGATGGATGTTTTAATTTCATTCACTCTGCTGAACACTTGTAGATAACTTTCTATTAAGATAGCAAAATACGGAGGTCTTTTCTCCAGACTTGTTTCTTCTCTGGAGAATATCTAGCTGCTGAATGTCAGGAAGCAAGATGAAGAAAAGTGCTGAGTCTTTGAATCTGAGGAATAGATATTTCCCAAAGCTTTTTTTTCTGGCTTCACACCTCACACTTTCCTGGCCCTGTAAAGTGTCCCCGAGTACAGGGGTTCTTAGGCTCAGTTTCTCTGGAGACTGTGCTTCCCTTTTCCAGTGGGAAAAAATCATGTACCTGATAAAAGGAGTCATGGAGGAAACCTGGGCAGGAGACCCTCCCTTTTCAGTCTCATTCCCTACCTTCTTTGGCTCTTGGTGCCTCCAAATACTGACCCTTATGAGATTCATAGTGACACAGATTAGCTTCTCCTCTTGATAAATCTTGCTCTGCTGATACTTACGTCACAACTCCATCCTCTATGCCGTGTCAATTGTCAGACCTTCATTGTCTCTCTGTGTTTTTATTGGCTGTTTTCTATTCTCCTCTCTTTTTACTTCAACAGGCTAATTTTATTTGTAATTTAGTTACTGAAATTTCAGTGGGATCCTGACACAGGAAAAAAGGTATGTTATCTGCCGCAAAACGGGAACTATTTAAATGTGAATTCTAAGGAAATGTAGAGTTTACTCTA
>NW_012102537.1:0-2140 GCF_000951045.1 Mandrillus leucophaeus | reverse complement strand
TTTTTTTATTATTTGTAAGTGAACACAGTTTTAGTTTGTAAATATAGGTAAATTAGGGCCATATCATGAAAAGTATTACACTCTTGAATCAAGAGTTTGTAATTTTCTTCTGTCGAAAATTTACAAAGACTCAGTTACACCTACATATTCATTACAAAGCTGAAATGTGTGAAACAAATATGTCAACAAAACCAAGAATGAAATATAGTGAAGGATAATGAGTTCACAAAGACAAGACAGGTCTAACAAACTTGTAATCCAGATGGGAGGCAACAGGCAACTTATTCTAAGGAATAAGTTCAGGAATAAATAGGAAAATAAAAAGTGAAGAGAAATGGCAATTATTAATACAAAAACGTGAGGCATTAACTGCCTATATTGGATAAAGAAGAGTAGGGGTAATGCAAATGCCAAGGCTGAGGGACTAATCGAATAAAGTTCTCATAGACTGAAAGTGTGAATACACCTACAATAAGTAAAGTATTTGAATTAGTAATCAAGAACTACCCCCCACCAAAAACAAAGTTCCAGCTCAAGATTACTTCACTAGTGAATTCTACCAAAACAGTTAAAAAGAGCTCAGATCCAAGGGAAAAGGAAAGGGAACTTGTGTGAACAAGGTAATGTTCTTGAGAAGTCTCAAAACCACAGCCCACTCCAGTACTTGTGCTCATGAAGGTAAAGAAGGTCACCTTGACTTCAGATCCCAGTAGCCTGCCAAATTGGGTAGAGAGGCTAAGAACACTCCTACCTGTCCTTTCCATGGATAACTAAGTTTCTCAGGGTTTTATCCCTGCCAGCTTCTTTTTACTTTATTTGTGTGTGTGTGTGTATGTGTGTGTGTGCGTGTTTGTGAGTTGTAGATTCTTCTTATGAATTGACCAATAAGCTTCATTGCTCTCTCTTTAACAGTCCATTTGGCCTATGATTATTCACCTGTAATATTGGCTCTTCCTTCTGAGGATTATTGATGATTTACATCTTTGTCAGCCAACTGGAAATCTCTGATGCCTCAGGCTGTGGGAAGGTCTGAGAGATGTACAGTGTTTGGGTTCCACTCTTTGCTACAAAGGAGGGCAATGTTGAGTGGGCCTAACTGTCCTCTGGTCTCCCAGCAGCAAATGCAAGCACAACCTCTGATGGGGGTGGCAAGAGAGTGATATAGACTCTGTAAGATTTACTCGGTTATAAATAGGCTTAGTGTGGTGATTTCCTCAAATGCCAACTGTACTAGCAATGTACTGGGTTTGTGAACACACTCAAGACCTTCTAATTAGCTGGGGTGATGTGGGTATGGTGTTAGTTGAGATAAGACAAAAGTTTTCTCCTTTCCAAATGTTGTGTTATTTTGCCAGCAGATGTTGTAATAGGCTGTGCCTATTGGCTTCCAGCTAGGAGGTGGTTCTTGCAGGAGAGAGCCACAAACACTAGTAGCTGTGGGATTTGTGTTTGGCTTATATTACCCAGGGGAGCATGTAGAGAATGAAATATGATTCCTATATCTCACCATATACAAAAATTAACTCAAGATGGACTAAAGACTTAAATATGAGACTTGAAATCATAAAAATTCTAGACAAAAACCTAGAAAAAACCTCTTTTGAGCATTGGTGTAGGCTAAGGATTTATGACTCAGTGTTTAAAAGCAATTTCAATAAAAACAATTGACAATGGGACCTAATTAAACGAAAGAGCTTCTGTATAGTTAAAGAAACAACAAGCAGAGTAAACATACAACCTATAGAATGGGAGAAAGTATTTGCAAAATATACTTTCAACAAAGGACTATTTTCCAGAATCTACAAGAAACTCATAACAGCAAGAAAAAAAAATCGAAATATTCCCAGTAAAAAGTGGGCAAACAACATGAACAGAAATTTCTCAAAGGAAGATATACAAATGAGAGAGTGGAGCAAGATGACAGAATAGAATGCTTCACTGATTATTCCCCATGCAAGGACATCAACTTAACAGCTATCTACACAAAGTGTACCTTCATAAGAACCAAAATCAGATGAGCATGCACAGTACCTAGATTTAAATGTATATCACTGAAAGAGGAACTGAAGAGATAGAAAAAATAGTATTGAATTACTGACATCCTCTCTTCCCCTGGCAGCAGTGGCATGGTTCAGAGAGT
>NW_012102536.1:5907-8491 GCF_000951045.1 Mandrillus leucophaeus | reverse complement strand
CATACAGACTGACTACAAAACTCACAGAAGACCAGGACCCGATCAATCCTACATAACCATGGTCCCTAAGGTAGTTACACCAGTTGGGAGCCTAAGATGAGAGTGTCTTTACCTAATAAAATGAGTCTTTAAAGACAAGAAGACAAGATTGCTCCTTTAAATAAGCAAAGACCAATGCAAGACTATGAAGATCATGAGGAATAAGTCAAACATGACCCCACAAAAAAAAAAAAAGAGAAAAAAAATCCCCAATATGGAACCATTAACAGGCCCTAAAATAATGAAGATCCATGTGCTACTTGAAAAGAATTCAAAATAATTACGTTTGTTTGTTTGTTTGTTTGTCTCGTTCTGTCACCCAGGCTGGAGTACAGTGGTGTGATCTCAACTCACTGCAACCTCCACTTCCCAAGTTCAAGCGATTCTGCCTCAGCCTCCCGAGTAGCTGGAACTACAGGCACGCACCACCATGCTCAGCTAGTTTTTGTATTTTTAGTAGAGATGGGGTGTCACCATGTTGGCCAGGCTAGCCTCAAACTCCTGACCTCAGGTGATCCGCCCATCTCGGCTTCCCAAAGTGCTGGAATTACAGGTGTGAGCCACCACACCCGGCAAAATTCAAAATCATTGTCTAAAAAAAAAGCTAAATAAGCTTCAAGCAAATACAGATAAATGACAAAATGAAATCAGGAAAACAATACATGAACAAAACTAGAAGTTCAATAAAGAAAGAAAAAACACACAAAAATTCTGGCTCCACAAAGTAAAATAATTGCACTGAGAATTTTAGTGGACAGCTTCAATGCAAGACTCAATCAAGCAGAAGAAAGAACGAGTGAACTCTAAAACAAAGTATTTGAAATTATCATTAGATAAACAAAAACAAAAAGGATGGAAAAAGTGAAGAGAGCATATGGAACTTACAGAAAATCATCAAGAAAACCAATGTACGCATTATAGAAATCTCAGAAGGAGGCAGAGCTTGCAGTGAGCCAAGATCACTGCCACTGCACTCCAGCCTGGACAACACAGTGAGACTACATCTCAAAAAAAAAAAAAAAGAAAGAAAGAAAGAAAGAAAAATAAATTACTCATTTTGCAAACTGAATCTTTGTATACTCTGACCTATATCACAAAGAGAATTCTGAAAGCAGCAAGAGAAAAACATCTTGTCCCATATAAGGGAGCCTGCATAAGACTATCAATGGGTATCTCCACAGAAATCTTGCAGGTCAAGAAACAGTGGGATGATTCAATGTAGTGGAAGAAAGAGAAAGAGCAAAACGAATACTTTACCCCCAAAAAACTGTCCTTTAAGAATAAAGGACAGGCTGGGCGCGGTGGATCACGCCTGTAATCCCAGCACTCTGGGAGGCTGAGGAAGGCAAATCACCTGAGGTCAGGAGTTCAAGACCAGCCTGGCAAACGTGGCAAAACCCCATCTCTACTAAAAATACTAAAATGAGCTGGTGTGATGGCAGGTGCCTGTAATGTCAGCTGCTCAGGAGGCTGAGGGAGGAGAATTGTTTGAACCCTGGAGGCAGAGGCTGCAGTGAGCTGAGGCCCCATCATTGCACTCCAGCCTGGGCACCAAGAGCAAAACTCTGTCTCAAAGAAAAAGAATTAAAAACAATGTTCCCATCTGATCATTTCAGCTGTGGCCTGGCACTCTTCTGAGACCCCAGCCCCAGGTACTTGCAATCAGCCCTAGCACTGCTGTCGCTTTAGCATTCTGCAGTTGCCTGAGCATTCTTCCTGCCCCTGCCTAAGTTTTCTGCCAGTTGTGTGGGGGCCAGCCTGCCCCTCTCTATCACAGCCAGCATCTGAACCCTGGGTACCTGAGGACACATATGCCAGCCTGTTTCTGATCCAGTCCCTCCAGTACTTATGCATACCATCCAGAACACCATTTGGGATCTGAGAATCAAGAAAATGGCTAGCCCAGTCCACCACTGGCACCTGATCACTTCTTCTAGAGACTAAGGCTGTGCTGACCCAGCCGACCGACACTACAGCAGCTGAAACCCACCCTCCTGTGCTGAAAGGTGAAGCTGCTTCCCCTATGTACACAAAGTAGCAGCGTTCCTGCATGAGAGAACAGGCAAGCCACAGGGCTGTCTGTATTGGGCTGAGGGAAGAGGTCCTACCCTGAGGTTGCTCCTATGAAGAGTCATCAGATAGGCATTTTCAATGGCTCTTGGCTACATTATGACCTGGAGGTAGATGACAGTGTCTGTCTGAACTAACAGTCATGAGCTCTGTGGGACAGGGGTAGGATAGGGAAACAGATCATGTTCCTACCTACATAGGAGGCAGAGCTGGTACAGCTCCTCCCTCCCTACAGAGACCTGTGAGCATTTCAACAGGAGCTGCCCCAGCCACCCCCGTAAAGGCTACTGTTCACGTTCATCTTGAGATGTTGGTGGGTAAGCTTTGTGGTCCAGCTCTGCCCAGCTTTGTCTTCCCCTCTGGGCTGAACAGGCAACTCAGAGTCTAGGCATTACATAGACCAGCCTATCACCTGAAACAACAGAGACGAAATCACAGTAAACAAAGATCAAACACACACCATCTGCTTCTGCCA
>NW_012102536.1:4768-5267 GCF_000951045.1 Mandrillus leucophaeus | reverse complement strand
GTAGACTCAATCTTTTCAGCATTTGCTTTACTGGTTTAGTAAAAGCCAGGAAAAACAACTTTGCGGTAATGAGAATGTTATCCAACTGTATGTTGTTTACCTTATTGTAAATACTGGTGAACAGCTGTCAATAATGGTTTTATATTCCTTAAAAAAAAGAAAGAAAGAAAGAAAGAAAGAAAGAAAGAAAGAAAGAAAGAAAGAAAGAAAATGGATAAATTCCTGGAAACATACAACCTCTTAAGACTGAACCAGGAATTAAATAGATATTCTAAATAGCCCAATAACAAGTAATGAAATAGATTCAGTAATAAAATAATTTCAAACAAACAAAGAAAAAAAACAAGAACAAATGGCTTTACAGCCAAATTTTGCCAGAAGTACAATGAAGAGCTGGTATCAATCTTACTGAAACTATTCCAAAAATTTATGGAATTTTTTGATTGGAAGAATCAATAACATTACCGAGACCATATTAACTAAAGCAACCTAAAGATTC
>NW_012102536.1:789-4455 GCF_000951045.1 Mandrillus leucophaeus | reverse complement strand
TTAATAAATGGTGCTGCGAAAATTGGCTACCCATAGGCAAAAGAATGAAACTGAATCCCCATCTCTTATCATATGCAAACTTTAACCTAAGATGCATTAATGACTTAAATGAAACACCAGATGCTATAAAAATCCTAGCAGAAAATGTAGGAAAAACTCTTCTAGATATTGGCCTAGGCAAATAATTCATAAATTAGTCCTGAAAAGCATATGCAACAAAACCAAATATACACAAATGGGACTGAAACTAAAGAGCACAGAAAAAGAAATGATCAATAGAGTAAACAGACAATCTACACAATAGAAACAAAATATTTGCAAACTTTGCATCTGAAAAAGGACTAATACACAGAATCTACAAAGAACACAAACAACTCAACAACAGCCAAGAATAAACAACCCCATTAAAAAGACCACAAAGGATATGAACAGACATTTCTCAAAAGAAGACATACAAGTGGCCACCAAACATATGAAAACTTGCTCAACATCACCAATCATCAGAGAAATGCAAATTAAAGCCACAATAAAGGCTGGGCACAGTGGTTCACACCTGTAATCCCAGCACTTTGGGAGGCCAAGGCGAGTGGATCACCTGAGATCAGGAGTTTCAGAACAGCCTGACCAATAAGGTTAAACCTCAACTCTACTAAAAACACAAAAATTAGCTGGGCTTGGTTGTGAGCACCTGTAATCCCAGCTACCCCGGAAGCTGAGGCAGGAGAATCGCTTGAACCCAGGAGGCGGAGGTTGCAATGAGCTGAAATCATTTCACTGCACTCCAGCCTGAGTGACAGAGCGAGACTCTCAAACACTCAAACACACACACACACACACACACACACACAAAATATCATCTTACATAGTCAGAATGGCTATTACTGCAAACACAACAGATGTTGGTGTGGATGCAGAGAATAATGAATGCTTATTCACTGTTGGTGGGACCATAAATTAGCACAAACTCTATGAAAAACAATATAGAGATTTCTCAAAGCACTAAAAATAGAGCTACCATTCGACCCAGTGATTATACTAGGCATCTACCTGAAAGTAAACATTATATAAAAAAGTCACTTTCACTCATATGTGTATTACATTCCTACTCATAATAGTAAAGTCATGGAATTAACCTAAATGTCCATTAACAGTTGACTGGAATTTTTAAATGTAGTGCATCTACATCATGAAATACTACGCAGCCATAAAAAAAAGAAATCATGCTCTGTGCAGTAACATGGATGGAGTTGGGGGCCATAATCCTAAGTGAGATCACTCAGAAACAGAAAATCAAGTACCACATGTTCTCATAAGCAGGAGCTAAACAATGAGTACACAAGGACATAAAGATGGAAACAATAGAAAACAAGACTCCAAAAGGCAGAGATTGGAAGGAGGTTGATGGTCAAAAAATTATCTACTGGTAGTGAGATGTGATCATGGCACTGCACACCAGCTGGGACAACAGAGTGAGACCATGTCTCAAAAAAAAAAAAAAAATGATCTGTTGGGTACAAAGTTTACTATCTCAGGATAGTTACACTAGAAGCCAAACCTTACCATTATGCAATATATCTATTTGACAAATACGCACTTACACCTACTGAATCTAAAATAAAAAACAAAAGAAGTTTATAGTAGTAAACACCTACATCTCTTTAAAAAAGATCTCGCCTGTGCATGGTGGCTCATGCCTGTAATCTCAGCACTTTGGGAGGCCAAGGCAGGTGGATTGCCTGAGGTCAGGAGTTCAAGACCAGCCTGGCTAACATGGTGAAACACCGTCTCTACCAAAAATACAAAAAAAATTAGCTGAGTATGGTGGTGCATGCCTGTAGTCCCAGCTACTCGGGAGGCTGAGGGAGGAGAATTGCTTGAACCTGGCAGGCGGAGGTTGCAGTGAGCCGAGATGGCATCACTGCACTCCAGCCTGGGCGACAGAGGGAGACTCCGTCTCAAAAAAAACCAAAAAGATCTCAAATAAACAACCTAACCTTACACCAAAAAAAACAAAACAAAACAAAACAAACAAACAAAAAAACCATTTAGCAGAAGGAAAGAAATAATAAAAATTAGAGCATAAATAAATGAAATAGAGAATTTAAAAAATTTTAATCGGCCAGGCACAGTGGCTCACGCCTGTAATCCCAGGAGATCTCTTGAGGCCAGGAGTTCGAGACCAGCCCAGCCAACATGGTGAAACCCTGTCTGAACTAAAAATACAAAAATTAGCCAGGCGTGGTGGTACGCTACTGTAATCGCAGCTACTCAGGAGGCTGAAGCAGGAGAATCGCTTGAATGCGGGAGATGGAGGTTACAGTGAGCCAAGATTGTGCCTCTGCACTCCAGCCTGGGCAACAGAGTGAGACTCTGTCTCAAAAAAGAAAACAACAACATTAATCAATTAAGCTAAGAGTTGATTTTGGGGAAAAAAAATCAAAATCAAAGCCCTTACCTTGACTAAGGGCAAAAATAGAGAACATGTTAATAAAACAAGAAATGAAAGAGAAGATATTACAACTTATTACACAAATTTATTTCTTACAGAAATAAACAGAATTATAAGGGATTATTATGAACAATTATAAATCAACCAATTTGACAACTTGGAAGAAATGGTGAAATGACTAGAAACATATAACCTACAAAGACTGAATGGAGAATAAATAGAGAGCTTAAAGAGACCAATAACAAATAGAGAAACTAAAGAAGTAATTTTTCAAAACTCCAAAATATAGCCCAGGACCAGATTACTTCATGGGTAAATTCTACCAAACATTCAAAGAAATTTTAATATAAAACATCCTCAAATTCTTTGAAAAAATAGAAACAAGAGGTAACACCTTCAGAGTCATTTTATGAGGCAGCATCCCCTTGATATCAAAGCAAGAAAATATACTTCCAAGAAGAAAATTATAGGCCAGTATCCTTGAGGAACACGGTGTTTGAATTAAATCTAAATAAATCTGCTTACAAAGAATCAATTCTCAGCAGAAACTTTTCAAAATGAAGAAAATGTAAAAATTCTCACACTAGATTCTGGATAAACACTCATTTATAGCCTCTTTGTCAGATATTGTTACTGAAACTTACATTAATTGAGGAGTTCGCTTGAGCAGCAGTTTCTTCATCTGTTGGGAGCTGATATATCTGGATGCCATTGCTAATCAATTCACTCATTATCTTACTCTTAAACATCCGTAAATCATGTTTAGAAATTGTGTCTGCTTTGGTAATCAGTGGTATAATGTCCACCTATTAAAAAAGAAGACAAAATCTCAGCATCAAGGATTCATTGTTCATCCTACAGTTTTTATAGTAAAGCTTCACAATTCCTGGCAACAAATTGCCTAACTAGATAATCACTGGCTGTCATGCCTTTCTTAAAAATTATTTTCCAAAATTATCAATACTTTTGACGATTCATCTTTTATCCAAATTCACGTTTAAAAGTCTCAACCTTGTTTCTCTTCTAAAAATCCCTTACACCTCTACACACATGGAGTTAGTAAAATGTAAATAGTAGGACAATGCAAATTATTTTCAATTTTATTTCTTATTAAGCTGAGTGATGAGACAAATTGAAAGAACTTTCATCAAAATTGTGGAAGGGACTTTGTCTGCTTTCTACATCACTTATTCCATCAATCAATCTTAATTAATGTC
>NW_012102536.1:0-502 GCF_000951045.1 Mandrillus leucophaeus | reverse complement strand
TAGAGTCTTGCTCTGTGGCCCAGGCTGGAGTAGAATGGTGCAATCTAGGCTCACTGCAACCTCCGCCTCCCAGGTTCAAGCAATTTCCTCTCTCAGCCTCCCGAGTAGCTGGGATTACAGGCGCATGCCACCACACCCAGCTGATTTCTGTATTTTCACCAGAGACAGGGTTTCACCATGTTGGCCAGGCTGGTCTCAAACTCCTGACCTCAGGGGATCCACCCACCTTGGCCTCCCAAAGTGCTAGGATTATGGGCATGAGCCGCTCCACCCGGCCTGGTTACCATTTCTAAAGGCGCGCACGTGTGTGTGTGTGTATATGTGTGTGTGTGTGTGTATAAGAACACCTTGCAAACAAATATGTTCATTTTTCTTTTGTAAAAAGACATTATTTCCACATAGGAAGCTAAATATTTGCATATTTGAGGTTGAATTTTTACCCACAAAGTCTTTTCCTAGTGCTTCAATATGATCACTCCTGTCCTTTGCATTTGCACTTAAA
>NW_012102535.1:8227-8584 GCF_000951045.1 Mandrillus leucophaeus | reverse complement strand
GTGAGATGATTTCACAGAACACAAAGAAGTTTCTCAGAAAGCTTCTTTCTCTTTGTTATCGGAGGATATTTCCTTTGGCCACCTAGTCTTCAAAGCGATCCGAAATATCTCTTCTCAGATTCCACAGAAATAAGGCTACCAAAGAGATCCACAAAATACAGATGTAATTCTGTGTGTGCCAGTCACACATCACAAATCAGTTTCCCAGAAAGCTTCTTTCCACTTTTTCTCTGAGGATATTTTCTTTTTCACCGTAGCCCTCTATGGGCTTCCAAATATCTTTTTGCCAGTTCCAGAAGAACAGGCTTAGCGACCGGTTTCTTGAGGGGAAAGCTGTAACTCTGTGAGATGAATTAA
>NW_012102535.1:7818-8177 GCF_000951045.1 Mandrillus leucophaeus | reverse complement strand
AGAACACTAAGCAGTTTCTCAGAAAGCTTCTTTCCAGATTTCATCTGAGGATACTTTCTTCTTCACCAGCGCCCTCTATGGGCTTCTAAATATCACTTTGAAAATTCCACAGGAACTATCTTAGCACAAGGCTTCTGGAGAGGAAAGCTGTAACTCGGTGAGATGATTTCACAGAAGACAAAGAAGTTTCTCAGAAAGCTTCTGTCTCTTTCTTATCAGAGGATATTTCCTTTGGCCCTATAGTCTTCAAAGGAATCCGAAATATCTGTTCTCAGATTCCACAGAAATAAGGTTAACAAAGAGATCCACGGAATACAGATGTAACTCTGTGAGTGGAAGTCACACATCACAAAGCAGTT
>NW_012102535.1:7140-7768 GCF_000951045.1 Mandrillus leucophaeus | reverse complement strand
CACAAAGCAGTTTCTCAGAAAGCTTCCTTCCAATTTTTCTCTGAGGATGTTTTCTTTTTCACCATAGCCCTCTATGGTCTGCCAAATATCACTTTGCGAATTCCACAAGAACAGGCATACCGAGTGATTTTTGAGGTGAAAGCAGTAAATCTGTGAGATGAATTAACAGAACACTAAGCAGTTTCTCAGAAAGCTTCTTTCCAGCTTTCATCTGAGGATATTTCCTTTTTCACCATAGCCCTCTTCGGGCTTCCAAATATCACTTTGCAAATTCCACAAGAATGGTCTTGGCAAAAGGATTCTTGAGGGGAAACATGTAACTCTGTGAGATGATTTCACTGAACACAAAGAAGTTTCTCTGAAAGTTTCCTTCGTTTTGTTATCAGAGGATATTTTCTTTGGCAAACTTGTCTTCAAAGGGATCCGAACTATCTGTTCTCAGATTCCACAGAAATAATGCTAGCAAAGAGATCCACGAAATACAGATGTAATTCTGTGAGTGGGAGTCAGACATCACAAAGCAGTTTCTCAGAAAGCTGCTTTCCAATTTTTCTCTGAGGATATTTCCTTTTTCAGCATAGCCCTCTGTGGGCTTCCACATATCACTTTGAGAAATCCACAAGAACAG
>NW_012102535.1:0-890 GCF_000951045.1 Mandrillus leucophaeus | reverse complement strand
GAACGCTCTACCTCTGTGAGATGATTTCACAGAACACAAAGAAGTTTCTCAGAAAGCTTCTTTATCTTTCTTATCTGCGTATATTTCCTTTGGCCCTATAGTCTTCAAAGGTAACCGAAATATCTGTTCTCAGATTCCACAGAAATAAAGCTATCAAAAAGCTCCACGGAACTACAGCTGTAACACTGTGAGTGGAAGTCACACATCACACAGCAGTTTCTCAGAAAGCTTTTTCCCAGTTTTTCTCTGAGGATGTTTTCTTTTTCACCATAGCCCTCTATGCGCTTAAAAATATCACTCTGCGAATTCTGCAAGAACAGGCTTAGCCAGCGGCTTCTTGAGTGGAAAGATGTAACTCTGTGAGATGAGAAAGCTTCGCTCCAGATTTCATCGTAGGATATTTCCTTTTTCACCATAGCCCTCTAAGGGCGTCCAAATATCACTTTGAAAATTTCACAAGAACTGTCTTAGCGAAAGGCTTCTTGAGGGTAAAGCTGTACTCTGTGTGATGATTTCACAGAACACAAAGAAGTTTCTCAGAAAGCTCAGAAAGCTTCTTTCTCTTTCTTATTGAAGGATATTTCCTTTGGCTTAATAGTGTTCAAAGGGATTCGAAATATCTGTTCTCAGATTCCACAGAAATAAAGCTAGCAAAGAGATTCACGAAATACTGTTTTAACTCTGTGAGAGGAAGTCACACACCTCGAACCAGTTTCTCAGAAAGCTCCTATCCAGTATTTCTCTGAGGATATTTTCTTTTTCACCATTGCCCTCTATTGGCTTCCAAATATCACTATGCGAATTTCACAAGAACAGGCTTAGCGAGCGGCTTCTTGAGGGGAAAGCTTTAACTCCGTGAAATGATTTAACAGAACACTAAGCAGTTTCTC
>NW_012102534.1:110845-131867 GCF_000951045.1 Mandrillus leucophaeus | reverse complement strand
TTGGAAAAAACTGATTTAAAGTTCATATGAAACCAAAAAAGACCCCACATTGCCAAGACAATCCTAAGTCAAAAGAACAAAAATGGAAGCATCATGCTACCTGACTTCGAACTATAGTGCAAGGCTACAGTAACCAAAACAGCATGGTACTGGTACCAAAACAGAGATATAGACCAGTGGAACAGAACAGAGTCCTCAGAAATAATACAACACATCTACAGCCATCTGATCTTTTACAAACCTCAGAAAAACAAGAAATGGGGAAAGGATTCCCTATTTAATAAATGGTGCTGGGAAAATTGGCTAGCCATAAGTAGAAAGCTGAAACTGGATCCTTTCCTCACTCCTTATACAAAAATTAATTCAAGATGGATTAAAGACTTAAATGTTAGACCTAATACCATAAAAGCCCTAGGAAGAAAACCTAGGTAATACCATTCAGGACATAGGCATGGGCAAGGACTTCATGTCTAAAACACCAAAAGCAACGGCAACAAAAGCCAAAATTGACAAAAGGGATCTAATTAAACTAAAGAGCTTCTGCACAGCAAAAGAAACTACCATCAGAGTGAACAGGCAACCTACAGAATGGGAGAAAATTTTTGCAATCTACTCATCTGACAAAGGGCTAATATCCAGAACCTACAAAGAACTCAAACAAATTTACAAGAAAAAAACAAACAACCCCATCAAAAAGTGGGCAAGTAATAACAGACACATGAAAAACTGCTCATCATCTCTGGCCATCAGAGAAATGCAAATCATACCACAATGAGATACCATTTCACACCAGTTAGAATGGCAATCATTAAAAAGTCAGGAAACAACAGGTGCTGGAGAGGATGTGGAGAAATAGGAACACTTTTACACTGTTGGTGGGATTGTAAACTAGTTCAACCATTATGGAAAACAGTATAGCGATTCCTCAAGGATTTAGAACTAGAAGTACCATTTGACCCAGCCATCCCATTACTGAGTGTATACCCAAAGGCTTATAAATCATGCTGCTATAAAGACACATGCACACGTATGTTCATTGCGGCACTATTCACAATAGCAAAGACTTGGAATCAACCCAAATGTCCACCAGTGACAGACTGGATTAAGAAAATGTGGCACATATACACCATGGAATACTATGCAGTCGTAAAAATGGATGAGTTTGCTTCCTTTGTAGGGACTTAGATGCAGCTGGAAACCATTATTCTCAGCAAACTATCACAAGAACAGAAAACCAAACACCGCATGTTCTCACTCATAGGTGGGAACTAAACAATGAGATCACTTGGACTCGGGAAGGGGAACATCACATACCGGGGCCTATCATGGCCGGGGGGGGAGGAGGGAGGGATTGCATTCTGAGTTTTACCTGATGTAAATGACGAGTTGATGGGTGCTGACGAGTTGATGGGTGCAGCACACCAACATGGCACAAGTGTACATATGTAACACACCTGCACGTTATGCACATATACCCTAGAACTTAAAGTATAATAATAATAATAAGAAGAAGAAGAAGAAGAAGAAACTAATGCCTCATTTGTAATCTTAGGAGTCTGATGACAATATATCTTTTTCTCTTATGGGACAAGAAACAGAATTCTCTTTTCTGTTAGCATTCATCTGTAAACAAAGATGTCAAAAGGCAATGGAATGGCATAACTATTTTATATAGTATTTTACTCTCATAATGTATTTGTTACCTTGGTAAAGATCAAAGGTTTTTTTTAAAAAGAGAGAAAGGCTTATTTTCAAAAGGTAGCATTATCACATAAAATGCTTCACTGAACTAGTGCCCTGTAGTTCAATGACTGTCATAAAATGGTTGGAACACTTGTTAAAAATTAGAGACAAGCAGAAAGTGTTTGCTAAGGGGAAAAGGCAATTTTTGAATTAAATAGTTGCTTTCATAGGAACATAAACTTAAATCAATAAACCTATCCCTTTTAATAAACTTCTTCCAGTCTTGACAACAAATGATTTGTTTGGTCTACCTTTATTTGGAGAAGTTAGAATGTGTTCTGATATCATTCTGTAATATATGACAAAACATAAGAGAAAAAGTGAAACATTAAATAAAGTGTACCACAGACTTTCATATTTCAAAATATACACATCCCTCTGCTCACACAAATACAGTCAACTGCCCCGCAGCTATGAGTCTAAAATTCAACTAACAATCAAATATATGCATTTCTCACAAAGCTGATCTTTGACAAATCAGGGTAAGACTATAAGGAAAGCAAATACTACATTAAATCTTAGATGTGATTCAAAAGTATAAATGGTGAAGAAATACAATCCCTGACATACTAGTGACTACAAGAATCATCAGCATATTTGGGAAATAAAGTTAAATGACTGGAGAATATATGAGTGACTCATGATGCTGTGTCTTGATGTGCAAAGCAACACTGACCTTGAAATGATGCAAAATAATCAGCCTACAACCCTTATGATGTTTGTTCCTGTAAAAAACTTTGTGAGAATTGAGAAAAACATATTGATGTCCATTCAGCTCAACAATGATGCAATCCAGATGGTTACTAAGTAATAAAATTATCTTCCCAAGAGAGCTGCACAGATTGTCTTATCTGTTTATGCAGTCTGGGTTATCTATGCTCAAAAATACTCTAAGTACATTTTAGTTGAGAGGAAAGTTACCAGCTTTTAAGGTAAAATTTGATGGATAGTTTATGGAAAAAATAAATGTGTAGGACATTCATTTACTTAACATAAACAGAAATTTTATGTTTTCAGAAAATACAGTTAAAGGTGAAATGTTTAGGAATCTTTGAAAACTATTGACTAGAACAAAAGACTTTATTGACCCTTTAGGAACGTGACTGATTCTACACAGAATGAACTGAAATGTCTGTTTTGCCATTATCCATTAATATGATCATAAGGCCATATTGTGACACCCATACAAATCAAGCCTGAAATTCATATTTTTATTCCTGGCAGTGACTCAGACTGCCAGAATTGAAAACATTCTTAGACAAGGTTTTTGGATGATGCTAAGCTATATCTTTATATGACAGACATAGATTTACATATGCTTTTTCTTTTAAATAACTCACATACATTTTTATTTTATTTTATATTTAGAAAAAGGAAGAAAGTCACCTGCTGGATGTTCAATTGCAGAGAAGAACAAGTAGTCAAAGCCTGGTGTGGCATAGGAAAAGAGAGGACAGGACTTGGAATCAAACTTGGGTTCCGACATGTCTCTGCCACTTCCCACACATTCTTCATCTCTTCTAGCTATCTTGAAATACATAATAAATTATTAACTATAATTTCCCTACTGTATTATCAAATACTAGAAATTTTTCCTTCTACATGACTGTATTTTTGTATCCATTAACCAACATGTCTTGACTTCAAGGAATGAACCAAATCAGTTCCCAAATGTTGCACAAAAACAGATCCCTTGGTTCTAGTCTTCTCTTTCCTTTTCTAGGCTTACCTAACATTTGAAGGTAAACAGGATCAAAACCCAAATGGGTATAGAGTGCTAATGGTTTCAATTATTCTGTTAATGTTAATATTCATATCATGAGTAGTCTGAGACAAGGGATACTCAGCAGATGCCAAAAATAGAATGAGCTTGTCCTTACCAAACAGCAGCATTACATTTTAGAGCCTCATCCCAGGCACATGGTTAATATTAAAGATGCCAACCACATCAGGAAGAGGCTGGATAAAGCGATAGCTCTTGTAATTCTATCCTTGGAATAACATCCATTTAAAATTAAAGAATAGTTTAAAAATTAAACTCTAAGTTGCAATATAAACGTTTCTATGATAAAGAAATTTTGTAGTCTGGAAGACATTTTTAAGATATATTTTAAAAAATGATTATGGCCACATCAATTTAGGTTAGATTGGATAATAGAAAACTCAGCTTTGTTCATTACAGAGGGGGCAGTCAGGCAAAAGGAAGTACATTATAGTTAAATGTAATATTTAGAGAATAAAATAAAATATCTGACAACATATTCCTGGATTTCAGAAGGATTATGTATAAATACTTTTGTAGCATTTAATAGTCTCACCAAGTAAAATATCATATTTCAAAATAAGCATATTAAAAATAAAATGGATTTTTCAAAATAGTGAGTATAAAAAACTCTTTGTATATGTCAAGTAATGATGCAAAAAAAATTTTCATAAATCAATCATCCCTCTATACTTGTTTCATTAAAGGATAATATATTGGAATATCATTTCAGCAATGTTGCCAAAGTTTCCCAGATTTGATTTCAATCCAAAATTTGTATCTGAACTCAGCACTTTAAAAACAAAGAAAAAAGGAAAATTCAGTGCAGATGTATATTTCCATTATACTTAGTGCATAAGACTATAGTTGAAGCATATTTGTCATCTTGACAACTAGCCAACAAAAAAATATTAGAGAAACATGAAGACAAGCTGCATATTTCTGTACAATCATTCCATAACTCAGATTATAGAGCAACATAGTAACTTGATGTGTATTTATAACTTCCACAAGTTCTCCAGAATCTGGCAGTAGATTGGGGAAAGAAAAGAAGACAACGCATTAATCAATCATCAAATGCTTAACAATATGCCCAATAAACCATGTGACTCCTTGAATGAATCAAAAATATTAGAATTGCAGGATTAATCTATGCCTCAGGGACTTAACAACTATATGTCTCTTGTTTTTGTTTCTATTTAATTATATTGATTTATTGAAAAACATATATGCTTTGAAAAGATTTTTTTCAATGAGCTGCATAAATTGATGACATTTATTATACACAATGAATTAAAAACTTAGGGAACTGATAAATATATCTGGAAAACAAAGTCTAAAAAACAGTTGAATGTCAGTATACATAAAAGAAACACTGTAGAATTACAAAAATTATACTTAAAACTCCAGATCTATCATGTACTAGAAATAGACAAGATTAATTTCTCTTTTTCTTAATTCCTTGTTCATCTATAAAATAATGGATACAGCATTGGAATGAAATGTCATCATGCCATTATTTTCCGGAGTGAGTAGCTTCCTGGAAAATTGAAGAAAATTAATGAAAATGTTTAGAAATAGTGAGATTTAGTAAAAGTAGCATGAAAAATAAATAACTTTTTAATGCATCAGAATAATCTTTTGGAAAATACAGTGAAAATATGCCATTTCTAATTGTCTAGGAACAAATTTTATTAGAATTTTATAAGAGACCAATAAAAAGAATCATCAAAATTTACTGAAAAATACAAAAGAAGACTTGAAAAAATGGAAAGACTGTTCTCCTTCATGAAAAAAAAATATATTTTGTTCTAAATAACTTACCAATTTAAGAATTCTAATCAGAACTCCAAAAAGTAGAAAGAATCTCAAATTAATGATCTAATATCACACTTAGAGGAAATAGAAAAGCAAAAGCAAACTAACCCTAAAGTTAGTAGATGTAAAGAAATAGTTAAAACCAGAGCTGAGCTGAATGAAATTGAGACCCAAAAATCTATGCACGGCATCAATGAAACGAAAAGTTGGTCATTTGAAAAGGTAACCACAATCAATAGGCCACCAGCTAAACTAACAAATAAAAAAAGAGAGAAGATCCAAATAAGCACAATCAGAAATAACAAAGGTGATATTACAAATAATCCCACAGAAATGCAAATGATCTTCAGAGACTGAGGATAATCTCTATGCACACAAACTAGAAAAACTAGAAAAAATGGATAACTTCCTGGAAACAGACAACTTAAGATTAAATCAAGAAGAAATTGAAACTCTGAAAAAACTGGTATCAAGTTCCAAAATTGAGTCATTAATGAAAAACTTACCAAACAAACAAACAAACAAAAAAGCCAGATCAGATAGACATACAAAGAAGAGCTGGCACCAATTCTACTGAAACTATTCCACAAAACTGAGGAGGAGTAGGCTTCATTACTTGAAAGCAAACTTGATTGAATATATGCAAATCAATTAATGTAATTCATCACATAAACATAATTTTTAAAACCATATGATCATCTAAATAGATGCTCATAAAGCTTTCAATAAAATCCAAAATTTCTTTATGATAGAAACTCAACAAACTAGATATTGAAGAAATATACCTCAAAATGATGAGTCATCTATGACAAACCTAAAACCAACATCGTACTGAACATGCACAAGTTAGAAGTGTGTACTCTTAAGAAATAGAACAAGACAAGGATACCCGTTTGCACCACTCCTATTCAACACAGTACTGGAAGTCCTAGCCAGAGCAATCAGGCAATGGAAAAAATAAAAGGCATTCAAATAGGAAGAGAGGAAGCCAGACTTTCTCTCTCTGCTGATTATATGATTCTATACAGAAAACCCTAAAGACTCCACCAAACAGCTCTTACATTTCATTAATGACTTCAGTAAAGTGTCAGAATACATAACTACAAAACATTGCTGAAAGAAACCATAGATGAAACAAACAAATGGAAAAACATTTTACGCTCAAGGACTGGAAGAATCAATAACATTACAATGTCCATACTGCCCAAAGCAATCTATAGATTCAATGCTATTTCTATTCCTATCAAACTACCAATGTCATATTTCACAGGTAGAAAAAACAACTGTAAAATTCATATGGAACTAAAAAAGAGCCTGATTAGCCAAAGCAATCCTAAGCAAAAAGAACAAAGTTGAAGGCATTACATTACCCAACTTTAAATTATACTATAAGGCTAAGGCAACCAAAACAGCATGGTACTGGTACAAAAACAGCATGGTACTGGTACAAAAACAGACATGTAGACCAATGGAAAAGAATAGAGAACCCAGAAATAAAGCTGCACACCTACAGCCATCTGATCTTCAACAAAGTCAAGAAAAATAAGCAATGAAGATAGGATTCCTTATTCAATAAATGATGCTGGATAGCTGGCTGGCTATATGCAGAAAATGAAACTGTACTTCTACTTTTCACCATATACAAAAATTAACTCAAGATGGATTAAAGATTTAAGTGTGAGACCTCAACCTCTGAGAACCTGATATGGTTTGGCTGTGTCCACACTCAAATCTCATCTTGAATTGCAGTTTCTACATGTTGTGGGAGGGACCAGATGGAGATAATTGAATCATGGGGCAGTTTCCCCCATGCAGTTCTCGTGATAGTGAATGAGTCCTTGCAAGATGATGGTTTAATAAGGGGCTTTTCCCCTTTTGCTCTGCACTTCTCCTTGCTGCTGCTGCTGCCATGTGAAGAAGGACATGTTTGCTTACCCTTCTGCCACGATTGTAAGTTTCCTGAGGCCTCCCCAGCCCTGAGGAACTGTGAGTCAATTAAACCTCTTCCCTTACTAAATTATCCAGTCTCTCGTATGTCCTTATAGCAGTGTGAGAATGGACTAATACAGAATCCTAGAAGAAAACCTAGGAAACATCATTCTGAATATCAGTTTTGGGAAAGAATTTATGTCTAAGTTCTCAAAAGCAATTATAACAAAAACAAGGATTTGCAAGTGAGACTTAATTAAACTAAAGAGTTTCTGCACAACAAAAGAGACTATCAACAGAGTAAACAAAAACCTACAGTATGCGAGAAAATATTCACAAGCTATACATTCAATAAAGATCTAATACTCAGAATCTATGAGAAACTTAATTCAACAAGCATAAAACAAACAACCTCATTGAAAAGTGGGCAAAAGACATGAACAGAGACTTCTCAAAAGAAAACATATAAATGACCAATAAACGTATGAAAAAATGCTCAACATCACTAATCGTCAAAGAAATGCAAATTAAAACCACAATCAGATACCACGTAATACCAGTCAGAATGACTATTATTAAAAATTAAATAAACAAACAAACAAAAAACAATTTATGCTAGATAAAAGTGAAAACTTATGCACTGGGAATATAAATTTGTTCAGTCACTGTGGAAAATATTTTGGAGATTTATCTGCAAACTTGAAATAGAAATGATAATTTAATCCAGCAATCCTATTACTGGGTGTATATTCAAAGGAAAATATATCATTATACTGAAAAGACACATGCACATCTATATTCATCACAGTACTATCCACAATAGCAAAGACATGGAATCAACCTATATGCCCATCAATGGTAGACTGAATAAAGAAAATGTGGTACATATACACCATGAAATTCTATGTAGCCATAAAAACGAATGAAAGAATGTTCTTTGCAGCCACATGGATGCAGCTGGAGGCCATTATTCCAAGCAAATTAATGCAGGAATAGAAAAGCAAATATTGCAGGTTCATACTTGTAAATGGGAGCTAACCACTGGGTAATCACAGACATAGCCATGGCAACAATAGAAACTGGGGACTACTAGAGTATGGAGGGAGGGAGATAAGGACTGGGAAACTATTGGGTGCTATGCTCACTATGTTGGGAATCAACCCTACCCCAAACCTTAGCATCATGCGATGTACACATGTAACAAACCTGCGTATCTACCTCCCGAATCTAAAATAAAAGTTGAAATTATTTTTAAAAATTTCAACATGATATTTTTGCATCTTAACTAGCCTATTTTAATGTTCATGTGGGAGAAAGTATGCAGAAAGCAACTGACCAAGGCAGCCTTAATATTCCCGTCAGCTTGACTAAAGTTTAGACAGATATTTTTCTGACTATAGGTCTCTGATCTTCCCATTCTTAGAGCATTTACTTTTAAAAACACAACAGCATTCTTACTCTACACTTCTGAGATATAAATCTACCAGCTTCTTGCCAGTTTCACAGCCCAGGAATGCCTTTCTTAAGAACCTGGAAGCCATACTTTTGAAATGTAATTATCAAGAAAGATAAGGCCTCTATTTTCTAGCTCTGTCAGAGGGTGGGAGCCTAACTTTGATAAGCAACAATTAGCAAACAGAGATGGCCTACTCACGTTGACCATTCTTCCCGTAATGCCCTTCAGTACTTTTTCACAGGCTCACCCTAGGGCTTAAAATCTCTCCTTGTTTTGTTTCAGAGGAGTTAAATTCACTCTTTATCCCCTTTGTGATTAGCTTGACCCTATTGCAATACCCTTGAATAAAGCCTTCCTTGTCTGTTTCACTCGTTTGATCCAAATTTTCTTTGATAAAACCAAGACACTTTTGAAAAAGAAGAAAAGGGTGTAAGAAGAGGAATGCATATATATTGGGTATCAAGTATCATAAATTTACAATAATTAAAAACCAAGGTATTGGTGCCCAATGAGATAAGTTAACCCTTTTCTCATTTGCCCTGAGAATACTTTCCAGTAGTGCTTGAGGCTGCAGCATTTACCCCAAGATAAACTTTGCCAGAAATATCTGTCTTTTATGATTATTTTTGCATCACTCTAGTATATCAACTTTAGAAACAAAAGGCATCATTCTATTTATGGCATACTGTTTTTAGTAGTTGTATTTCCATTTACAAAATATAGTAATTCTTGATCACTGAAAATGTCAAACCCTAGAAAACAGCATTCCTATGCGTAATGTTAACATTGTTCTCGAACAGTTGTTGGTCAAAGATTCATTTGATGAATCTGATTTTTCTGAAATACACAATTCTGATGATTCAGATGATTCTGATATTAGGTCTGTTTACAAATAACTCCAAAAACAGGTTTAAAAAAAAATTTTTTTTTTTTGTATTTTATTTTCACGTTGAAAATCAGATTTGCTTCAGGGTCAAAGAGCGTGTTTATGTAAAATTAAATGAGTGCTGGTATTGAACTGTACTTTCTTTTTTCTGAACGGGAAAAGGGTTAATATATCAGAAGAGTCAAAAACATCCCCATGTATGTGTGCAAATTTAGTATGTTATACATACAAAATTTTAAATCAGTAAAATAAAATATGAACTATACAATAAAGATGTTGGGACAATGGAATCCCCACATGGAGAAAATAAAGTTTGATCCCAGCCTCATGCCATACACAAAAATAAATTCTGGTTGGATTAAAACTCTTAATTAGAAATTGAAAAGTTAGAGCCAAGGGGCCAACTATAGCTGAGAATTTATGTGTTTGTTTTAGTTTTAGTCTTACAGCATCATAGTGTTAAAAAAAAAACTTTGAACTTGATTACACTTTGAGTGTCTGCCCTGCTACACTAACCCTAACTTGTATTGTCTTGCATCCTGCCTGTTTCTAGGTAGTCAATCATACCTGCAATTTTGTACCTATGATTAAAAAATGGAGTAAATAATTATAAAATATTCAAGGAACATATTTTTAAAAACCATTTTTATAATGGGTAAAATCATAGAAGTCAGTCTGGAAGGATATTCAGCAAAGTGTTAATAGTAGTTTTCTCTGGACAGACAGGAAGTAAGATTAAGTTCAAAAGATATTGAAGAAAAACTTAAACATTTGATCTAATACACTGAAGGGTCGTTTAAATGTTTCATCACAAGCACATACTCAGGTATTTCTCATGAAAGTTTCATCATAATAAAGTAAAGAAAATTGGAACAATATTACCCATCTCTTAGAATTGTATTAAAGATTAAAGCAGATGGCCTACTGCAATCTCTGACAAATAATAAATACTTGATAAAGTACAGTCATTCTATTAATACTAGAATCATTTTGATAATTTTCTCTATTTTTGTTATCATAAGGTGCGCATGCATTTTACATATTTATCTCTAATAAGAAATCATCACATTTGTACCTTGGGATACAGAAAGTTTAAAAAAAGAAATCATCACAAATTATATATAAGCATTTAATTCAAAGAATTGTAATGTGATCATGATAAACCTAGGATATCTAAGGAAAACATACAATTAAAAATATTGCCCTGTATGTGTGGTCCCCTACTCTCTCTGATATGAACGAGGATCCTCATGCCTCTTTAAAAGGCTTAGTGCATGGTTATCAAAATGTATGACAGTCAATAGTTCACACTTAAGAGATAACAACAATAAAAAGCTCTCTGGTAGCAAAAGATGCTTGCTCACGGCGGAATAATTTACTAATGTGGATTTGCAATTGCTGGTTATAAAAGAAGAACTTGAAACAGAAAACGAGGACAGATATGATCCTAGTATCTCAAAGCAATGCTACTTTTTACTCAAAATGGAAATCATTGTATCCTCTAATCCCAACCTAGTCTTTTCTCCACAAAAGGGCATCACTACAAATCTGAATGCTTAGAAATTAATAAACTCAGCTAATTCCACTATTTTCTTAAAGGCAGTACAAAGAAAGAACAAGACATGATACCTCCCCAAAGAGAGCTTATAATCTAGTGGAAATATAGAAATAAATCCATAAGACAAGTTAAAGTCTGAACCCTGATGTCTTGAATAACAGCCATAAAAATTCAAAGACTATCTATCAGTATGGGATGGAAGAATCAGAGATAGTTTTATATTTAAAATGTGATGATGATGATGATGATGATGATGATGATGATAAAAACAGCAACAAAAATACCACTAATAACCTAGCTTATGTAGTGTTGCCTGCATGCCAGGTGTGGTTCTGTTTCACATATATTAGTCATTTAATCCTCCCACTAACCCTACGAGGTGAATGTCTTATTTTCCCAATTCTTTAGAAAAGTCACCTGAAGCATAAGGAGGTTAAGCAACTTCCCAGAGTCAAACATTCAGTGTGTCATACTGTTAGAATTTGAACCCAGGCAAAAAGCTTTAGACCTGATACTACTGGCCAAATATTAGGAAAGCTTGCACCTTAAAAGATAGATGTTCAGTAATAGTAGCAAACATGACATGCTTCACCCACACTCCTTCATACAGTTCCCACTGGGTCTAATATTCCACTACAGTGTAACAATTTTCCAGGACTGCGGAAAGAGATGAAAGAAATATGATAGGGAATCTTCAGGCTGTACCTGATCCATACGAGAATTAAAATTAATAGACAGCCCTCTTCTGCTCAAGTTGAATCACTCAAGCATCTTTGTATGTTCAGGTCCTTAGAAAAGACAGAGAGGGAAAAATAAAATCCAGCTGCATTTTCTAGGTTTCAATGGGACAAGGGGAAAAATCATTATGGCAGCTAAAAGGAAAACAACAACAACAAAAAAAATCAGTTACGAGCTGCCTGTTACCATAGAGAAAGATATGCAACTTTCTAAGGGGGTGGTTCTCAAATTTTAGGGTGCATCAAAATCCCCTAGAGGGCTTTTTAAACCATGGACTGCTGGGTGCTACCTTTAATTTCTGATTCAGTAGGCTAAGGAGGGGCCAAGAATTTGTCTATTTAATGGCCTTCCCGATGCCACTGATGCTGCTGAGGACCACACTGAGAAATAACGATCTAAATATTTTTACATAACTGGGCTTATAGAGTGAATCCTGTTGTGTGCCTGATGAAATGTATTTTATAAATTGTGGTAATTAGAGGGACCAATGGGTTCTTCTCCGTTATTGGTGCATGGCCAAGCAGATATTGGCAAACTTGAGCTTGCATTTCAAAAAACATCCACGATCTTGGATTATTTTGCCTTATAATATATATTGGTTTCCTAAGGTTGCCATAACAAATAATTCAAGTTGTCTGGTTTAAAACACAGAAATTTATTCTCTCACATCTAGAGGCCAGAAGTCTGAAACCGAGGTGTCAGCAGGTTTAGTTCCTTCTGGAGACTCTGACAGGGAATCTGTTCCAAGTCTTTCTTCTAGCTTCTGGTGGTGTGCTGGAAATTCTTGGTTTTCTGTGGCTTACAGATGCATCACTTCACTCTGCCTCCAGCAGCACATAACGTTCTTCCTGTGTGCCTCTCTGTTTCTCTTCTTTCTATAAGTGATTAGATTTAAGGCACACCCTAATCTATTAAGACCTCATCTGAACTAATTAAGACCTTGTTTCCAAATAAAGACACATTCCGAGATTTCAGATGGACAGGAATTTGAGACGGATTCAACCCAGTACATTCTCTATCCCAGTTTCTTAACTGCGTTGTCATAAATAGTTAAAAATGACAAAATATGGTTCTTCTTTAGTCCTCAGGATTCTGGAAGGAGCACAGAGTATGGAGTCCACAGCCCTTGGCACTGTGAAAAGCTTCATCCATCCATATATCCTCCTATATCCTTGTGCATTGTACAAGCATTGCCATTTTCTATGCATGCCATCATGTGAAAATGACTGGAAGGCACTACAACCAACTGAACTAAATAGATACAAATATACTAAGATAATAATTTCATATTCCTCTTCTACTACATTTAAGTCTTATTATGCCAAGTTCTCCTAGGAAGTAACAAATCCTATAAAAAAGGAAATCAGTACCTTTGTAGTTCCTTTGTGAAAAAAATTAAATTCTGTTGACACCAAAATTGTTGCACTGGAGTTTTATACTTCTCAACAAATTTGAATATTTATGAGTTAGTCATATTTCAATATTTGGCAATCTTTTGAGAAATATACAATAGATACTATGTGTCAGGCTAAAGATGCAAAGATACTAAATAAGACAGTCTCTTCCTTTAAAGACTTTAAGAGTCAGTGAAGGAAATGGCTCAAAAGGCAAAATTTTAAAACAATCTGTTAATACAGACATAGAGATATACAAAGAGAGTTTGGACCTATTTGGGAAAAGTGATCTAGTAAGGCTTCTTAATGACATCCTTGTTAAAAAATCCAGTGGTCCATTTTAAATCCTCATCTTGACTTGGAAGTATCATTTTAAATAGATTTTGCCTCCACAATTTATAATCCCAGGACTCTGCTCTTTTGTGGTGCTCCTGCTTCTTCATTGCCTCCCCTTTAATTTTCTTTTCCTTAATCTACTTTATCTCACCAGTCTCTAAAGTGTGTTGGCTCTAGAGCTCAGTCTTCAAGTCTCTTTTCTATTGTGCTTTTTTTTCTTTTCTTTATGTCTTTCTTTTTCTTTTTTTGTGTGTGATTTCCTCCAGCCTTGTGGCTTTAAACACCAACTGTTTACATCTGATTCTCACAGCTCTCTCTTTGCCCTGGACTTTTCCCCTGAATTCTAGATTCATATATCTAATGACATTTTCAACTCCACTTAGTTGTTTAATAATAGTCATTTCAAGCTTCATCTATTCATCAACAAATTTCTGGTTTTTCCCATAAAATCTTACCTCTTCCCTTGTTCTCTCCCTCTAAGGAAATGGAAACTCTATTGTTATAGTTTATCAGACCAAAAATCTTGGTGTCATCTTTGATTATTCTCTTTATATCACTATGTACATCCAATTTGTTATTAAATGCTGCTGATAATTACCCTTAAAACGTATTCACAATCCAACTAGTTTTTTCCACCTTCACATAAACACAACCTAGGCTCGTCAACTCTCAGATGGTGGCAAAAACTTCCTAGCTGGTGCCTTGCCTTTGCCATTCTTCTCAGTCAGTCTGTTCTCAGTGTTTCACTCAGAATGATGTTTTTAAAATTTAATTCAGATCATAGGACTTCGGGGGGCAAAACCCTCTGAGATGGGTAATATTGAGTGTCAACTTGATTGCATTGAAAAATGCAAAGTACTGATCCTGAGCCTGTCTGTGAGGGTGTCGCCAGAGATTAACATTTGAGTCAGTGGGCTGGGAAAGGCAGACACACCCTTAATCTGAGTGGGCACCATCTCATCAGCTGCCAGTGCAGCCAGAATATAAAAGCAGGAAGAAAAATGTGAAAAGGACAGATTGGCTTAGCCTCCCAGCTTACATCTTTCTCTCGTACTGGATGCTTCCTGCGCTCGAACATGAGACTCGAAGTTCTTCAGCTTTGGAACTCAGACTGGCTTCCTTGCTCCTCAGCTTGCAGACAGCCTATTGTGCGACCTTGTGATCCTGTGAGTTAATACTCCTTGATAAACTCCCACATATATATATGTTTGTGAATACACACACACAGACACACACACACACACACACACACATATCTCCTATTAGTTCTGTCCCTCCAGAGAACCCTAATACAGATTTTGGTACCGGGGTGGTTCTAGAAGAATAGAACAGAATATTAAAGATGGAGTTCTTTCCTTGATTTTGAAGTTTCTGGAGTTGGCTACTTAATATTAGACACAAAAACTCTAAGGACTCTACTTCTAATAGTATGAAAAACACTGATAGTCCTTGGCGTGAACTGTTTAGAGAGTTATGCAGAAAAAAGTGCATTTGACACACTTGATTCACTGCTCTTGAGAGGCAAGGAATTTAGTGACTCTATACATAATAACTTTGACCATATATGGAGAACCAAGGAACATAATGAAGCTAGTTGGTTGCTCCTAAGTTCACTGAATAAAGTGATGAAAGAAAATTATGAACTCAGGGATTCTAACTCCCAGCTTCAGAAGCAGATACTGAGCCTCAGATCTGATTGCCCTGAGTCAGTCTTATCTCCTATAGAAAAAGAGCTGAAATTGTGGAAAATCAGACACAAGCTCTTATGTGAGTGGCTGACCTGCAAGGAAAGGTGCATGCACAGCCTTGCCAGGTGTCTACTGTTAAAGTGAAGGCATTGATTGCAAAAGAATGAGACTCTGCAACCTGGAATGGGGATGTATGGGAGGACCCTGATGAAGCTGCGGACACTGAGCTTGTAAACTCTGATGAAACTTTTTTGCCAGAAGAAACAACTTCTCCATCTCTAGCAGTGACAAAATTCTCTCTCCAACCCACGCTGCCATAAGGCTTTCCACCTTTGTCCAAGGATATAAATAATGTGTTGCCTGAGGCAACAGTGATGGCCTCCCCTAAGGCAGTTGCCAGCCAAGATAATGTTGATTTTCCTCAGGAGCCACTCCCAACACCCTTGTTTGCTTCTAGACCGATAACTAGACTAAAGTCCCGGTGGGTCCCTACAGGTGAGGTTTACAGTGTGACCCATGAGGAGGTGTGCTACACTCAAAAACAACTGCTTGATTTCTAATTTATATAAGCAGAAATCTGGAGAATAGGCATGGGAATGGATATTAAGGGTGTGGGATAATGGTGGAAGGAACGTAGAGTTGGATCAGGCTGCATTTATTTATTCGGGCCAACTAAGTAGAGACTCTGCATTTAATGTTGCAACTCAGGGAGTTTAAAAAGGTTCTAATAGTTTATTTGCTTGGTTAGCTGAAATATGGATTAAAAGATGGCCCACTATGAGCGAGCTGGAAATGCTTGATCTCCCTTGGTTTAATGTACAGGAAGGGATCCAAAGGCTTAGGGAGGTTGGGATCATGGAGTGGATTACTTTCTTTAGACCTACTCATTCCAGCTGGGAGGGTTCAGAAAATATACCCTTGACCAATGCTTTGCAAAATGGATTTGTGAGGGCAGCACCTGGATCTTTGAAGAGTCCTGTAATTGCTCTTCTCTGTATGTCAGATCTAACAGTGGGAACTGCAGTCACTTGACTACAAAATTTAAGTACAATGGGAATAATTGGATCCCAACGTGGTAGGGGCCAAGTGGCAGCACTTACTCAAACATCAAAGGCAAGGTGGGTGTAGCTAGCATAATGGATAGCAGAGGCAAAGCAGCAATCAGAATAGTCTGATTCATGCAAAGCTTTGGCATTGGCTAATTAATCACGGTGTTCCTAGAAGTGAAATTGATAGAAAGCCTACTACATTCCTACTTAATTTATATTAGCAAAAATATCCCAGGTCAAGTGGAAAAAAGACTAATTTGAATTATAAAAACAGAGAATTACTGTCCTCAATCAATTTCCAGACTTGAGCCAGTTTACAGACCCAGAACCTCTTGTGAAGGGGAGGCTGGGTCCTGTTGAGGAAAGACCCCAACACACTACCGAAAATTTATGCTATTAATCTTCCTTCCATCCTTCACCAAGGAGACCTCTGGTCTTTTACCAGGGTAACTGTGCACTGGGGAAAGGGAAATTATCAGACATTTTGGGGACTACTGGACACTGGCTTTGAGTTGACATTGATTCCAAGGGACCCAAAACGTCACTGTGGTCCTCCAGTTAAAGTAGTGGCTTATGAAGGTCAGGTAATTAATGGGCTTTTATCTCAGGTCTGACTTACAGTGGGTCCCCAGACTTATCCTGTCATCATTTCCCAAGTGCCAGAATGCATAATTGGCATAGACATAATTAACAACTGGGAGAACCCCCACTGTGGCTCCCTGACTGGTAGAGTGAGGGTTATTATGGTGGGAAAGGCCAAATGGAAACCATTAGAGCTGCCCGTACCTAGAAAAATAGTAAATCAAAAACAACATCACATCCCTGGATGGATTACAGAGATTAGTACCACCATCAAGGTCTTGAAAGGTACAGGGTGGTGACTTTCATCACATCCCCATTCAACTCTCCCATTTGGCCTGTGCAGAAGACAGATGGATCTTGGAGAATGACAGTGGATTGTCGTAAGCTTAACCAAGTGGTGACTCCAATTGCAGCTGCTGTACCAGATGCGTTTTCATTGCTTGAGCAAATTAACACGTCTCCTGGTACCTGGAATGCAACCACTGACTTGGCAAATGCCTTTTTCTCCATTTCTGTCCATAAGGTCCTCCAGAAGCAATTTGCCTTCAGCTGCCAAGGCCAGCAGTATACCTTTACTGTCCTGCCTCAGGGGTATATCAACTCTCTGGCTTTGTGTCATAGTCTCATTTGGAGAGAGCTTCATTGGTTTTCACTTCCACAAGATATCACGCAGGTTCATTATATCGATGCATTATGCTGATCGGATCCAGTGAGCAAGAATTGGATCCAGTGAGCAAACACACTGGACTTCTTGGTGAGACATTTGCATGCCGGAGAATGGGAAATAAATTTGACTAAAATTCAGGAAACTTCTACCTCAGTAAAATTTCTGGGGGTCCAGTGGAGTGGGGCCTCTTGAGATATTCCTTCTAAGGTGAAGAATACATTGCTGCATTTGTCCTCTCCTACAACCAAGAAGGAGGCACAATGCCTAGTGGGCCTATTTGAATTTTGGAGGCAACACGTTCCTCATTTGGATGTGTTATTCTGGCCCATTTATTGAGTGACCTGAAAGGCTGCTAGTTTTGAGTGGGGTCCAGAACAGGAGAAGGCTCTGCAACAGGTCCAGGCTGCTGGGCAAGCTGCTCTGCCACTTAGGCCATATGACCCAGCAGATCCAATGATGCTTGAGGTATCCGTGGCAGACAGGGATGCTGTTTGGAGCCTTTGGCAGGCCCCCATAGATGAATCACAATGGAGGCCTATAGGATTTTGGAGCAAGGCCCTGACATCTTTTGCAGATAACTACTCTCCATTTGAGAACCAGCTCTTGGCCCATTACTGGAGTTTGGTGGAAACTGAACGTTTGACTATGGGTCATCAAGTCACCATGCAACCTGAACAGCCTATCATAAACTGGGTGCTTTCTGATCCATCTAGCCATAAAGTGGGTCATGCACAGCAACATTCCATCATCAAGTAAGAGTGGTATATATGTGATTGGGCTTCAGCATGTCCTGAAGGCACAAGTAAGTTACCTGAGGAAGTGGTTCAAATGCCCATGGTCTCCATTTCTGCGACCCTGCCTTCTCTCCCCTAGCCTGAATTGATGGCTCCATGAGGAGTTCCCTATAATCAGTTGACAGAGGAAGAGAAGACTAGGGCCTCATTCACAGATGGTTCTGCATGATATGACGGCACCATCCGAAAGTGGACAGCTGCAGCACTACAGCCCCTTTCTAGGACATCCCTGAAGAACAGTGATGAAGGGAAGTCTTCCCAGGGGGCAGAACGTTGATCAGTGCACCTGGTTGTGCACTTTGCATGGAAGGATAAATGACCAGATGTGTGATTATATACTGACTCGTGGGCTGTAGCCAATGGTTTGACTGGATGGTCAGGGACTTTAAAGCATGATTAGAAAACTGGTGACAAAAGAAATTTGAGGAAGAGGTACGTGGATGGACCTCCCTGAGTGGTCAAAAACTGTGAAGATATTTGTATCCTATGTGAGTGCTCACCACCAGGTGACCTCAGCAGAGGAGAATTTTAATAATCAAGTGGATAGGATGACCCGTTCTGTGGACACCACTTAGCCTCTTTCCCCAGCCACCCCTGTCATCACCCAATGCTCCCATGAACAAAATGGCCAATGGCAGGGATGGAGGTTATGCATGGGCCCAGCAACATGGACTTCCACTCACCAAGGCTGACCTGGTTAAGGCCACTGCTGAGCGTTCAATTTGCCAGCACCAGAGACCAACACTGAGCCCTGGATATGGCACCATTACTCAGGGTGATCAGCCAGCTACCTGGTGGCAGGTTGATTATATTGGACCTCTTCCATGATCATGGAAAGGGAAGAGGTTTGTCCTTCCTGGAATACATACTTACTCAGGATATGGGTTTGCCTCTCCTGCATGCAATGTTTCTGCCAAGACTACCATCCATGGACTCACAGAATGCCATCATGGTATTCCACACAGCATTGCCTCTGACCAAGGCACTCACTCACTTTACAGCTAAAGTGTGGCAGTGGGCTCATGCTTATGGAATTCACTGATCTCACCATGTCCCCATCATCTTGAAGCAGCTGGATTGATAGAATGGCGGAATGGCCTTTTGAAGCCACAATTACAACACCAACTAGGTGACAACACGTTGCAGGGCTGGGGGAAAGTTCTCCAGAAGGCAGTGCATGCTCTGAATCAGCATCCAATAAAAGGTACTGTTTCTCCCATAGCCAGAATTCATGAGTCCAGGAATTAAGGGGTGGAAGTGGAAACGGCACCACTCACCATCACCCCTAGTGATCCACTAGTAAAATTTTTTCTTCCTGTTCCCACGACTTTACGTTCTGCTAGCCTAGAGGTCTTAGTTCCAGAGGGAGAAATGCTGCCACGAGGCAACACAACAACAATTTCATTAAACTGGAAGTTAAGATTGCCACCTGGACACTTTGAGCTCCTCCTACATTTAAGTCAACAGGTTAAGAAGGGAGTTACAGTGTTGGCTGGGGTAATTGACCCAGGCTATCAAGATGAAATCAGTCTACTACTCCACAAGGGAGGTAAGGAAGAGTATGCATGGAATGTAGGAGATCCATTAGGACATCACTTAGTACTACCATGCCCTGTGATTAAGGTCAATGGGAAACTACAACAGCCCAATCCAGGCAGGACTACAAATGGTCCAGACCCTTTAGGAATGAAGGTTTGGGTCACTCCACCAGGAAAAAAGCCATGACATGCTGAGGTGCTTGCTGAAGGCAAAGGTAATACAACATGGGTAGTAGCAGAAAGTAGTCATCAATACCAGCTATGACCACATAACCTGTTACAGAAATGAGGATTGTAATTGTAATGAGTATTTCCTCCCTCTTTTGTTGAAAACATGTTTGTGCATGTATATACCTGTACTAAGAAAATAGGTTCATTTTATTTTATTTTTCATCATGTGGCATAGATTTATTGACTTCATGTCAGCATTTAAGTATTGTTAAGTTCATGTAATAGCATTTAGGTTGGTGATTGGTGCGTTTCCGGTTGTACAAAGGATAGTTGTATTATGTTAGGCATAATTATGACCTTATTATTGTCTTTATATGAAGATTATGTATGATCTCAGGAGATGTGCATGGGTTCAAGTTGACAAGGGATGGACTTGTGATGATTAATACTGAATCTCAACTTGATTAGATTGAAGGATACAAGGTATTGATCCTGTATATCTGCGAGGGTGTTGCCAAAGGAGATTAACATTTGATTCAGTGGGCTGAGAAAGGCAGACCCACCCTTAATCTGGGTGGGCACCATCTAATCAGCTGCCAGTGCAGCCAGAATATAAATGCAGGCAGAAAAACGTGAAAAGTCTAGACGGGCTTAGCCTCCAAGCCTACATCTTTATCCTGTGCTGGCTGCTTCCTTCCCTTGAACATCAGACTCCAAGTTGTTCAGTTTTGGGACTTGGACTGGCTTCCTTGCTCTTCAGCTTGTAGAAACCCTATTGTGGGACTTTGTGGTCCTGTGAGTTAATACTCCTTAATAAACTATATATATATAGGAGTTCCATCCATTATGGAGGGAATATGTGAGTTCATTTTGAATAGGTTGAGTTTGAGGTAGTTGTGCAAATATATATATA
>NW_012102534.1:83225-110775 GCF_000951045.1 Mandrillus leucophaeus | reverse complement strand
TATATTTTTATTTTATATATAAAATTATTAAGGAGGTAATTCCTTAAGATAATTATTGGCATTCCTTAATAAAAGTATTTAGTCCTCAATAAAGGTAATTATTGGTATTCGTTAATAAAGGTAATTATTTCCTTACTAAAGGTAATATATATATATATGAGTTTATTAAGGAGGTAATTCCTTAACAAAGGTAATTGTTGAAGGGAATATGTAAGTTCATTTTGAACAGGTTGAGTTTGAGGCCCTAGCCTCTCTCAATGTCTCCTCTGACCCAATACTCTCTCTCTCTCTGGTAATATATTTCCAAAATTTCAAATGTTTTCCATAGCTGTATTTATAGCCCAGATGGGTCCTCAAGATTTAGGCCAAGAATGACCCACCACCTACCTGTTGGACATCACCACTTGGAATTTGCACAAGTACCTCAAACTCAACTAATAGTGTGTATATTTATATAAAAATATTATGTAAAATATAATATAAAATTTATATTATATAAAACATAATATACATTAAACACATCTAAAACATTTATATATTTAATATATTTATTTAATTATTCATTTATTTAATATATATTATATATCATATAATCTATAATATATTATAGAATCAGCATTATATATTTATATATATTTATATTATATATTATATAATATATATATTATATATTATATATTATATATTTATATTTAATTATTAATATATTTAATATATTATATAATAACTATATTATTTATATATAATAGCTATTCATTAGCTCCCTCATTTTTAAGGATGAGAAAACTGAAACTCGAAAGTGAACTATACAAGCCCAAGTGGGTGACTGCAATGGAGGGAATATGTGAGTTCATTTTGAAAGGTCAAGTTTGAGGTACTTGGGTGAATTCCAGGGGGTGATGTCCAACAGGTAGGTAGTGGGTTATTCTTCTCCTAAATCTTGAGGGCCCATCTGGGCTGTAAATACAGCTATGGAAGACATTTGAAATTTTGGAAATATATTACCAGAGAGAGAGTATTGTGTCAAAAGAGACTTTGAGAGAGGCTAGGGCACTGGGGTATACCAGAACTTCAATTGGAGATGAAAGGGCATGAAAGAGAGAGAGAGGTAATAACAGCAATGTGTGATACAACTAATCTCCATCATGTATTCTAAATTCATATATTTCATGTCTACCATATGTCAGGCTCTGCACCAAGTTCTGACCATGGAGCAGTGAACATAATGGACCTAAAAGCTACAAACTCTGCCTTCGTGGCTCTCACAGTCCTGTGGGAAAAAAAATAAATAAGCCAGATAACCATGAAGGTCTTTATACATTCTATGAGAGCATAGTCTGTGTGGGTGAGCAGTCTGTGGGGTCAGGGAAGACCTATTTATATCAATGGTATGTCAGTTACAATCTTGGTCATTATAGAAATGGTTTTGGAAATTGTTTTACTCATTTTTATAAAATGCTCCTATACATATTTCATGTATTTCCCCAATATCCTTTGAGGTAAGCAAAGGAGTTATAAATCTTACTTTAAAGATGAAGAAATTAGTTAGGAAATTTATCCATGGTCATAAACTGATAGAACCTAAATCAGGAATATAGATTCTAATTACTCTTTGATCTTATGTGCCACTAACACCATTTTTCTGCCTCCCACAGAGGACTTAGGAAGCAACAGCAGAGCTCTTTTCCTCTCTGTTGGGGCAGAAAGGCGAGGAGAGTAAACTCATCAGTCTAGAAAATCTTGTGCTTTGCTACCGATTCTTAGCATAAAAGCCATACATTTATAATAGAAATAAATAGTCAAGTTTCTAAGAACATTAACTTGTCTACCTAACAAGAATGTAGTACTGTCTTTTGGATGACTTGAAAGTCATCTGAAGAAACCTTGTCTCATGAGGGACTATTTGTCATGGTCTCTTATTTGTCAGGTTCACAAACAAAATATTACTGTTCCAGGAGTCAGCAAACAAGTCTGCCATAGCTTGGGGAGAACGAGAACGTAAGTCCAAGTTTCCAGTTCCGAGTTCTTCTAAGAACACAAGTCCAAGTTCCATGTCTCTCTAAGGGGAGTGGTGAAGTCAAGACACACAGGTCCAAACAGAAGATGAGAGAAAACATGACTGCAACATTTTTAGTCTTTTTCCTCAATATTGACTCCAGTTGTGCCATCTTCTTAGCTTTTACAATCCTTTCTAGCATACTTTCTACCCTTACATAAACAACAACAAAAAAAACTTTCCTTTTTAAATTCAGTTCCCTGTGCAACCAGAAACTCCTACCTAGTAAGTTTGATTGAAGAATGTATTCCCAAACAGCTTTGCACTAGAGTTTCCAGGGAGCAAATGAAGACTTCCATGAGAGCCTTCATTTCTAAAAATACAAAGGAGCTGTTTGTGTGTGTGTGTGTGTGTGTGTGTGTGTGTGCGTGTGTGTGCGCGCGCGCGCGCCTTCCTAAAGTAAAATCAGACATAAAGATTATAAAAACAAGAAAATCTGAAGACGTTTTTATTGTTGTTGATAATTTTTTACTATTTAATGCCAATAATATATTATTGTATTCTTATGTTAAAAAATTCAAATAAAAAACATACATGCAAAAATAAATTCAGAAGTCCTTTGTATTTACACATCTCCTTACTCTCCATTGTTCACAGCTTTGTATTCAGCCTTTTGTTCTACTCCTATTCTATATATTTGAACACATATATGCATACTCATATGTAGTTTTTGAGTTTTTCATAAATAAATCATCTTTACAAGTTGCTCTGCAACTCGTGTTTTCCAATTTAATGTCTTGAAAATCCTTACCAGTACATACAGAGCAATCTCATTCCTTTGTAAGAACTGTTTAGTATTCCAAAGTATAACTAATACGTAATGTGTTTTCTTCCTAAAACTTTGTTTTGCCATTAGATAGTTTTTCACTAAAACCATGCCATCTTTAGTGGACTTCATTCTAACTTTCTGTGTCGAAACTGGCCCCTAAATACATTAAATCCAAGTGCTTGACATTAGAAAGGCAGCCTAGTAAAGCAGGATGGAAGTTTCTATTTATTATTTTTATTTTATTCCAGAGCTTTACATTTATAGAGATGAAATCTGTGACACCTGAAAAGTAATACCATAGAAAATCCATATTTTAATATAATTGATTAATTTTCAATTACAACTTCACATAAAAGAAAAAATATATATAATGATTTGTTCACCTTGAAATAGCATTCATAAATTACCTGTGATGGAAAATGTTTTATTGCTACAAAGTATACAGAGTATGTAATTTTAACCATTATAAACAATACATTTTCTTTAGTGTTTAAACTTTCAGATTTTATAAAGCTCTGAAGTACTCCCTTATAGCCAAACACCTTATCTCGGATTTCTTTGAGAAATTATTTCAGGATGATTTTTGCTCTCAGGCATCTGTCCTCAGAGAGAAATGACCCTCCAGCCCTAGAAAACCATCATTGTTTGAAGTTAACATGTGAAACCCACTAAATAGGAATACATTAATGATTCAAAGCCAAATCCTTACCTTATTCTCTTCCAGTCCACAGTTTATTTTCAGATCTCATTCAAACCATTGAAAAGTAATGGAATTCTGCATTGAAGAAAACCTCAAAATTGTAACCAGAAAGCCAGAGTTGTATATTGAGGATGTGAGAAAGGGGCAGTTGACAATCTATGACTTGCTGTCTAAAACCACACATGAAAAACAAACAAAAAAGACCACAAGATCAGAAAAACTGATTGTTTTATTAGCCAGTCGTTGACCAAGAATTGATGGCCCCAGGGTCAACTACATAGAGAATAATAGAAAATCATTAGAGGCAGACCTTGTCTCACTTCCCTAACTCTAACTTTGCTGCAAATCATATGAAAGTAATAAATATAAAGCTTTTGTGGTTATATTAATATGAATCAAAATAATGCTTTATTGTCATCTTTCCAAGAAAGTTATGGCCAAGACTAGACAAACAAATGTTTGTTAATCTTTTCTCACTCCCTCCATTTATTCCTTCCTTCCTTCCTTTTTCCTTTGTTTATTCTCTCCTTTCTTCTTTCTTTTCATCCCTCCTTTTGTCTTTTCTTTTTTTCAGTCCTATAGCACAATGCTTCTCAACCTCAATACTATTGGCATTTGAGGCCAGATATACAATATAGCTTTCCTGTGGGAACTGTCCCATACATAAAAAGTTTAGCTGCATCCCTAGCTTCTATCCACTAGATGCCAGTTGCACCTGCTCAATTGTGACAACAAAACATTCTACAGATGTTGTCAGTTTCAGGCAAAATAATCCCCAGTTATAAACCAATGTTGTAGCATTTATTGGGTGCTATGGTTTGAAGGTGTTCCCCAAACTTCATGCATTGGAAACTTAATCCTTAAATTCACATGATGATTAGAGGTGGGGCCTTTGGGAGGTAATGAGGATTAGATAAGGTGATCAGTGGGATCCCTATATGGGACTGGTAACTTTATAAGAAGAAAAAGAGAGAACTGAGCTGACGTGCACACTCTTTCTCTCACCATGTGATGGCTTACACCATGTTATGACACAGCAAGAAGGCCCTCGCAAGATGCTGGCACCATGCTTTCAAATTTCCCAACCTCCAGAACTGTGAGAAGTAGATTTTTTTCTATATAAATTATCCAGTTTCTGGTATTCTGTTACAGCAACAGAAAATTGACTAAGTCATTAAGTATGACATCTACCACAGCAAAATCCTAATCCAACCCACCCCATCCACACACCTTGCCAGCCTGTGAATGGATGTTCCTTCACACTACTTGTACCAGGCAGTTCCTCCTCCACCACTATTCCCAGTATCCTGCTCACCCCCAGGAGTGAGACTAGAACAGAATTGTTAACAATAAAAATAATTACCAGGAACTGCTCTAAACACTATAACATACTTTAACATAATCTCCTTATGATTCAATTTCTCATCTGTAAAGAGGAGATGATAATAATAATAACTACTTAATGGGATTGTTGTGAGAACTAAATGAATTCATGTATCTAAAGCACTTGGTTTGGTTTGGCACTTAATAAGCACTATATTAAGTGTTAATAATTTTTAGGCTTATTGTGGTTCTCATCCTCTCATTTAAGCCTCACTACTGCCCTAGTGAACAATGAGAGTGGGATGCAAATATCTATCTGTCCAATATTGGAGCTTAGACTCATAACCATTAATATTTTCTCTAAAGGAGAGGTAATAAAAGTGACATATTAAAAGAAACATCTGTAATCTTAAATTTTCTAGTATCCAGATTTTAAACAATAAAAAGAAACAGGCAAAAGTAATTGTATTTTATTTTAACCCAATATATCTAAAATATTATAATTTCAGCTTGTAATCAATATAAAAATGTTAATGAGATATTTTACTTTTTTGGTCTGTGTCTTCAAAATCTGGTGCTTTCAGCACATCTCAATCTGAACTAGCCACATGTGGCTAGGTTACTCTGTTGGACAGTACAGGGTTAGACTAAGGAAAGAAGACAGATAAGGACACCATATATGTGAAGAGTTCCTGCCCCACATCACGTTAGATATGTGTGTGAAAGTCTTATCTTCTTCATGAAATTACAGTCCTCTTTAATGCAAAGTCTGTAGCTTGTTGGTCATTGTATAGCTCACACAATTGCAAGTGTTCTATATTTATCAAACAGCAGCATGAATGCAAAATGAATAAATGCATAAATGGGAAGAATGAAATAAAATAAAAACCAAATAGCAGACTGTATATTTTTTTTCATCTCGGAAAAGCAAAAGAGTTTGAAAAATCCAAAACCTCTCTAGGAAGATCTTTTGGCTGTTAAGAGAAGAGTGTCAGAGCTGTAACAGATGTACAGCCCGAGTCTCCTGCTGTCAATCTGATAAGATCCTAAATGTTTTTACTTTTTTAACATGTACATTAAAAAATTTTTTAGGTATTCACATCCTCCTGTATAAAATTCTTTTTAAACTCTGTTGAGGATAGTGTTTACATAAAATCATTTTAGGAAATTTTCTAGAAATAATGGCTAAAGAATGGACAATTGATACAAATGCTAAAATCTGGATTGAGAATAACATCAGAAGTTTGAACCTCAGTTACCATTTGGTTAAAGGGTGACTAAATATTATCAGTTTTTTGTTTTTTGTTTTTGTTTTTGTTTTTGTTTTTTTTGGCTATTTTGAGCCCTATTCCTTAGACAGTCTGGTTCTTCTTAAACTGTAAGACCCAAACCAGGCACAATATTCTAGACAGTCTAACAAGTACAGGTTACAATAAAATTATTAACTCTCTTTAAAAACTTTGCAGTTATAAATCTGTTCATTATGTTAAATTTTTAAAGCTTATACTGTCAACTCACTTCTGTAGATCATTTTCATATGAATTAATCAATCACTGCTCAGGTTTTTACATGTGGATATGTGCACATGAATACACATACAAGTACTTAAACATGGTGTCATGTGAATTCTTATTAGGCTTTATCTTTTTAGTTTTAGCCCAGATTTTCAGATTTTTAGATCAAAATTTATTATTCTGACATTTACTACATTAGCTATTAGCTAACATTCCTAGCTTTATGGCAATCACCAATCTGAGGGCCCATCCATATCTTCTTCAAGTGTTCACAGGAATATTAAACAAAGCAGAATTTAGGAGGCTCACAAATTCCGTGTGTGTAAGAATCACCCTTGGGAGCTTTTTTAAAATGCACACTTCTGGGATTCTCCTTCAGAAATTCTGATTCAGTAGGTCTGGATAGGGCCTAGAAACATAATTTTTCAAGAAAGCATCTGTGGAAATAAATGAAGAACACCCAAATGAGAATAAGCAGAGGAATCAGCCACTGTCACTTGCATTTGGCAGAAACTCAAAGTTAGGTAGAGGGAGCAGGAAAGCACTAGAGTGGAAAAAAGAAGGCGGCTTCAGATATGCCCTGATTGGTGGCTGTTGGCATGGGGATGCTGTAGAAGGGTGCAGAAAAGCAGAGCATCGCATGTGATTGATTAGAGTGCATGATTGGTTGGGGTGCCTGATTGATTAGGATGCATATTTAGCTTTCTCCATTTGATCTTAACTTGGACACAGTGACAAAAATTAGAGAAGTTATCAGGCATTAATCAAGTCCTGGCCATTTATGGTTGATTTTGCTGGTGTTACTGTTTGGCTTCCTGGACTATTGTGTACAGATAATAGTCTAACTTCCTAGACCAGTTACCATAGGCAGTAAATTGGTTTCCTGGGCTGGTTGCTGCAGATTGTAGATTGGAGTTCTTTCTTATATACATAGTCTGACAATTGTCCATTTGTATATTGTCTCTTACATGCCAAGAAATCCCAATATAGGAAGTTCTCAAACATACCATGCTAGATATTTAAAGCTCTTTATTCTTATCATCCTGGTTAACTCTGATTAAACCATGTTCTCAGTTAGTTAACATTTTCTTGCCTGACTCCAGTTTATGAGAATATTAAGATAGAATGACCAATTGGAGTCATAATCATTTATTTGTATAATCCTTCTCAATGTGTTTTTATATTCTTTTTCACATTTAATATTCATATCACCTTCATTTATAAAGGGCATAATTATGTGCACTGAAACTAATATATTCTATTTACATGTGATATCTTGCTCATTAGATTCAAGATAAGTTACAACTGTAAAACATAAATGGCCAAAGAATAGCCCAGGAAGTTTATTTCATGTATTAGGGAAGAATTTATCCCAATATAATCATGGAAAAATATAGATTTAATCTAATAAAATTCCTGACACTGTATATCTGTTACAATGGCAACGAAAATAAAACTGACAACAGGAAGCACTGATGAGAATGCAGAGTAATGAACACTCTCGTGTATGTTGGCATGAATAAAAAATGGTTCAGCCACTTAGAAGACATTTTGGAATTTTCTTACAAAGTTAAATATTCACCTATTATATGTCCCAGCAATGCTACTACTAGGTATTTACTCTAGAGAAAAGGAAAAAATAATGTGATCATTTATAGCTGCTTTATTCATAAATGCCCCCAAACACCCCAGATGCCCTTTAATGGGTGAGGATATGAGTAAATTGAGTTATATTCATACAGTAGAATACTACTCAGCATTAGAAAACACTATTTGTTTAAGAAATAGCAAAGATAAACCTCAAATATACTTTGCTAAGTGAAAGGCTATAGTGTATATGGATGCATTTATATGACATTCTAGGAAAGACAAAACTATGATGATAGATAACAAGATCCATCCAACGATTGACAGGGTCTTGAAAAGTAAGAGGGACAGAAAACTACAAAGGAATTGTGATGGTGAATACATAATTCCATACATTTGTAAAAATTCATGGAACTGTATACCACAAAGAGGAAATTTCTGCTGTATGCAAATTACATAAGTCAAGCAAGATAGAGGGAGAACCCGAGATGGGATGCAATCTATGACAAATGAATCTAACTGTACCATAAATTAATAATATAAGCACACAGGAATGGGTGGGGAAGAAAGGAGTCGACCTAAGTGACTTTGGGAAATAGTGATTAGACTGGATAATATAAGGCCAAAAACAAAGAACTGTACACAACAAATACACTAATTGGTAAATTTATTTCTCACTGGGGTATTGGTTAGCAATTATGCAACTACTTTATATGTAGACCAGCGTCAAACAAATACACAAATACATTGTAGATAACAAAAACAAAAATCTGGAGGCCCTATTCTTGAAAAAAGCAAGGCAAAATTTGCCAAGTAGATAAAATACAAATTGTTTGTGTCTAGGATATCAGGAAACAAAAAGTTTGCAGCATGAAATTTGGGTCCTAGACAATAACAAATTAATATAAGGGAACTGGGCATTTCTAAGGATGATAAAAAAATAATGCAGCTGTATTTCTTTCTGCTTTTGATTTAGAGTCTACCACAAAAGTGGTAAAGGATAAGATAAAAAATATAATAAACTGATACAATTATTTCAAAATAGTAGCAATAAGTAAAATCATCAATCAAAAAATGTTACAGCTGTAAACCACCATATAGCAAGATCCTATTACTATCTGCTGTTGAAGTCAGCACACTGATTACAACAAAAGATAGCAAAATACATAAGTGCCCAATGATCAATGGTGATGACTTTTCTGGCATTTGTGTGTTGTAAAAAGAAAATAAGAACCCTTATCTTATTACCAGGATAAGCTTGCTCCTTTTCTTTTCTTTTCAACAGTCTTGGTGTAGACCAAATGAAGCAAGCTGTATTGCAGGATTATTTTCAACATGTCGTATGTAAGGATCTTCCTCCTCCTCTCATTTAACTTTATGTTTCAGAGATAGCACCTGCTCTACATAGTTGCTTTACCACCTTTTACAGCATGTGTTGATGATTTGTACTCTCAGTACTGAGAGCAGTCACTGAAGTTTCTGAGTCCTGTATCCTATTTTGAATCACTCTTGTTCTCATTTAAAATAGAATTAATGAGTGTTTTGTAATTCAATGATAGTTGTGCTATGTAGAGCCCATGGTTTTTACCGGAAAGGCAAAGGGCATGGCAATTAACCCACAACACTTGAAGAATCACTGCCTTGAAGTCAGAATTTTGAGTACTGATCTTGCCACTTCCTTCTTGTGGACAATTAACTTGCTTTCTCTTGGCCTGTTCCTTTGGCTTGCAGATGCTGATGATAATCCCTTCCCTGCTCATTTCACAGGGTTGTCTTGAGGATAAAACGAGATTGTAGTGGCATTAACACTTTTTAATCTCACTACATTAAAAACTACGCAAATGAGAGCTGCTATGAAGACTACAGAAGAAAATTCTTGACACAAATAAAAATTAAAGAAAAACTATTTTTATATTGATAAAAACATTAGGTAATGTTTTTGTCGATTTGCTACATTGATCAAATGTTGTGATTCTGAAAATCTTCCATAGGGCTATTAAAATGCCTTCTTCCAATCATAAAATATTTAATACTAAAGGGAAAAATGCAAATAAAGTATAGTGTAGTAATTTAAATAATTTGCAGGTATCGAAAATAATTTGCAGGTATCAAAAAATTAAATAATTTGCAGGTGACAAAATGTATAATTATGATTGCAAAATTGAAGTCATGAGACCCCTCCTATTTCCTTCACTAAAAAAAAATAAATAAACAAACAAAAAAACTCAAATTCATTCACACACAGATATTGGGAATTTTCTTATCCCCCAAAGTGTACCACTGGGTCATTAACAGAGTATTAAGACCATGTATAAAAGTAATGAGTTGTTAATGGCAGGTTTCTGTCATCTGGGAAAGACTGGTTTCTTTCAATTACACCAGGTAGGCAATTACACATTCTTAAGACATAAAGCTACAAACTGTTTTTGTCACGTTAATGAAAGCAAAGGAAACAAGGAGTCTTTTGCTGATTCTGGAGAACACATGATACAAAGAGAAAAACAATGGTCAGGAGGGCTTCTTTCTAGTTCCAGTTCTGCCCTGTTATTAGCTGGTCTGGACCTCGAATTTCTTCACCTGTTACACTTGCCCTACCTACTCCAGAGAGAGAGAGAGAAAGAGAGAGAGAGAGAGTATGTGTGTGTGTGTGTGTGGTGTGTGTAAGTGAGAGAGAGGGAGGGAGGGAGGGAGGAAGACAGAGATATCAACTGAAGTTAACATGAAAGTGCTTAAATAGTAGAATTTTTGAAGAGTGAGATTATAATTTTACATTCTGGAACTATTTGCACCACACAGTAAACCTGGTGGTTGAAATAAAAATGTATCCATAATCTAAAGATTAACATCTTTTTTCAAAGCAACCCACCTAATATATATAATATATATATATTTATATATTATATATTTATATATAACATATATTATATATTAATATATATTATGTATATTTATATATATATATTATTTCAATCATTGTGGGGGAACAGGTGGTTTTTGTTACACAGATAATTTCTTTAGTGGTGATTTCTGAGATTTTGGTTCATCCATCACCCAAGCAGTGTACAATACACCCAATGTGTAGTCTTTCATCCTTCACCCTGTTCCACCCTTTCTCCCGAGCCCCCAAAATCCACTATATCGTTCTTTTGCCTTTGAGCCCTCATAGCTTATCTCCCCTTATAAGTGAGATCATAAGATATTTAGTTTTCCATTCTTGAGTTACTTCTCTTAGAATGGAGTCTCCAACTCCATCCAGGTTGCTGTGAATGCCATTATTTCATTCCTTATAATTGAATAGCATTCCATTATGTATATATGATCTATACATAATAATATACATTATATATTATATGTATGATATATACATAATAATGTACATTATATATGATATATATATCACATTTTATTTATCCACTCATCAGTTGATAGGCATTTAGGCTGGTTACATATTTTTGTAATTGTGAATTGTGCTGCTATAAACATGTGTATGCATGTGTCTTTTTCATATAATGACTTCTGTCGTGGAGAACTGTTAAAAATTTAACTTCTATCATGTCTTAAAAAATCATCAGTTCCTATTCTGGAGGAGTGCTATCCCTGATCAGAGGAATCCGCTTCTGCATCTCTGCTCCTCATCTCAGCACAGTGCTGAGCAATTGAAGTACAGTTTGGTAACTTTCTCTTCCTGTACCAGCACTCTCTAGAGAATGTGGATGTCCCATTTATTGTTCTAGGTCACCACAGCAGCAGCCCACCAATTCTCCATGTGTCAGTAGCCTGGACAGGACTTAGATGCTTGAGAAGGATACCATCATTCTAGACCTTAACTTCCTCACCTGATAAATGAGAATAAGTTAGAATATATCTTTAGTATCTTCCTTAAAATTCCATACCCATATTTAGAACCAACAAGAAAGAAAAAAGCCTTTTTTGGCCCCATGTGGGAAATGGTCTTGTGACCCTTGCAGATCATCAGAGCCACTCTGTGTAAGGAAGCTTCTGAGTCTCTCCCAGGAAGAAACCCACATTTTGTGGGGCCCAAAGTTTATACCATTGCTGTAAAAGATTCTTGTTGAAAAAGCATACAATATTTTGAATACAAAATTAAATACAGAGGTAAATATCTATTTATAATGAGAGATAAAACATAACAAAAAAATGCCAATTTTAAAATGTTAGAAAATAAAGCAAACATCATAAAATGAAAAAATCATAATGATTTTATTACTTAATTGCTAATCTACTTCTATAACACTTTTTCCTACCCTTTTGACACTATGCTCTTTCCTTCTTTGTGTGACAGTGGTATTTAAACTATTTACATGAAGACATTATAATGATAACTCAATCTTTTCTCTCTCACAGCTAACAAAAAGTTATTTTTTATTATTGATGGTTGAGATGCACAAAACATGTGACTTCACACACAGATATATACTCTGTAGTACTGTTGTTATCAGTGTGTGCCCTAAAAATGCAAGGATTCTGAAAACCTCGCTTTATGGTTTATTACTATGAATGTTACACTGCTGCATACATTTCTGTTGTGGTAAGGCTTTGATAAGACCAAATATTCCAATTATAGCTTTGTTCATCTGATGAATTGAAGTACCTCTGCAAGCTAGATCTGTTATTAGGATAGCTAACAATAACTTCATTATACATGAAAGTGGCTTTAAATCACATAAATATGTTTCACTGAACACAAATTAAATGTATCCCTAATTCAACTTTCAGTTAGCTCAGTTCAAATAATGTCTATGCTCATTCTAATGTCACCTGTCAGGAGGAAGAGTGCTTTACAGGAAAAGCAGTAGAAAGATAAAGAGGATTTAACACAGAGGCTGGAAACATCTTAATTTTAAAATCTGATAAAACTTCACACACAAAAAAGACTTTTCTCAGGGCTTTGGAAGGCACCATGTAAGTTCCCCTGATGGTTGTGTCTAATTGGCTTTATAGCACATCTTCCTTCATCCTCCAATTGTCCCCAGACCAGCAGCCTGAGCAGAACACAAATCTAGACTATGGCTCCAAAATAAGACACTGGAAGTTGAAACTGGAAAATCACATGAAAGAGCAAAGTCCAGGAGTTTCTGCAACAACTCCTAAATGTAAGATGAATGAAGTCACCGCCTCCATCTTGCATTAAAGACAATATGAAAATAGGCATTTTTTTTTCCCTAGACATAAAAATAGGAAATGAGCAAGACTAGGCTATCATTGGATACTGTCACAGGGGCCAGAGACTCTCTTGCACTAGAGCCTACTGCCTACTGCCAATCGCAAATGCAGTGAGATTATTGGAAGCCAGGATGAAATTAGTGATGTCTGTTAGGACATATGGGAAAGTGATACTATATGACCAGATATTTAACACTCGTGCTTTGAAAAGTCAATCCAAATCACAGCATACAGGTGAAGTGAGTTGGAGATAATCTATAGAGATTCAACCTACTTTCTGAATAAAAACAGTCATCAAGAGACCACAAATAATCCTTTAGTAAGTAAGAACAAATGAAGAATACAATTCCAATGAAAAACTGTATGTATGTCCAAGTCAGTTATATACTAAGAGAAATTTAAAAGTAGCATAATCAAGGAAGAAAAGACTTCTCTCTCTCCTGGTTTTGAGGAACTCAATGGTATGGGCAGGTAAGTCAGTGGTAGTTATGTTCTGTTCATTAGACTTAAGAAGGATTTGCAGATACTCATAATTCATGAATGCAGAAAAATTGGAAGAACCTGGAAAATCTTCTAGTTCTAACAGATAAAAAGATAGAACATAATATCTGCCCTGACAATTCATATATGTGGGTAGAAAAGTATAATATATTAGGTCATAGACTTTCACATGAGATTTGCTTACAGTAATTTTATTGGGGCATTACCTCAGGAACAACACTTGCAATGAAATGAGGAAAGCAGAATGGTGCAGAGGGAGAAGTTAATCTGCATTGCAGTTGCAACAGAGCCCTTAGCCAATTTTGCAGAATCCTCTGGGGCTGAGACATTCCTTCAGAGTTGTTCTTCAGTGAAGCAATGGGATCTTTGAACTACCACAGTAAACCAGTCATTGGATAGAGGTTGTCCCTGGGGTGGAGTGTCTAACCTTGGTGGGATAGGGTGTACGATTTTGGGTGAAGCAGCTCCCTGCAGATCAAGGGCAGTTCCTGGAAAAGACTCAGCTATGAGTTCTCTGCAGCCAACACTCCCAGTAGCCAGTGGTATAAACATCATCATCCTAAAGAGGCAAATCTGGGCAGCATGTTAAAGTGTCCACTACAGACAACAACATGAAGAAATAAAGTAAAATTTAGAGCAGCATTCTAAGCTCCAGAATCCTTTAGCCTTAGTTGATGGATCAATTTCAAGAAGAGTGGCAGAGAGAGCAGAGAGAAAGCATCTTTCTGATCATCCTCTCCTATGTGAGTCTCTTCTGAATCAAAATCACATGGCTCTCAAAACTTCTTGTTAAAATGTTCATATGTCCCTTGAAAATTGTAAGGCACTGATCTAAAGGTACCAATGACCACTTTTGAGAAGAGAATAAAGTTAATGCTATATTTAGATGGACCATGCACATGCTGCCAACAGGTGTTCTCACTAGAAAATGACAATGGAGGCTTATGTTTCACCAAAGGGCATTGTGAGGGCCATGGCTACCCTAGAAGATGACAAACTGCAAAAGTCACCTAAGGGAGTGAGAGAGCATTTCACTCAAATTTCCTATTCCTTCCTATTTACTAGGCCAGTCCTGCTGCTCCTGTCCTGTTTTGAATATTCTATTTCTGTTTAACTACATTCTGTGATTTCTGTCCCCTGATAGCAGATGCTTGGCAAACTCTGTGGGCAATTGAAGGATTTGTTTACCTTTGCTCTGAAGCTCTGTTACACTTTTTCTTGCATATTCCCATACAAGCAACAGAAGGAAAATAAATGCATAATGTAGAAAAGCAACTACCATTACCTCAAAAATAGGCTGGCTCGATATGTGTTTTCCCTTAACTGCAATTAAATATTTTTTATAATAGTGAATGCCAAATAAGTGCAATGGTCCAAGAGAAAATAGAGAAAACGAATGCCAACAGCCGCCATGTGGCAATCCCAGTTGTATTTGGATATAGTCATTAACTTTTCTTCTCTAGAATTTATAGAGAAAATAATGTTATTCCTTCATATTATTCAGAAATGTTGCAAATTAAGTCTCTGTCAAGTGAATCCAAGATTTGCATACAAAATTGTGGAATTAGGAATTTAGCTGGGTGAAATTGAGGAGATTCCTCTGCTTTTCAAAATATATTCAGTCATTTTCCAAAGAAAACTGTAGCAAGTGCAGGGTGGAAATCTCTCAGTCAATAGTCTACAGCTTTATAAAGACGATTTTTCCTTGGAGACTATGATCTGAACTACATTATTTCTATTTTCCATATTTCAGTTGAATTTTAAAATTAATTTTCAATTTCTAGACACACAAAACTACTTATTGACTACTAAAACTTCCTTGTTCTCTCTCCTTCCTACCATTGTATCTTTTTATTTTTACACACTCAAATCAATCTTCTAAGGTCCTAAATTTAAGCATACCTGTAAGTTGCTAGCCAAAATTACGTTGGAAAAGATCTGTTTGACTTTATTATTTACATGAAATAAGGATTACTTTGTGTGCCTCCTGCGATGTTTTCTGTTTTTGCTAATAAAAAAAAAAATGTGACAAGCAGTTCCTTAATGATTCCTTTCAGTTCACTCTTACTATTTTGCTAGGCATTTATTTCCCAAAGACTCAGACAGATATTTTTAATTATGAGTTATACACACATATAACCCATAATTAGGCAATTTTGTGCAGCCTGGAGGATTCTGATTATACCCAGCCATTTTATGTTTCAATTCAGTTGGTGTTTTTGCCTTTTTCTCAGAGCACAGGAGATGAGAATGCCCATTCTGGTCCCAATAGGGATTCAGAGAAAGAATAAATACCTAAAACTTAGTTACTCTAAGATTAAGTAGGTATTTGTTCTATAAAATTTCCCTAATCAATTATAACTTTTACTTTGTGGTTTCTGAATTTTTATATCTGCAGTTCACTTCCACACCAGAGTTGGGCCTTAAACTTCTTCCTAATTTCTATTAAGCATGGAAATTGATCATTTGGGATTGTAATTAAACATAAGATTCTCAAGAAAAGAATTCTAGCACAGAGATTTTCCTATACACATGTTAGATAACACTTAGTGAAGCATTTTATATCCTGTTAAAACTTCATACCATGCAGTCTGTGTATAAAATGGTTAGTGAAATGGTTTTAATATTTTTAAAATTATATAACTTCTCATCTAAATAACAAAGTTGGGACTGACACATAAAACAAACAGGCCACAGGCAAGTATTGTGTGATATGTATTACTCTTAGTCATTACATTAATATTAATAATATTCATAGGGAATTAAACTATTAATGTTTCATAAGACTTTAAAAAGTCATATTATTGCAATAATTAAATAACAGAAAACACAATGAATGTGGGACTCAAGCTGAATGCAAACAGTATTTAAACAGGTATGTTTCAGTTTTGCTGTAGTGGTATACACTCACAATTTGGCTTAGTATTTTTGTTCTAGCTATGTGAAATAACCCAATCAATTTTCTTCTTTGCAGACAAAAGGAATATTTTGTGCAGTAAAGTTTTCTCTTCATCTGAACTGAAGAAACTTTCCCTCTTCCCCTTTCCTAATCTGTCTTTTAAAAGCCACATTTTAGCCCAGACTTCAGTGAATAACACTGCTAGGGAAACAAGAGTTTTTTTAACTCCAAAAAGACAACTTTCTTGTGCTTTCTCTCACACAATCTGGAGGATTTTTAATTACAGAGCATTACTAGCCTTATCATAGACACATCCAACCACATCCTCTGTAGGGATTAAAATTGTGCCCAAGGTACTTTCTCTGCAGATGTATTATGCTTGAAACAATATAAACGAGTCATGATATTCCTGATTGTGTAACAGAAGGTTGAAACACACAGCAACAGCAGAAGTCAGGTGATCCCACACTGATTCTTTAAACTTACTTCTTTTAACACTTGATAAAATTAAGTATTTGCTGTGGTCAACTAGGCACTCGAACGTGATTTATTTGGCTTAAGCCATCTCCATGCTTCATTCACATATTCATTAATTCAGGGCCTGCCTCCTGGGCTCTTGTGACATGCCAAGACATTCCTATCTTCTCCATCAATAGTTTTCTGTTCCATTAGTCAGTATGGGCTAGGCTGGGCTGTGGTAACAAACTAAGGCTAAAATCTCAATAGCTAGACAATATAAAGATAGATTTCTAATTCATATAAAGTCTAGTGGAAATCAGGTGACTCTCTAAGGCATCTAATCTAGCCTCCAGAGAGTGACTCAGTAACCCAGCTACATCTGTCTCATGGTTTTGCCATCTCAGCATTAATAGTGGAAGAGATTACCTAGAGATCACACTGTTGCTCTTCTGTGCTTTGGCCCAGAAATGATACAGGCATTTGCCCTTCCAGTCTATTGGTCAGAACTAGTCGTACATTTATGGGATCTGCAACCAGGGAAGGTGGCCCAGGGAGTATATCTGCTGGTAGAATTATTGTTATAGTCACTACTTTGCCACCATAAAACTAGTTGCCTAAGAAATTATAAGTCAATCTCTTTTGACTCTTTAAGTGAAAAGAGTACTTGAAACATCAACATCACCATCACCATTTATTGAAGTGATTTTGTTTGTTTTAATGAAATAAGTGTAACTATTGTGTTAGGTAATTAAATAGCTTATATAATTTGAACCTTCATCATTAGCTGCAGTGCAGTGGTGCATTCTCAGCTCACTGCAACCTCCACCTCCCGGGTTCAAACGATTCTCCTGCCTCAACCTCCCAAGTAGCTGGGATTACAGGTACTCACCACCACACCCAGCTAATTTTTGTATTTTTAGAGGTTTCACCATGTTGCCCAGGATGGTCTTGAACTCCTGACCTTAGATGATCCACCCACCTTGGCCTCCCAAAGTGCTGGGATTACAGGTGTGGGCCACCACTCAGGGCCATATATTATTTTTAAATTCTTCAGATTTTTAAAAGTTAAACAAAACATTACTTTTAAGTTTCATCTAGAAATGTAAAAATTAGTGTTAACAGATGCAATGCATCTTTTTCCCTTTCAAAGACCCCCAATGTCCCATCTGTATTACTACCAGTAGGTGCTAAAATGACTGTTTATCTTTGGTGATAATTAGTTCATTACTTCTTAATTAATTATTAATATCTGCAATGTTTCTACCCAGGCAACCTAAGGATTAAGGAGAAATCCTGCTCCTTTGTCCTTCTCGTCTTTCATTTACAAGCAATCATTAAATTCTGTCAGTTCTACTTTATCAACATCTCTCAGATCTGTTCATTTCCTGGCTTCTCCATTGTCACAATATCTTATTTCATATTTCTGCCATCTCTCACCTGCATAACTATGAAAACCTCCTAACTTACTTTTCTGAATCTTAGTTTGCACATCTTCAATCTATTCTCTGCTCTTCATCTACGGTTTTGTAAATATACCAATCTAGTTGTTCATGTGCATGTAAATTCAACTGTGGTCACCTAATCATCATCAGACACTAGTTTATGTCATACTCTGAGCATCGAATACCAAGGCTTAATATGTCCTGCTAACCTCTCCAGCTTCATTAGTGCCAACCTCATCTACAGTGCCTATTGAGATCTAATCGTTCTCAGAATCACACTTCTGCCATTATTGGAGAGATTCACTATATCTCCTTATGTCTGAAATATTCTGACTTCATGGCTCCCACTCCCAACCAATTTCTCTTTATTTTGGGGATTGGTTTAACAGTTATCTCCACACATAAGTAAAGTCCTCTTCCTTCAAACTTTTACACTTTGTGCTGGCCCATCATATAACTCTCATTGCACAAGATGGTAATTTCCTCCTTGTTGTGGGCCTCTTGAGTTACATCAGCATTGGTCAAGGTGTGGTCCAAACAGCACCTTCATCTGAATCACTTGGGGAGCTTGTTAAAATTGTACATTCTAAGATACCACTTTAGATCTACGCAATCAGAATCTCTAGGAGTAAGGGCCGGGACTCCATATTTAAGTGAATCATTCAGGTAATTCTAAGCCTAGTACATTTGAGGAACTATTACAATAGGGCTGCAGGTCCTCTTGGAGACAGACTGGGGCTTGAGTGTTTTCTTACTGTGCATCTTCTTCTGTTTAACACGGTGCCTGGTGCGTGGTATGTAAGCAAGAAAGAACTATGGATATTTTAGCCATTTGTGACTTATTGGTCAATATCCCCAGAAACCTGATCTTCATAACTCAACCAAGACTAAGCCTAGATTTAATTGGCTCACTAAAAACATGAAAACAACCTGAGGTTTATGAACTTATCATTAAACTGTAAGTGTTTCTAATTTACCAATCATTGTTTTTTACATGTTTCTATTTAAGCTTTATTTCTAATTGTTATTTAACGTATGTGAAATTATAAAAGAAATTGTTTTCTAGAATTATTTTATATTTTTCTTAATATGAAAGTGTGACTTATAAACATTTTTAAAATTTTATTTTAAAATGCTCTGCTAAAGTTACACTATGTAGTTTTTACACTTAACATGTCTAAAGATATTCCAGATACCTGAGATATTACTATATTTATTTCTAAGATTCATGCATTTATTCATTGGACAAATATTTAGAAAGCACATACTATGTGTCAAGCACAATGTTAGGTATTGCATATACATTGGTAAACAAAAGAGACATAGTAGTTCCTGCCCTTAAGAGTGCACATTAGTATTGGGACACAAGCATTACATAAACAAACAAACATATGTGTTGGTGGAGGAAAGGCATATGTGTACATATTGTACAAAATGTGAAGTTCCGGGAAAGAAATAAAAAGGGGTGTTATGTGGGAATAATAAGATCAAGGGCTTATTTAATGTCTACCCATGGCTTCCCTGGAAAAACAACATTTCTGCTGAAGCTGAAGGATGAGTGAAGTTGTCAATGTCAATGAGAGACAGATGGAACAATAAGTACAAAAGCCCTGGGACAGAAACTTGGGCATTCAGGACCTAAAAGAAGCCCAAGGTATTTGAAGGACCACAAGCAAGTGGGGAGGTGGCCCAAGATGAGGTTGGAGCCATAGCTTCAGGTCAGGTCAGGATGGACTTTGCCAGCCATGGTAAAAGAATATGAATGCTCTTCTAACAGCAGTGGGAAGTTACACCAGGGTTAAATAGGGTTGACGCATAATTTGATTTTTAAGTTTTAAGAGAGCATTCTCTCTGAAGTGTACAGAATTGAATTTAGAAAAGGAAGAGAGTATTAAACAAAGGGATTAGATGGATATTGCAGTTGTTCAGATATGAGAGGGTGGACTCTGGTGATGGCAATTAAGATAAATGAGCAAATTGAGGTATATTTTGGAGATTATAGCAACAATAACTGCCCATGAGCTTGACACCGCAAGAAAAGGGGATCAAGGTGGGGTTAGCAGGGAGGGAAGTCAAGCTTCTGAGTTGAAAGCTTTGTAGTGCCATCAACTGCAAGCAGGAAGCCTGAGGGGGAGAGAAGCTGGGAAGTAGAGGAGATTACAAGAATTCAGTTTAGGACATGTTAAGGTTGAGACACCTGTGAGACATTTAAGTATAGATGTCAAGTAGGTACTTGATTAATTGGTAAAATATAAATCACGGAGGAAGCTCAAAATGTTCTCACCACTTCAGTTGTATTCCGAAATTAATGTTAGCAGTATTTCCATCATATTATTTTTTTTTTTTTTTGCTACCATGGTCCATTTTTACAATTAATGTAGGGATAAACCTCTAAATTTAACCCCCTTTACCCTGTGGTGTCTTTCTACCCTGAAGAAACTCAGAAGACAGAACAAATTTATTCAAATTCTAAAGTCATTTTATATTTGAACTGGAGGAAAATGAACACATATATTTACCTCTAGACATTTCTGTGAGCAAAGTATGAATTAAAAAATTTGCATTCAAATTCAAGAAAATATATGCATTTTCTCATTTTACTGTTGAATATTCTTAATGTCTCTGTCATTTTACAGATTCCAAATTAACTGCAATGACAGCTGTTTTACATAAGAAAGAATAAATTAGTAACTGAGCTCAACAAACATTTATTAAGCATAAACTTGATGGATAACAATAATAATAGATCACTTTTATTAAGGGCTTACTAAGTTCCAGACACAATATTCAGTGCTTTCTCATATAATTTTTAGATTGATTTCATGAAAAGTCTGTAAGTACTATTATAACCCCAATTTCACAAGTGAAGAAACTGAGACTTTAGAGAAATTAAATAATTTTTCTAAAAGCGCATAGCTAAGGAGTGGCAGATAGAGGGTTCTAATACGGTACATCAGACATCAAAATTTTTGCCATTAACCATGCAGTTAGGCTGCCTAGAAACTACGAAGGATAAAAAAAGAATATAACTCATTTAAAGTGTTGATAATTCAGCCTAAGAAGGAAAATGTGGGAGAAGGAATTAAGATCTGTTGAAAGCCTGCGACTATCCTTTGCCCTACCTAAGGCAAAGAAGCCTTCCCTACTCTTTAAACCACCACCTCCCTCACTTGCTTGCTCTACACCCAGCAATATGAATACAGAGCCGGCCTGGGTAGCCTCTAGGGCCTTACTTGTAGAGATGAGGCGGCAATCCCAGGAGAGTGGCTGGTTTTCCATCTCAGGCTGAACATTGATGGAAGAACCAGGGCAAACATTCCAGATTGTTAAGTGTCAAGAAATTGATGCCTATGAAACAGAGAAATAGAGCTTTCCATGTGCTCAAGATTTATTCACTGGAAGTCTTCATTGGAATTTAGGACTAAATCCTCGTTAGTATGTGTTATGTTGCTTGGCCTTCCCTCCTTCATTATGTATCTTCCTCAGGGACTTTACTGGAAAAGAGAGATGGATTCAGGGATTCCTAGGGCCATGGTCTAGTAACATTAATGTCATCTTTAATGGAACCCCATCCCATTAGCCTTAATACCTGCAATGTGCTAGGACTTTGAATACAGTTGATCCTCTGCTTCACAGCGCTTGCTTGGTTTGGTAGTACCATTGTGCCTGCTATACTGAGAGGCTCATAGTTTGGGACTTTAAGAAGCTAGAATTCAAATTTCCTAACCACAGAAGATTCTTATATATTCAAAAATTAACCTCTCCTGACTGCTGTGTGCTGGTGTGATTGTAGATGTATTATAGAATTAAGAGAACAGCTTCTGTTTTGAATTATGGTATGATTACATTCTAAGTGTAAAATTTTGAGCAGCACACTCAATTTCTTTGTGCCTCAGTTACCAAAGGCACAAAATGGTAGTGATAGCATAGGATCACAATAAAGATCAAGTGATGTATATACTAGAGTGCTTACATCAGGCCTGATACACAGAAAATATCTTATGTACTAAAACATACACCCATTTCATTTTGCACACAGCTTTTTAGCTGTAATTACAAACTGGTTAAACATTCTCTTAATTGCTTATCTATATTGCTTCATTGTTGCCTATGTTACTAAAATAATCAACATATTCCATAAAAAGATTACTTATTGTTTCATTGTATTACCAATTATATTAACTCTTTGCATCTCTCATTTGGATCTCTACCTATTTTTAGTTGCATTTCTTTATCAGGTAAAGATTATTCACCTATGTTTTCCATAGTTTCTATGTGATTCCAACTCTGCACGGTCAGCAAATTTTTTAGCATATACCTTTTTAATTTTAACTTCATAAATATCCTCAAGGTATGTTTTATTATCCCCACTTTTCAAAGAAGGCAAATATATGCCCAATGCTGTGTGTTAAGTCTTCACCAAGATTCAGATCAGAACTAGGCTACTTCCCAAGTTACTCTGAATAAATAACAATTACGAAATAAACTACAAATAATAATTACGTGCTAAATGAAAGGGCACTTGACCTGAGTGCATATGTGACCCTAAAAAGAGAAGCTCAGTGAAGGCACACATTTTTTTAAGAATGGCTTCAATGGGAAAGCAAGATATGAGCTTGTCCTGACAGAGAGGTTTGGTGAGCCGGCAGATTAATGATGGCTTTGCTTAAATATATGGAACTTGAAAACAAAAAGTGACAAATGTAGGGCACAATAAGGAGTACCTACCTGAGAAAAGCTAACTTTTGAGAAGCTATAGGAGATGCGGTTAGATTTTAAAATGGGCCAGTTTGTAAATGGCCATAAAAACTAAATGAGGAATTTTGAAATTAATAAAAACAGCCTTTTATTTTTGGTGATTTTTTAACGTTTTCTTTTCTCTACAGATATCATACTTATTCCTTTTGGTTTCATAGCAATTCTCATGTATGCCTCAAATTTCAATTGAAATGCTTTCTCTTCCAGGATGTTTTCTCAGTATCTTCAGACACAGTTAAGCACACCCTCTTCTTTTCTCTCTTCATGCTTAACAGGGAGAATGCAGCAAGTCTCCCATTAATCTAATGATTTCTCAACTGTTTGTGTTCTCCAGTGAGTTGTGGAAACACTGGAGGATAGGAAATATGTTATGTGTGGTTTTTTGTATCCTAATATTCATCTTAATATCTAGCACACAGCAGGCACTTAATAGATGTTTGCTGCTTGAATGAATAAGCAACTGAATGGTTCTGTAGAAGAGAAATGATACTGAAAATGTTATCTGATAAGAACACAAGGAATGGACTGGAACAGGAAATATTTACAGGCAGTCAGATTGTTCATGTCATAAATGCATCAGGAGTATGATTTGGACAACAAGTAGGAAGTGCTCAGCTACATGCTGATGCTGAATCACTGATCATACAAGAATAACTTAATCCTGTGACCCTGACTCTCCAAAGTTACCCTATCAAAAATCAGTAATGTGAAAAATTAGTTTAAACAGATTTGACAGATGAGACAAATATGATTTAATTTGAATCAAAGGTCTTGAGGCAAAAATTCTTCAGCATTTTTTTCTAATGAGGCTCATATCACTTAACAGGAAGACTTAGAAAAAAATTGCTAAACTGAACTGTTCAAATCTTTTGAATTTTTTTTTTTTTTGCTATTCATAGTCTGTAGCAATAATTAGAATTTACCATGGAAAAGTTCATTATATTGAAATCTACAAACAAACAAACAAACGAAAAAACTATAGCACTGTGAGACCATACTTTCCCAAATCCATTTATTTTATTATGTCTTGCTCATCCCATAATGTACTCTGACAATATGGCATTCTTGGGGGAGAAAAAGGAAAAGAATGAATTTCCATAGGCTTATTCCTAACTGTAGCCTCAAGCAATAGAAGATTTTTAATGTGCCAAACAATTAAGATTCTCCATTGCACCAAATGAATTGGCCTAAATGAAATTTTATCTATTATACCTGGTGGAATCATTGCATCTCCCTTCCTAAAGAATAAGCCACTTATTAAGAATAAATTGTATGTGGATTCAAGTTAAAACATTAATATTAAAATATATTTTTCTTTAAAAATTTGTACATTTATGAAATCATCCATTTTTATGGGAAGGAAGGATCATTTAATTGATTTCCACCATTGCTCAGTGAATACAACCAGCTTCAGGCAAAATCCATTAAAGGAACATCTCTACCAGAATGAAACACAAATTCAATGAACACTTATATGCAACATTTGGAAATTCAGGCTCCAGGCTGATGAAAGTGATTCAAATGACTGCCTCTCATTAAATGTTGAGAGCAAAACAGAACTGATATGTCACTCTAAATGAGCAACTCTTTCAACAGTTATAGAGGGTAGTATAGTATCTTGAACATTTCTTTCTTATAAACAAATTAAGGTAATAATCAATGGAGTAATTCAATCATTACACAAGGTAATGAAAAGACTTAACCAGAAAATGCATAAATTAATATACAGAGAATATATATTCTAAAATTAGAAAACAAATTAAAGAAGCCACCTTAGTAAAACAGAACTAATGAATGCCATAAGATATTTGTTCTCAGTACTGTTCCCAAACATTAAATAAATCTAAATTTATTCTTGTTTTAGTAAAATGGCATGATATTTAAGAAAAAGATTACAATAACATTTTAAATTGTGTGCTCCTTGTATTTGTATAATCAATGAATATCACTTAAATTCATTTTCTATATTTTTGATGGAAATTGATTTTTAAATTGTGTATTTATTATATTGGTGGTATTGAGGAATATCACTTTAATTCATTTTTTATTTTTAACATGTAACCAAAAATCTCCTTCTATCTTTTAGATCATTTCAATAATATTGAACATATGTAGTCTGGAAAAGAAAGGATAAAAAATTGCTAGCTAATACATAAAGAGTGGTCAAAGAATGACTAGATGACAGGTAGTTTATGGCATGAGTTTTTTTAATAACATATTTTCTTGCCAGTCAACCAAGAGAAACAGGGAAGATAGTGCTTTCTGAAAGTACATAGGGAAGGTATGAAGAAAAGAAGGAGTAGGAATGATTCAACAGGTGTAATAGCTGAAGAGAGTGGTAAGATGAACAATGAGAATAAAGAAAGGAAAGAAGTAATGATGTAAATAAATATTACTCAGAAAAGAAAAAGGATCTAGCCAGAGTGCTCAGCAAATTCTCTCTACACCTCCTAGAATCCTACTATCCTATAATATATAGGACAAATCATGCCATCTAATGTATCTACAGTTTTGAAACCTTCTCCATCCTAGGGACTTTGCCCTTCCCATTTTACCACTGATATCCACTAGAGTACTTCCCTACCAGTGGCTCTCAAATTTTTCTAATTATGCTCCATACATGTGCTTCTCATGCCTACAAAAATCTAGCAAAAAAGGAAAAAGACTCAGAACTCTTAGGTCATCATAGGGATAGCTAAGAGGATTCATTTTTATGTCTTCCTTTACTAAGGAGTCTTTCAGTCTTGAGGTGATGGTCAAGATGGATGATTCAGACCAGAGAGATATCATGCGGAAGCATAGGTAGTTTGGAGGAAGAAGGTCTGTGTTCATTCCAGCCACCAGATCCACTCTCTCTTCTTTTCCATCATGTTCTTTCCACAAGAAACTTCTTGTATTTCCACAAGAAACCTTTTAGTATTGCACTACCCAGGTTCCTTATTCTCAGGCTTTCATTTTGTTTTGGCTAATGAGAATGGCGGACAAAAGTTGAAAGTTAGAAAAGGAGACACTGATTGGGTGTCACTGACTTTCCACCTGATTTGTCAGTCTGCTGCTGGCATTCAATGGGCATTGCCATCATCACAGCAGCCACTCCTCCTTGGATCCAAGCTGTCTCCCAGCTCCAACAACCAATTCTCTACTCTTGCCCCTTCAAGCCTATGGGCAGCAATGGTTTCCTCTGAAGCCAGTCCCTGATATAGTAGTCTTTGATCATTTACTTAACTCTGCACACACAACAGTGATTGTTCTACTCATAAATGTCTCCCCAATTAACCCCCCCGCCTCCGAGTGTGCCATCTCTTTGCTGTCAGGATGTTCACTGACATCACACATCATACTCCTTCCCTAAGAAGCTCTGGGAAAGCCAGAGGGCAGAATGTCAAGGGGTCACTCCTGAAGGGCAGAACTGGAAATGACTACTCTATGAACATCACCCCACTTCTTCTACTGACCAGGATGAATCTACTCAAGATATTTGCCAGAAATTATTGCAAGATCCCTCAGTATATATCCTACATGTTATTGACAAAGAAGAGGAGGTTACTAAGAATGTACAATGTGATATTGGTGGATATTTTAAATAAACAAATACAAATATTACCCATATCTTTACCCTGCAAAGATGTCAAGCAGTATTTTAATGGTCATTCTATCATAGTTCCTTATTTATATTATTTCTTGCGATATTACAAGCTACTATAGTTATAGAGGTTTTTTCATTTGCTTTGCTTCCTTGATTGTTTGTTTGTCTCACTCACTGCACAGAAGTCATGTCTGCATTCTTTATCGTGCATCCCCAATATCCAAGCAGAGCACCTGGCACAGATAGTAATTCAATTAAAATATTTGTGAATGAATTATTAAAAATAGGTTTTCTTAAGTATATATTGCGCTCATAGCCAAGGGGAAAAATCCTAAAAGGAATACAACTGCAATGGGGTATGATACAATGCTATGTACAAGGCAATAAATTGAGAACTTTATACCCATTATCCATGTAATTGTCCTCACCATCCAATTGAATCGTGTATTATTCCCATTTACAGATTAGAAAATATTTTCAGAGATGATTAGTAACTCACCTAATTTCAAACAACTAGTAAGTGAGAAATTAGCACTTGAGCTTATATTTATCTTATTCCATTTCATGGCAGTTACAAGTATTGATTCATTCAATTAATATTTATGAGTGCCTATTTTGTACCATATACTATTCTAGGAACTTGGCATATTGTAGTAAACAAAAGCAAAAAGTCTCTCCCTTTACTGTGCTGGCATTCAAGGTTGCAAAGAAAAACAACAAAAGTCAATAAGATATATAATAAAATGAGTCTTTTTATAAGACAAAGCAGAGT